>NW_024429223.1:1200000-1582500 GCF_017639785.1 Mesocricetus auratus
GTCCTTGATAGGGCAAAGCCTCTTTCACTGAAGGAGGCAAGGCAATCTTGAGTATATGCTTTAGCTGAGCAGTCTGTTGTGGTGTTTGCATGTCCTCTACCATCTTTGAGGGTCACCTTTGACCTTTCCTAGATGATTCCCTGGTGGTAATCTGTTCTTCCCCTTTGAGAGACGCCAGGAGGGAGGAGACCCTCACAGTGCCCATGCAGCAAGGTGTTCTCAGATGAAGGAATGAGCCATTAGGTCAGAGCAGATTCAGGGCAGGAGGGCAAAGCTCAAGGTTAGTAGGGACAGAGAGGGAAAGCAGCCTGCTAGGCCATGGCTCAAGGAAACAATTTTTAAAACATTGAGCATGTGTCCTGCTGTCACCCCCTGGAGATCACTAGGAGAACTGCAATCTCATGTCTAGGGCTACAATAGGCATGGCCAAGAAGCCAAATGTGATACATTCAGCACAGGTGGGATGCAGGGACTGTCGTCCTGATCACGGTGGTCTTCAGGTGTCTTAATTTCTTCTGCTGTAGGATGGGCCTGCACAGTGTTCCATATTTGTCCTGGGAAGACCTGGACTAAAGTTGCAAGTAGTGTGAATCCAGAAGGGCATTCCCAGTAGGATCCTTGTGCTCAGGAAATTTCAAAGGAAAGTCCTAGGGCATTTCTCTTGAAATTAAAGGGACAGGACAAAGATGTGTTTGGTGTCAAATACCTTTAATCACTGCATTCATGAGGCAAAGGCAGGTGGATATCTTAGATCCAGGCCAGCTTGGTCAATGGAATAAGTTCCAGGACAGCTGGGGTTACACCGTGAAATCCTGTCCGGTAAAAAAAAAAAAAAAATAGGAGAGGATGCTAATGTAGGAAACTGCACATACACATTCTTGCCCATCACCATTATCTAAATCCTACCCTCCCATTGCCCACAGCATGCTCAGGGGTATTGCTCTTTAGTTCAAACAACATTGGTTCAAATAGGTCTATCTTCCTTATACACTGTTCTATATTTCTTTCTCAGGCTATGATGAAAGCACATAAAAGAGCAATTTAGGAGACACTAGAGGCCATTTCTCTACGGGGGCTGCGTTATATCGTAGCACTGAAGGAAGTGAAGGCAGAGAACATGCTGCTTGCTGGTTCATACTCTTGCTCAAACTTAGCTAACTTCTTTATGCAACCAAGGACCATCTGCCTAGGAATGATGCTGCCCACAGCAGTCTGAGCCATCCTGCATCAATTAAGACAGTCACAGAAATATATTGTTCAAATTCAGTTCAATAAGCCAACGGTCTGGAGGAAGCTTGGCCCACTGGATGAGGTCTTCTCTGGAGGTACATGACTGGATAAAATCAGGAGAGAAGAGATGCATGTTCTCTTGGATGTAGAAGAGTTGGCAGTGAGCAAAAGGAGCATGGGTGGCTGGTGGATTGGTTCTGATCTACTTTTGGAGTAAGTGGCAGAAAAACAGCATAGGCTTATCTGCTGTATTCCTAGGGGCAGCAGCTTTGTTCTATATTGTGAGTTTACTTTATTGATTGGCACCTTTTAATAAATCTGACTTGATCAAAGAGTTCTCTCTATCTTTAGAAATGTTCAGGCTGACCTGACTCGATTGAGACTCTATTTTCTTGTTGTTAGTGATGGTTTTGCATCCTGACCACAGATTGCCCTCCCTTCTCTCCTACCACTCCCTCTACCAGCTTCTCTGCCCCTTTCCGTTGATGCACATATCTGTTTTATGCTAATAAAATACAGTTTTTATTACTATAGCTCTATACTAGCTCTTGAAATCAGAGATGGTGATGCCTCTAGAAGTTCCTTTCTTGTACAGGATTGTTGTAGCTACACTGTTTTATTGTTGTTGTTATTTTTCCATAAGAAGTTGAGTATTGCTCTTTGGAGGTCTTTAAAGAACTGTATTAGAATTTTGATGGGAATTGCATTGAATCTGTAGATTGAGTTTGGTAAGACTGCCATTTTTACTATTTTTACTATGTTAAACCTAATGATCTATGAGCATGAGAGATCTTTCCATCTTCTAATATCTTCTCCAATTTCTTTCTTCAAAGATTTGAAGTTCTTGTTATAAAGGTCTCTCACATTCTGAGTGGCTTAGTTAGGGATCTATTGCTTGTGAAAAGAAACCATAACCATGGTCACTCTTATAAAGGGACATATTTTGGGGGTGCCTCAATTGCGGTTCCAGAGGTTCACTCCATTATCATCATGGTGTACAACACGGTACTATGCAGACAGATATGGGACTTGAGAAGTAACTGAGAGTCATACATCATCCAGGCAACAGGAAATAGTCGCTAAAGCAAAGCTTGAGTGAAAGAGACCACAAAGGCTGTTCCCACAGTGACATACTTCCCTCTAAAAGACCACACATACTTCAGTAGGGCCACACCTCCTAATACTGCCACTCCATCTGGAGGCCATTTTCTTTTAAACTACCACACATGGTTAGAGTTACACTAAGATGTTTTATATTATTTGTGGATACTGTGAAGGGTGTTTTAGTCAAGAATTTTTTCTCAGCCTATTTGTCATTTGTATGTAGGAGGGCTACTGAGTTGCTTTTATGACAAGCCACTTCACTGAAGATGTTTTTCAGCTCTAGGGATTCTCTGGTAAAATTTTGGGCTCAATTATAATATATACAATCATATCATCTGCAAATAGTGATACTTTGAGTTCTTTCTTTCCAGTTTATATCCCCTTGATCTCAGTCAGTTTTCTCATTTCTCTAGCTAAAACTTTAAGTGGTCTCTTGAATAAATGTGGTAAGAGTGGTGAGCTTTTTCTTCTCCCTGGATTTAGTGGAACTTACTTGATATTTTCTCCATTTAATTTATGTTGGCTATTGTGCCTTTATTGTGTTTACATATGTTCCTGGTTTCCCTGTTCTCTCAAAGACATTTATCATGAAGGAGTGTTGGAATTTTTCAAAGGTTTTCTCAACATCAGATAAGTGGTCATGTGGGTTATTTTTTCTTTCAGTTTGTTTATATGGTGGTTTGCATTAACAGATTTTCATAGGTGGAACTTTTCCAGGTTCTCTGGGATGAAACCCTATAGACCATGATGGATGACCCATTTGATGTGTCCTTGGATTCTGTTTGAGAGTTTCTATTGAGTATTTTTGCATCCATATTCCCAAAGGAAATTAGCCTATAATTGTCTTGCTTTGTTGAAGCTCTGTGTGGCCTAGGTATTGTGGTGACTTTGTCCTCAAAAAATAATTTTAAAATGTTTCTTCTGTCTCTATTTTGTGGAATAATTGGAGGAGTATTTGTATCAATTCTTCTTTGAAGGGCTAGTAGAATTCTGTGTTAAATCATCTGTCCCTGTGCTTCCTTGATTGGGAGACTTTTAATGACTGCTTCTATTTCCTTGGGGGTTATAAGTCTATTTCAATTGTTCATATGATTTTGGTTTACATTTGGTAAGTGGTATCTACTTAAATATTGTTTATTTCTTTTAGATGTTTTAATGTAATGGAAAACAAGTTTTTGAACTATGGCCTAATGATTCCTTGGTTTGCCTCAGTATCTATTATTATGCCTACCTTTTCATTTCTTTTTTTAAACTGTTTTATTTAAATTAGAAAGAAGGTTGCTTCACATGTCCATCCAAGCGCTCTCTCCCTCCTCTCCTCCCACTCTCTCCCAACAACCCTTCAGTCTCCCATACAATCCCAACTCCGTTCCCCATGTCCTCTATGGGGAATATCCACAGTCTGTCATTTCATTCAGGGCAGGGCATAAGCTATCCCCCAAGAGTACAGGCTGAGAGAGCATCCATCATTGTGGGATGGGCACTCAAAGTCCATTTGTGTGCCAGAGATAAATACTGATCTACTACCCAAGCACTATAGATTGCCTAGGCCTCCTCACTGACACCCACATTCAAGGGGGCCTGGATCAGTCCCATGCTGACCTCCCAGTCATCATTCTGATGTCCAAACGCTCCCCCTTGTCCAGGATCTGTTTCTGTGGGTTAAACAAGCCCAGTCTTGATCCTTTTGCTCATCAGTCCTTCTTCTCTGTCACTATATTCCAAGAACTAATGGTTAAAATAAAAAACACCAGTGACAGTTTATTCTGGAGAGGATTGGAGAAAGGAGAACTCTCCTCCACTGCTGGTGGGAGTGCAAACTTGTACAGTCACTTTGGAAATCAGTATGGAGATTCCTCAGGAAAATGGGAATCAGTCTACAACAAGACTCAACAATTCCTCTCCTAGGCATATACCCCCAAAAGATGCACATTCATACAATAAGGACATCTGTTCCACTGTATTCATAGCAGCATTATTTTTTTAATTTTTATTAAAATAAATTATGTCTTAGAAACACGCATACCTACTTCACATGTCAGTCCCAGCTCCCTCTCCCACCCCTCCTCCTTTGTCCCTCCACCAGCCCTCCTTCAGCCCCCTCCCAATCCCCACATCATTCCCCAGGGAGAGTGAGGCCCTCCTCGGGGAGGGAGGGATCTCCAAAGTCTATCATTTCATCCAGGACGGGACCTAGGCCCTTGCCCATGTGTTCGGGCTGAGAGAGCATCCCTCCATGTGGAATGGGCTCCCAAAATTCATTCTTACGTCATGGTAAACACTGATCTACTACCCAAATCCCAGAGATTTCTGAGGCCTCGTCACTGACACTACATTCATGGAGTCTGGATCAGTCCCCTGTTGGCCTCTCAGCCATCAGTCTGGGGTTCAGGAGCTCCCCAGTCACAAAAAGACAAACATGGTATGTACTCACTCATATATGGATTTTAGACATGGAACAGGGGAGTGCCAGCCTACAATCCCACTGCCAGAGAATCTGGGAAACAGGCCCCTAAGAGAGATATGCATGGTACCCCAGAGAAGGGGAATGAGGCACAATCTCCTGAGCAGATTGGGAGCATGGGGGCAGATGGGAAGGAGCTGGGAAAAAGAGAGGGGGAGAAGAGGGAGGGAGAGGAGGAAATGGGGGATCAGTAAGGTTGAGTCAGGGAGAGCAGGACAAGACATACCATAATAGAGGGAGTCACTATAGGTTTGAAGTAATTATAGGTTTGAAGGGAGATCTAGCACTAGTGAGATTTCCAGAGATCTACAAGGATGACACCAACTGGCAAGCTAAGCAATAGTGGTGAAACTTACCTTAAATGCCCGTCCCTGATAATGAGTTCAACTACTTCCTTATAAGCCATCCTAGAACCTTCAACCAATGACTGGTGGTAGCAGAGGCAGACACCCACAGCTAAATACCTTTTAATTTCTAATTTTGCTACTTTGGATATTCTCTCTGTGTCTTTTAGTTAATTGGGATATGCATTTTTCTCTCTTCTTGATTTTCTCAAAGGACCAAATCTTGGCTTCATTGATTATTTGTGTTGTTCCATTTGTATATTACTGATTTAGCCCTCAGTTTGATTATTCCCTGCTGTCCTTTACTCCATTTGAGTGTGTTTGCTACTTTTTGTTCTAGAGCTTTCAGGTCTGCTGTTATTAGTATGAGATCTCACAAGTATGAGACCTCTCTAGTTAATTAATGAATTCACTTAATGCTATCCACTTTTCTCTTAGCACCACCTCCATGGTGTCACATACCTTTGGGCATGTTCTGCATTCATTCTTCTTGAATTCCAGGAAGTCTTTCTTTTCTTTCTTTATTTCTTACTTAACTCAACGGTAGCTCTATAGAAAAATGTTCAGTTTCCAATAGTTTATAGGATTTTTCTCATTTCTGTTGGTATTGAAACCCAGCCTTAATCCCTGGTGATCTAATAAGATACAGAAAATTATTTCAATTTTTCTTGTATCTAAAGAGACTTGCTTTGGTTTGATAATGTTCAATGAGGCACTGAGAAAAAGGTATAATCTTGTGTTTGTGTGAAATGTTCTGTCAGTATCAGTTAAGTTCATTTTCGGAGGCATCACCATCCCTGACTTCAAGCTCTATTATAGAGCTATAGTCCTGAAAACAGCTTGGTATTGGCACAAAAATAGACAGGTAGACCCAATGGAATCGAATTGAAAACCCTGATATTAACCCACACATGTATGAACATCTGATATTTGACAAAGAAGCTAAAAATATACAATGGAATAAAGAAAGCATCTTCAACAAATGGTGCTGGCATAACTGGAGGCTGGCATGTAGAAGACTGCGGATCAATCCATGTCTATCGCCATGCACAAAACTTAAGTCCAAATGGATCAAAGACCTCAACATAAACCCAGACACACTGAACCTCTTAGAAGAGAAAGTGGGTGGTACCCTTGAACGAATTGGTACAGGAGACAGCTTCCTGAACATAATACCAGTAGTACAGACAGTGAGATCCACAATTAATAGATGGGACCTCCTGAAACTGAGAAGCTTCTGTAAGGCAAAGGACACAGTCAGCAAGACAAAAAGGCAGCACACAGAATGGGAAAAAAATATTCACTAACCCCACATCTGACAGAGGGCTGATCTCCAAAATTTACAAAGAACTCAAGAAGCAAGTCTCCAAAACACTAAAGGATCCAATCAAAAAATGGGGTACAGAAATAGAGAATTCTCAGTAGAGGAGACACAAATGGCTGAGAGACACTTGAGAAAGTGCTCAACATCTTTAGCCATTAGGAAAATGCAAATCAAAACAAATCTCTGATACCATCTTACTCCTGTCAGAATGGCTAAAATCAAAAACACCAAAGACAATTTATGCTGGAGAGGATGTGGAGAGAGGGGAACACTCCTCCACTGCTGGTGGGAGTGCCAACTCGTACAGCCACTTTGGAAATCAATATGGAAATTCATCAGGAAAATGGGAATCAGCCTACCACAAGACCTAGCAATTCCACTCTTAGGCATATATCCAAAAGATGCACATTCATACAACAAGGAGTCTGTTCCACTATGTTCATAGCAGCATTATTTGTAATAGCCAGAACCTGGAAGCAACCTAGATGCCCCTCAACTGAAGAGTGGATAGAGAAAATGTGGTACATTTACACAATGGAGTATTACTCAGCAGAAAAAAAACAATGAAATTTTGCAATTTACAGGCAAATAGATGGCACTAGAAGAAACCATCCTGAGTGAGGTAACACAGTCACAAATAGACAAACATGGTATGTACTCTCTCATATATGGATTTTAGACATGAATCAGGGGAGTGCCAGCATACAATCCCACTGCCAGAGAGTCTAGGAAACAGAACCTTCATCCAGCTACTGATGAAAGCAGATACAGATACCCAAAGACAAACACGGAACTGAACTCTTAGAATCCAGTGTCAGAAAGAGATAGCTGATGGGCAAAGGAGTTAAGACTGGGCTGGTTTAACACACAGAAACAGTTGACCTGAACAAAGGGGAACTCTTGGACTCCAGATTGATGCCTGTGTGGAAATCATGGGACTGATCTAGACCCCCTGAATGTGGGTGTCAGTGAGGAGGCCTAGTTAATCTATGGGGCCTTGGGTAGTATTTATCCCTGGCGTACAAATAGACTTTGAGTGCCCATCCCACAATATGGGAAACTCTCTCAGCTGGGACACTTGCGTAAGGCTTAGGCCCTGCCCTGGATGAAATGACAGTCACTGGAGATCCACCATGGAGGGTCTCACCCCCTTGGGGATCAGACTGGAGATTGGCTGGGGGGCTGGGGGGCCCTGGTGGGGAGAGCACCGTAGGAGAGGAGGGAGAGGGAGTTGGGATTGACATGTTAAACAAGATTGTTTCTAACAAAAATAAAAAATAATTATTATTTAAAAACAAACAAAAAGACTGAATTTTTTGTCATACAAGTTTTTCCCTTGTTTGGTTAGAGTAGCCCCAAGACATTTTGTGTTATTTGTGGCTATTGTGAAGGGCGATGTTCCTCTGATCTCTTTCTCAGCCTGTATATCACCTATATATAGGAGGGCTGATATTATCTTTTTTAATTAATCTTGTATCCTGCCACTTTACTGACAGAGTTTATTAGCTGTAGGCATTCCCTGGTTGAATTTTTTTGGATTATTTATGTAACGTATCATATCATCTGCAAATAGTGAATGCTTGACTTCTTCCTTTCCAATTTGTTTCCCTTGAACTACTTTATTATCTTATTGCTCTAGCGAGAACTTCAAGTACAATACTAAATAGATGTAGAGAGAGTGGACAGCCGCCTCTTATTCTGGATTTTAGAGGAATTGTATAACTTTCTACATATTTAGTTTAAAGTTAGCTGTTGGCTTGCTGTATATTGCCTTTATTATGTTTAGATATGTTCCTTTTATACATGATTTCTCAAAGACCTTTACCATGAAGGGGTTTGGATATTGTTGAAGCCTTTTTCAGCATTTAGTGAGATGATCATGTGGTTTCTGTTTTTCAGTTAGTTTATATGGTGGATTACATTGACAGATTTTTGTATGTTGAACCATCCCTGCATCTCTGGGACTAAACCTACTTGATCATGCTGGGTGATTTTTCTGATGTATTCTTAGATTCGATTTGCCAGTATTTTACTGAGAATTTTAGCATCAATGATCATGAGAGAGACTGATTTATAATTCTGCTTCTTGGTTATGTCTTTTTGTGTTTTTTTTACCAAGGTAATTGTTTCTAGTAAAGAGTCTGGCAGTGATCCTCCTGTTTCTATTGTGTGGAATAATTTGAGGAGTGTTGGTATTATCTCTTCTTTGAATTTCTGGTAGAAATCAGCCCTATAGCCATATGGCCCTGGACTTTTTTGGCTGGGAGATTTTGATGACTGCTTCTATTTCATTACAGGTTAGAGTTCTATTTAAATTGTTTATCTGTTCTTGATTTAATTTTGGTAAGTGATATCTATCCAGAAAATTGTACATTTCCTTTATATTTCCTAAGTTTGTGGATTTCCTCAGTGTCAGTTGTTATGTCCCCCTTTTCATTTCTGATTTTATTAAGGTGCATATTCTTTCTCTTCCTTTGTATTGGTTTGGAGAAAGGTTTATCTATCTTGTTGATTTTCTTGAAGAACCAACTCTTTTTTATTACTTTAATTTTAAATAGCTTGCTTGACATGTCAATCCCAGTTCCCTCTCCCTCCCCTCCTCCCGCACCCCCCCCACAATCCCCTCCAGCCTCCCACCCCATCCCCACTTCCCTCCACATAGGGGATA
The DNA here is from genome assembly GCF_017639785.1 of Mesocricetus auratus. Lineage (NCBI taxonomy): Eukaryota > Metazoa > Chordata > Mammalia > Rodentia > Cricetidae > Mesocricetus > Mesocricetus auratus. Next base: position 1,209,135 of record NW_024429223.1, read on the forward strand.
TCTAGAGTCTGTCATTTCACTCAGGGCAGGGTCCAGGCACTCCCCTAAGAGTCCAGGCTGAGAGAGCATCCCTCTTTGTGTTATGGACACACGAAGTCCAATTGTATGCCAGGGATAAATACTGATCCACTGCCCAGGGCCCCATAAGTTGCCCAGGCCTCCTCACTGACTCTCACATTCAGAGGGTCTGGATCAGTCCCATGCTGGCCTCCCAGCTGTTGGTCTGGAGTCCAAGAGCTCCCGTTGTTCAGATCAGCTGTCTCTGCTGGTTTTGCCAGCCCATTCTTTGCCAATTTGCTCATCGCTCCTCTCTCTCTGTCACTGGGTTCCATGGATTCAGTTCAGTGTTTAACTGTGGGTGTTTGCCTCTGCTTCCATCAGTCACTGGACGAAGGTTCTAGGATGGCTATAGACATCAAGTTCACTATCAGGAATGGGCAGTCAAGGTGGTCTCTCCACTATTGCTTAGCTTGCCAGTTGATGTCATCCCTTTAGATCACTAGAGGTCACACTGGTGCCTGGTCTGTCTTCTAACCTATGACTCCCTCTATTATGGTATTTCTCATACTGTTCTCCCCCTACTCTACCCCCCACTCAACCTTCCTGTTCCCCCATGACCTACTCTCTCTTCCTCTTCTCCCTGTCTCTTCTTCCCAATTCCCACTCCCCACCCCCACCCCTCACCGTGTTCCCCATCTGTTCAGAGGATCTTGCCTCATTTCTCTTCTCTTGGGAACCATGCATATCTTTTAGGTTCTTTCCTGTTTCCCAGACTCTCTGTCAGTGGAAGTGCAGACTGACACTATCCTGATCCATGTCTAAAATCCATATATGCGAGAGTACATACCATGTTTGTCTTTTTGTGAGTGTGTTACCTCACTTGGGATGGTTTCTTCTAGTGCCATCCATTTACCTGCGATTTTCAAGATTCCATTTTGTTTCTGCTGAGTAGTACTCCATTGTGTAAATGTACCACATTTTCTCTATCCACTCTTCAGTTGAGGGACATCTAGCTTGCTTCCAGGTTCTGGCTATTACAAATAATGCTGCTATGAACATAGTTGGAGCAGATGCCCTTGTTGTATGAATTTGCTTAGGAGTGGAATTGCTGGGTCTTGTGGTAGATCGATTTCCATTTTCCTGAGGAATCTCCATACTGATTTCCAGAGTGGATTACGAGTTGGCACTCCCACCAGCAGTGGAGGAGTGTTCCCCTCTCTCCACATCCTCTCCAGCATAAATTGTCTTCGGTATTTTTTGATTTTAGCCATTCTGACAGGAGTAAGATGGTATCTCAGAGTTGTTTTGATTTGCATTTCACTGATGACTAAGGATGTTGAGCACTGTCTTAAGTGTCTCTTGGCCATTTTAGCCTCCTCTATTGAGAATTCTCTATTTAGTTCTGTACCCCACTTGTTAATTGGACCCTTTGGTGTTTTGGAGAACCAACTCTTTGTTACATTGATTCTTTGTATTGTTTTCTCTTTTTCTATCTTATTTATTAAAACCCTCAATTTGATTATTTGGTGGCATCTACTCCTCCTGTGTAATTTTACTTCTTTTTGTTCTAGAACTTTCAGGTATGCTGTTAAGTCCTTGTGTGGCTATTCGAGTTTCTTTATGTAGATACATAGTGCTGTGAACTTTTAGCACTGCTTTCAAAGTGTTCCATAAGTTTGGGTATTTTATGTCATTATTTTCATTGAATTCTAGGAAGCCTTTAACTTCTTTCTTTATGTATTGACCCAGAGGTGATGCAATTGAGCATTGCTCAATTTTCATGAGTTTGTAGGATTTCTGCGATTTATATTGTTGTTGAATTCTAGATTTAAACCATGGTGATTCATAATAAGGTAAGAGACAAGGGGCTATTCCAAAATTTTTGTATCTGTTGAAGTGGTCGACTTTAGAGAAGGTTCCATTGGGTGCTGAAAAGAAGTTATATTCTTTTGTGTTTGGATGTAATATTGCATAGATGTCTGTTAAACCCAATGAGTCATAACTTCTGTTAGTTCCTTTATTACTCTGTTAAGTTTCTGTCTGACAGACCTGTCCATTAGTGAGAGTGGGGTGTTAAAACCTTCCACTATGAATGTGTGGGGTTTTAATGTGTGATTTGACTTTTAGTAATGTTTCTTTTACTAATGTGTGTGCATTGTTTTGGGGGCATACATCTTCAGAATTGAGTTTTCATCTTGACAGATTTTTTTTCTGTGATAAATATGAAATGACCTGTTTCTTTTTGTAATTCTTTTTCGAGACAGGGTTTCTCTGTGTAGCTTTGGAGCCTATCCTGGCACTTGCTCTGTAGACCAGGTTGGCCTCGAACTCACGGAGATCCACCTGCCTCTGCCTCCTGAGTGCTGGGAATAAAGGTGTGTGCCACCAACACCCGGCTGACATGACCTTTTTCATGTCTTTTGATTAACTTTAGTTTGAAGTCTAATTTGTTAAATATTAGGATAGCTACAACAGCTTGTTTCTTAGGTCCATTTGATTGGAAAATCTTCCCCAACCCTTTACTCTGAGGTAACATCTGTCTTTGAAGATGAGGTGTGTTTCTTACATGCAGCAGAAGGATGGATTCTGTTTTTGTATCCATTCTGTTAGCCTGTGTCTTCTCATAGGAAAATTAATACCACCAAAATATTACTGACCATTAATTGTTGATTCCCAATATTTTTTGATTTGTTGTGGTGGGGGTATTGTGTGTGTTTCTCTTTTGGGGATTTTGGTAATTTGGGATTATCCATTGCCTATATTTTTGTAGTTAACTTCCTTGGATTGGAGTTTTCCTTCCAGTACTTTCTGTGGAGCTGGATTTGTGGATAGGTACTGTTTAAATCTGGCTTTGACATGGAATATCTTGTTTTCTCCACCTGTAGTGACTGAAAGCTTTGTGTGGTATAGCAGTCTTGGCTGGCATTCGTGGTCTCTTAGGGTCTGTAGAAAATCTATCCAGGACCTTCTGGCTTTAGCGTTCCTATTAAAATGTCAGGTGTAATTCTGATAGGTGTACCTTTATACGTTAGTCAGTGTTTTATCTTTACAGCTCTTAATATTTATACTTAATTCTATATGTTTGGTGTTTTAATTATCATATGGCAAGGGAACATTCTGTGGGGAACCTCTGGAATTTAAAATAGTTTGATTCCACTAGTATTGGCCTCTTACCACCCTGTCAACCATAGTCTGAAGAAAATAAACATTAAGATGAATACCAGATATATGCAGGAGGATGTGAGTACTCAGAGATTGTGGGAATTCCTTGCTCTGTGGGAACAACTCAGCTTGATGTTAGACAGACCTAGAATGGCCATACATCCCAAAGTGCCTTGTCTCTCAAGATGTATTGATCATCAGTGCTGATCATGGCCCACTACCCACCAGGCTTTAATGTATAAGCCTGTCTTACTTATAGGTGATAATGAGCATTAGATCTTTAAACCCTGTCTTTAGAACTTGATGTGGAGACAGAAACCTAAGCCAGAATGCCAGGAGCAGGCCTCCTTTCAGATCTGTGGTCCAGTTGGACCACACCATGAGTCATTTGGCTTAGGTCGTCCATGATGACTGCCATGAGCCACTGGTTACCAAAGGACGAAACATGAATATGGAAATTATCTAGGAATGTAAAGGATAAGGGAGAATTTTAACACAATCGCCATTTTATCCATGGGTTTTAATGTCCATTCTCACATACATGCGAACCACACAGATGTGCAAATGGATACTGGCCATGTAACATATAAAAACTAGGGGGTGATAACTTGCTGAAACTAGACTGATGTGCCAAGTATGTTTGACAGGTATGGTAAACACTTTGTATCTCTTAAAACAAGCTAGAGGCACCTTAGGAATCTCAAGTAGTTGCCTCCATCAGCTTGGCATTTGTGTATGTATGGGCAGCATTTACTTGTTATAGATTAATGCGTGAAGGTCCAGCCTACTGTGAATATTGAGATTGCCAATAAGGTGGTCTTGGCTATACTAGAAGAAGTTAACTAAGCAAACCCTGGAGAGTATGACACAAACCATCATTCTTTCTTTATCTCTAACCAACTTCCAGTGGGTTAGAATAATGATACAAATAAATAATGAGAGTTTACAAAAATCAGTGGGTCAAAGTCAAAGTGATTAGTAGTATTAACAATAATAATGAGAATAACTTTATTTTTAAAAAGTTAAACATGCCGGGCGGTGGTGGCGCACTCCTTTAATCCCAGCACTCGGGAGGCAGAGGCAGGCGGATCTCTGTGAGTTTGAGGCCGGGCTGGACCGACAGCCTCCAAAACAATACAGAGAAACCCTGTCTCGTAAAACCAAAAAAAAAGTTAAACATTATTAGCACTAGAAGTGAAGTTTGACACCTTATATTCCATCCTTCAGAGTCCTATGAATGCTCAACAGTTATTTGCTAGTTGCTGAGTGACTCAATCAGACAGACACCTGCCTCTTTTGGCTCTATTGGAATTAGACAAAAAGCCAATCAATGTCTAAACAAGACAGGGTCTGGGAGCATTTAGAGTAAAAGAACATCACTATGGTTCAAACCTGTGGTTAATCCTTCTGGGCCATGGCAATCACGAAAGCAAATGGAGGCAAAAGAAAGTTTTGAGTTGACTTTAGCAAAATCTACTTGACTCTAAGATCAAGTAGACTAATAGACTAATATTCCATATCCTGGGAATTTCTGATGGGGATGTCTTCTGTATATATGTTTGTCTTATCAGTTGATGAATAACGCAGAGCTGGTCAACAGGGAAACACAATAGGTGGGACTAGGAGATGAGGAGGATTTGGGGAAACATAGGTAGAGTTAGTCAACATGTAGGTCAGTAGAGGGGTAACAGGTCCCCAGACCTTTCTCTGGTAAGGTAAGACCAGGTGGAAATACTTAAGATTAATAGAATGGGTTAATAAATAAAACAGAGATAGCCAATAAGAAGCCCAAACTAATGGCCAACAGTACTATAATTAATATAAGTCTTGTGTGGTTACTTGGGGGCTCAAAGCTGACTGCAGAACTGGACAGGAATTCCATAACAAATTTCTTCCCTCCTTGGAGAACCGTCTATTTCATATTCCAGTATCAGTCCAAGGTGAGCCAGGAAAAATCAAGGATACAAAAGAAGAGGAAGAATCACAGTTAGGGCTGGAGAGATGGCTCAGAGGTTAAGAGCACTGGCTGCTCTTCCAGAGGTTCTGAGTTCAATTCCCAGCAACCACATGGTGGCTCACAACCATCAGTAATGAGATCTGGTGCCCTCTTCTGGTGTGCAGACATATATGGAGGCAAGATGTTGTCATAATAAATAAATCTTTTTATAAAAAAGAATCACAGCTAAAATCTCTTAAGAGGATTGGGGATTGTTTGTGACCATGACCCAGACTGGGGACTAATTTCTGTATCTGTCCATAAAACCAAGGCTTAATCCCAAAGTTCAATGCTTTCATTTTAGAGATTCACGTCCTAAGACCTGTAATTTTCTGCACTTTGGTACTAAGGACACCAATGAGCAAGTTCTGGACAAGGGAGTTATATGATCTGCAATTATTTGTAGTGTTCTTGGGGATATAGTGCTCTTGGCAGGATATCAGGGGCTCTCCAATGATAATCCAAAAAGGACAACAGCTGATGCCAGGATTGACATCTGCTGTATTTTGGTCTTGGATCGTTCATCTGTAGAGAGAAACATTCATTCCCATTTATGTGGCCTTGTGACACAGACACCCAGGTGAGCAACCAATATGCACTGTGTTCTCAGTGATCTGGCATGGTGAAATTTACTCATGGCAGGAAGAGGTCAGAGATGACTGTGAAGGCTGGAAATGGGCAAGCTGAAGGATTTACAGGGATGAAGATCAATGCTTTATTATGGGTTTCACCAGTAAAAGTGCTGATCCAAGAGAAACACCCTGAAGAAATTGTGTGAGTTGTTTCATATCATCAGTGTGGGGGAAGAGCTGAGCTGTGTCTACTGGAAAGAATTGTGGGATTCCTCTTTCTATAAAGGATTTCACGGAAACATTCCAGCATCTTGTGTTGGCTAATCTGTGTGTTGGGTGAGCCTACTACAGTCCCTCTGATCTTTCTTTGTCACCTTTGCCCTTTACCTAGGTGATTCCCCTAAGGTAACCCAATCTTTACTTATAAGAGATGCCAGGAGGCAGAAGATTTTAGGTTCTGCAGACAGAGAGGTGTTCTCAGACAGAGGAAGTAGCCAGCATGCCAGAGTGAGGTCTAGGATGGGAGCTCTGTGTTAGTACTGACAGAGACGGGAAGGCAAGGTCATGATTCACAGAAGTCACTTTCTGACTGATGCACAAGTGTCTTCTATCGCACACTGGAGACCACTGAGAGAACTGCAGTCTAACGTCTAAGGCTAGAGAATGAATGGTCAACACATCAACTGTGAACTTCCTGCTACTTTCACAACAGAGTCTCTAAAATGAACAGGATAAAGATACATGTGATGGCAGCAAAGGGAAGGGGAACTGGTGGTCTGTAGAAGGCTGTGATATAACCTTAGTTAAGCAGATGCCAACCAGGGCTAGGATACAAATTAGTAGAAGAGTACTCATGTAGCATGCACAAGTCCCTGATTCAGCACCAGCACAAAACATGAAAATCCCCACTGCACACTCATGAGTACACTGAGCATGAGTTCAAGATATTCCCTGTGTCTCCATCACCATAAATCTCTCTAGGCAGAAGTCCCTCCAGCCCATTATAGCTCAGTGTTGGGCCTAGATACATGTGATTGGGCTAGGTCAGGATGCCCTGGCCAGCCTAGCTGTCTGTGTAATGGGTCTGTATCACCAATTCAAGAGGAACCAAGTATCCTGGCTCTAGATCTCTGTATCTGGGTAATTGTAGCCATGATAAAACACAAATTACATACAGGTAATATTCAGGTTGGAAGGGTTAGTTACGATAGCAAGCAGGCAGTTCCAGATTTCACAGACTTAGGGTTTGTGATTGATGTGACACCAAGAATGTGAGAGTTCTGTTGCTCTCTGAAAACTTCAAACTCCTAACATCACCACTTCTTATGGTCAAAGCATTCAGGCACATGAGTCTGTGTGGGCCATACCTATTAAAACCATCATACATTGGTGAAGTAAGTAAACAGATGTACTTACAGCATGGGAGATTCAGAGACTTCAAACAGAACCATTGCTTTCTCCCTAGCCTTCAATGCACTGTCTCAAACAGGTAAGGACCGTGCAGACATATTTCCTGAAATACAGGTGACTTTTTTCTTTCTTCTATTTTTTTATCTGTATGGCATTTTTAAATCCATGTATATATGTGACAACCAGCATGACTTATGACCACAGAAGCCAGAGGAGGACATTGGATCCCCTGGAACTGGAGTTATAGATGGTTATGAGGTGCCATGTGTATGCAGAGAACAGAACATTGGTCCTCTATGAGAGAACCCATTGCTCTTAACCACTGATCTGTCTCTCCAGACACTCCAGGTGAATATTTTCCAAGGCAGACATGACTGGTAGAAAACAGTCATTTACTAGGACTCTGACTGAAAGGGACAGTTATGCATGGTAAATCATGGCTAGGGATTTGGGATGCTAACTTATTCCATTTGTGAGGATTCTTACTGATACCCAGGAAGTAAGGTCAGTAGCTGCAGTCATTAATTCTGTAAAGAGCACAAAATGGTAAGATGAGAGAAAGATGCCAAAAAGGATTTATTCAGTAACTTCCTCAACAGAAAACCCCTGTGCTAGAGACAGTATCTACTAGAAGGAAAAAAGTAATTCTTGTCCTTTATTTTCCAAGTGTAGAGATAGCAGCATTAAAAAAAACATAATTTTCTCTCTAGTAGGTGAACTGGGAAAAACAGAAATTCTGCAGAAACTCTCCAAAGGCAAGTGGTTTAGTTCTAGAGTCATACCCATCTGTCCATTTGTTTTCATTTCCTGGACCAGGAATCTCAGCACTCGGGAGGCAGCAACAGGCACATCTCTGTGAGTTCAAGACCAGCCTGGTCTACAGAGTAAGTTCCACGACAGCCAGGGCTAAACAGAGGAACCCTGTCTGAAAAAAACCAAGGACCAATGGGGAGAGGTGCTACCACTCAGATGGTGGCACAAGTCTTTAATCCCAGCATTCGGAGGGAAGAAGCAGGCAGATCTATGAGTTCGATGCCAGCCTGGTTCCAGAATAGCAAGGCTACACAGAAAAGCCAGAGCTACACAGAGAAACCTTCCCTCAATAAATAAGTAAATAAATAAATAAATACGACATGCAAGGCAGGACAAACAGGGGTATGTAGAGACCCTGTTTCAAAAAAAAAAAAGGTGACAAAAGACTTTTTTTAATGTAGGCATAAGAAAAATTGTACTTTAACGAAAGATTCTTGCTATGGGGAAAATCTTGACAAATTAAGACTCTAAGTTAACTGCTAAAAAGCTAACTGCCTTCCTAGTTCTATTCCTTCTGTAGTAGTGGAAAGTACCTTCTAAGGGGTATTCGGTAAATTCAAGGGCTACTCAAAAATAGCTCAGCCGAAGTTTCTCCAAGTACTAAGTTAATGTCTACTGATGTGTAGACAACCAATAACAAGTTTTTGGAAATCTTCTTTACAAAAAAAAAACACTCTAATGACTTGTTTTAATTTTTCAATTTAAAAACTACTCACTCGATGTGTACTTTTCCCTTTCTTGTTTTCCAGAAAAAAACGCGTTGCTATTTTTTTTAATGCGACAAGTATTAGACAACCATTCGTGTATTGTCAGACTTGAAACCAGTTTCTCGCTAACTCGAAACCAACTAGAACACGTCCTCACACATCAGCTCGCCCCACGTGCAAACCCACCCCGGTGTCTGGCTCTCCTCATACCCCATCCACACAAGTTCTCAGCTCGGCTGTCACCGTAGGAGTCTCACTCCTCCGGGCATCCTCGCCCTCGCAGGAGCAGTAAACCATCCCCTGCAGCTCCTTTAGCTCGATCTGACCCACTAAAACCCCGGTCCTACAGACCCCCAAAACAAACGCACCAGCAGACAAAGGCGAGCCTCGAAGCACGCTCCTGCTAAGCACGCTCAGAGGCAAACTAGCGGTTCTTTTTCCAGGCTGCTCTTTTTTTAACTGTGGACTACATTTCCCAGAAGTCTTAGAGGGGTCCATTCCCCCCCCCCCGCGAACTTTTCCCAGCCGCTGGCAGAGGAGTAAGAGGGTGAGACTCAGACACTACCGCTTTTACTCTGTTACCAGAAAGGAAAGTGTTGTGCCAATGTGCAATATAAATGCAGTTCAAACGCTCCGAATAGGCTTTACACCCCTCCAGGGCAAAATTCCGAATGATGCGTAACCATCTCGGTTTTACGGAGACCGGAGCCATCTTGGTGACGTGGTGCAGTACGGAACTACATTTCCCAGAAAGTATTGCGCGTTTCCCCGTGGCTGTCCGCTTGTAGTTGGTTTGGCTGAGACCTTCTTTCCTATGAGCAGAGACGGCCCTGGGTAGAGCAGAGCAGAGCAAGACTGTAACACTTTTCGCCCAGGGAAACCTTCCCCTGGCTAGGTGAAGTTGTTACACTCCCCTCTCTGAGGTGCTGGAGCCAAACTGTAACAATTCACCAGGGAAACCCTCTGCTGCTGGAGCAGAGTTGATGGATTCACCGGGAAGCCTCTCCCTTGTGAAGCAGGGCTGTAAACTGCCTTGCCCTACTGTGACCTGTGGCAGTCCTTGGCTCCCCATTGCCAGAATACTTTTCCACCTGGGCTGTGACACTCAGTATTCTGGGACTCCCGAGTGCCAGAATACCTTTCTATCCAAGATGTAACACTCAGTATAATTTGGCTCCCAAGTGCCATAATACATCCTTGTCCATCCCATTGGATCTGTCGAAATGATTACACCTCAGGTGTGTACAAAACTTTCTGGCCAGTCTAGACCATCAATGAGCTCCAGGATTAGTCAAAGGGTCTGGTCTCAAATGCAGTCCCTCAGCCAGGCGGTGGCGCAGGCCTTTAATCCCAGCACTCGGGAGGCAGAGGCAGGAGGATCTCTGTGAGTGAGAGGCATGCCTGGTCTACAGAGAGAGTTCCAGGACAGCCAGGACTACAGAGCGAGTGTCAGAAGAGGCTCCAAAACAATACAGAGAAACCCTGTCTCGAAAAAAGCAATCTCTGTCTCTGTCTCTGTGTGTGTGTGTGTGTGTGTGTGTGTGTGTGTGTGTGTGTGTGTGTGTGTGTTCCAGGAATCTTGCTTTTCAAGTGTTCTATAGTGTTTGCATATGTCTAGTTTATACACTGTTTTCATGCCTGGTGCCCATGGACGCCAGAAGAGGCTGTCAGGTCTCCTGGAACTGGAGCTGTCAGCTGCTGTGTGGGTACTTGGAACTGATCCCAGGTCTACTTCCAGAGCAACCAGTGTTTTTAATCACTAAGCCATTTCTCCAGCCCATTCTTATCTTTTGGAGCATCTTCTCTTATGTGAAGAGCACCAGCTAGGCAAGATTAGCTGGTCAGTGAGCTCCAGGGATCTTCCCGTCTCCGTCTCTCCAGGGTGCCGACATGCTCAGCTTTTTTATGTGCATGCTGGGCACCTGGATCGTGCATTTGTGGTAAATACTTTGCCAAGTGAGCTAGCCATCTCCCAGCTCTCTACCCCAGTTTTTTTTGTTTTGTTTTGTTTTGTCTTGTTTTTTTGTTTTCCGAGACAGGGTTTCTCTGTGGCTTTGGAGGCTGTCCTGGAACTCGCTCTGTAGACCAGGCTGGCCTTGAACTCACAGAGATCCGCCTGCCTCTGCCTCCCAAGTGCTGGGATTAAAGGCGTGCGTTTTTGACACAAGTTCATGTAGCCAAGCCTGGGCTCAAAATCTCGCATAGCCTTGAACTGCGGTCCTGCTGCCTCCACCTGGTAAGTTTTGGGATTACAGCTGTGTTTTACTTTTAAAATTTGATTATCAGCAAGGCATGTTAGTACACACCTTTGATCCCAGCACTTGGGAGGCAGAGGCAGGAGGACCTCTTTGAGTTCGAGGCCAGCCTGGTCTACAGAGTGAGTGCCAGGACAGCCTCCAAAGCTACACAAAGAAACACTGTCTTGAAAAACAAACAAAAAAATTTTTTGATTATCATGTGTCTTGGAGTGAATCTTCTGAATTCCTCTCATTGAACTTATTGGATATATTTGTCCATCAAATTTGGGGTGTTTTAAGCCATTGTTTCTTCAAATGTGTCTCTCTCTTATCCAGGATCCCAACATTTATATTGATTCACGTTTGTGTGTGTCACGGGTTACATCATGAATTTAGGGACTCAGTCACAACCAGAGACTATCGATACATCTTTAACATACATATCTTAATATGTGACTCACCATTAAACAGAAAGCTGTTGTGTGATATTTTGTTTGCAAAACCCAGAGAAATCCCAGACCAGGATCTTCCACTGAGGTCTGTGACACCACCACCCATCAGGCTCTGTAGAGATCAACATCAGTGTCTTCAAGGCCTGGTCCCAGATGTTTCCTGAGATTCTTCTTGAGATAGGGACCCAGAGTTCCCCAATGAAGGTCCTGTTATGGAAACAGAGACTTAGTAGCATCTCCCCATGCCAGTGAATTTGCGTTAGTAGCCACACCCCCTTTGGGCGTGGCTTCAGGTCCAGAAGTGACCAGAAGGTAGAGAAACACAGAATCTATTGCAGGGCCGGCACTCTCTCTCCGGGAGCCGATCTCATCGGAAGGGCAGAGACTGCACCTTCTGGAGCAGGAACGCCGCTGCAGGTCCCTACTGTTCTTTGTGTAAGTTGTTCCCCAGTAAATGCCCCTGGAACTGGGCATTTAAACTGGATTCTCTAGAAAAGCAGCCAGTGTTTTTAACTATTTTATCATCTTTCCAGCCCCGGGACTAACTGGGCTAAAAATCACCTAATACTTAAATGTCCTTTTCACTTTAAAACTGACTAGTACTGCCTGGAGGTGGAACCCCCCCCCTAAAGGGAACATTTTAGGATATATATGTAGAGCAATCTAGTGTGTCAAAACAAAAGAGAAACTGAAAAGGTCAGTGATTTGATGAAAATGGAAAGGAGCTCACATAACTACAAATAAAACATAGGCAATAGAAAACAAAGAACAATTGCATAAACACGACACAAGACCACTTTAAAGAACAATCTCAGGAAACATCTAGAAGCAGGCCTTAAAGACACTGGTGGTCGCATTGATGTTGATCTCTACAGAGCCTGAAGGGTGATGGTGTCACAGACCTCAGTGGGAGATCCTGGTCTGGGATTTCTCTGGTAAAACTGTGTTATATCTAGCTGGCAGTTCTAACATTCAGATGCATGTATCATATGTAGAAGCAACAAATTAGAATGCATAAAAGAGCACTTGGGTGATATTATAAGTTTAAGAACATAGCAAAAGAGCAGGAACATAAATCCTTCTGTTGCTGTCCTAAGTTAGAGTTATTATTGCTGAAATGAAACCCCATGACCAAAAGCAACTTTGAGAGAACAGGATTGATTTATTTATTTCACAGTTCATCAAAAGCAGTGAGGGTAGGAACTCAAACCGGCCTGTGGAGACAGGAGCTAATGAAGGAGTCATGGAGGGGTCCTGTTTAGTGGCTTGCTCCTCATGGCTACAGTCCAGTGTTGTGGGATATTTGTATAATGTGTGAAGATGTGTTGCTGTGACCGGTTTAATAAAGACCTGGATGGCCAATAAGTAGCCTGGAGAGGAGATGCGAGATTTCCAGGGAGAGAGAGAGAAAGAGGTGTGTGGATTTCACCAGCAGGACAGATGCGCCTTAAAGCCACAGGAGGGAGCATGGGGCCATTAAAAGTCCTACAATGTAGCATGGAGCCACACAGAGCCAGGGCTTTATAAAGGTAAGGAAACACAAGGTTACATTCCATTGCATACAGGCATACATCCTGCAATCGGAAGGTTACATTCTGTTAACCCACAAAGCACATATCCCCAGCTAAGTGTAAGCATCTTAAGTGAACACAGCTCTTGCAGGTGTCCTGCTTTATGTTGACCTAGCAAGTTTTTGTTTACAGAAGCAAAAGCAGTTAAATTGTTAACATTGTGACCGTTGTCTTTCATGAATGGCAGTTTCTTTAACAGTTTCCTTTAAAATGTACAAGACAAGAACTGCCTTTAACATTTCTTAACGCTCTGGAAAGCTATCCGCCCTTGGTCCATTGGGACTTCAATCTGGAGGCAGTTTTGTTTTGAACTTCTTAAACACAGTAATTTAAACTTAAAACATCATGTTCACCATCACAATGATTTAAAGTAATACTCAGCTTCATGGTGAGTTTTAGGTCAGTCTATATTACGTGAGACCTTGCCTCAACCCCCCCCCCCCCCGCAAATAAAAATACGTAGACCTGAAACTCGTAGTAAAAACTTTAATTTAGTAATAAATAGCCAAACACATACTCCAAATATTTTAGAAATGGACCAGTAGTAACAATCCTACCTACATCTGTAGCTTGTTGTGGGATAATCCTCTTGCACACTGGAAAGATTTGTCACTTGAATTGTTTCAATTAAATGCTGATTGGCCAGTAGCCAGGCAGGACATTTAGGTGGGGCAACCAAACTAAGGATTACTCGAAGAAGAAGGGTGGAGTGAAGAGTCGCCAGTCCGAAGCAGAGGAAGCAGATGAATGTGCCATGCTAATAAAGGCACTGCCATGTGGCAGGGCATAAATAAGGGATATGGGTTAACTTAAAATGTAAAAGCTAGTTAGTAATTAGCCTGAGCTATTGGCCAAGCAATTATAATTCATATTCAGCCTGTGAGTCATTTATTTGGGACTGGATGGTCAGGACAGGAAACATCTGTTTACAGTAGCTAGTGAAAATGTTAATAGCAAAAGAAAGATTTGCTAGTATCAGAACTATTAACCCTGGCAGTGGTGGTGCACGCCTTTAATCACAGAACTTGGGAAACAGAAGCAGGCGGATCTCTGTGAGTTCGAGGCCAGCCTGGTCTACAGAGTGAGTTGCAGGACAGCCAAAGCTACTCATAGAAACACTGTCTTGAAAAAAAAACAAAACAAAACAAACAAAAACTATTCTATTTCCAAACACAGAGTGGCCATGAAATCTGCTAACAGATTTATAAAGAGAAATGGGCACTGAATCTTCCACTATTTTTCACTTTGTTTTTTTTAAAAATGGGGTCTTGTGTAGCCAAGGCTGCCCTCCAATTCATGATGTAGACAAAAGAGGATCTGAACTCCTGATCATTCTGCCCTCTGTGTCACAAGTACTGGAACTACAGGTGTATGCCACCATGCTGAGTGTATGGGGGGCTTGTGATGTCTAAGCCTAGTATATGTAGGCAAACATTCTACCAACTGAACTACATGCCCAGACACTGTCCCTGATCAGTTCTTTTGTGTACAGGATCGCCCCATGAGAAACCAGAACTAAAAGTCCTCCATATGCTCGTGTCATTCAAGTGAACTAAATGTGCTCAGTTTAACACAGCTCATATGTTTTACCTTAAGGAAATGCTTACCCACTCTAAACGCTTTCCCACATTCCTTAAATTTGCAGGGCTCCTCACCACTATGAATCCTCTGATGTTTTGTAAAGGATGAACTGTGTCTAAAGGCTTTCCCACAAGCTTTGCATTCACACGGTTTCTCTCTGGTACGAATTCCCTGATTTTCAATATGGGCTGAACCACTAAATGAAGTTACTGCATTCCATGTACTTACATGGCTTCACCCCAGTGTGAATATTCAGTTGTAGTGTATGTGAAAGGTTTCCCGGTGTTCATTTTCTCACTGTTATACATTTTCTGAAACTGATCATGGCTGAAGACTTCCACACATTTCTTACATTCATGATCTTTCTTGTTGCCATGTCTCTGAGGTAGTATAAGAGAGTTACAATTCTGGAAGAGGGCTTTTTGTCAAAGTTGGTTTTTGTTTGATTAGACATTCCCTTCAGATCTCTGTATGCTGTTCCTCTTTTATTTTGGCAGTCATTTCTGAATATGGAACTTTTGAGACCAAGGAATTTGCTATTGTCCTTGGTTTCCAACAAGGAATCGCTGTTTTCAATAGTGTCCCTTTCAACCTTAGCACAACTGATGGCATGTTAAAGACACCATTCTTTTTTATTTTTTCTACTTTTTTATTGAGCTATACATTTTCTCCTCTGCCCTTCCGTCCTCCCCCTGACTTCCATGCTCCCAATTTACTCAGGAGATCTTGTGAAGACGCCATTCTAACCTAGGCCTAACACCTACCAAATGGGAACAAAGACCTAATCCATCAAAGACCTGATTCCCAGTTCCAGGAAAGACCCTAAATATACTGACTGCAAATGGAGTTCTTAATCGGTCTAAAGAATAAAAGCCTGGGATCAGATATAGAGGACAATGCTGAGCAATCAGAGAGAAGGAGGAGCAAGCCACAGCCACCTTTACCTCATGAGCTTCCCAGCAGAAAAGAGACTGAGTTCCTGTTTCTTCCTGCTGATATCCTCTCTCTACCCAGCCATCTTACTTCCTGTCTCTGCTCAGCCATCTCACTTCCTGTCTGTCTGATCTCTATGGTTTGCTAGAGGCAAACTTCATCTCCAATCTTCAGACAAGCTTTATGCAAGAAAATTGCTCTCTGGCTTCTGTAGCTCTGCTTCTTGTTAATGAAGTGTGACGACCAGGATGTGGTTTTGTGCATAAAATACAAAGAGCTGTAAGGCTCAGGGGTGCATGATTTGGGTGAGTCCCCCAGACAGCCAGCAGTCACTGATACAGACTTTCTCTATAGCTTTTAAAATGTCCGTGTGTGCTCTTTGGTAGACCTGCATTGCAACAGGATAGATGATCTGTTTCATATCTGCTCTACAGATCTGAAAAGAAGGAAAATACATGTCACAAAAATAGAACTTACAGGAAACAGAAAAAAACAAGCTGTAAACAACCACAGTTTAAGTGAATAGTTAGTTACTATTATGAAATTTAGGGGAAGAACTCTGGGAATGACACCAGTGTCATATTGTGGGCCTTGGGAATAAGGACAATACATTAAGTCAGTGGTTCCAGAATCTAGGTGTTACCCTGGTATGTGTCTTGGTAAGCACTAATGTTCAGAGTGTAATACAAATAAAAAGAACCAGAACCTTAGTGTATTGAAGAGATCCTTCTCATGCAGATTAGATAATCTTGCCTAGTAGGATGGTGCACACCTATGGTATCAGTACTCAAGAGTTAGGGGCTAGAAAGATGATTGTGCAGTGAAGAGGACTCTCTGCTCTTCCAGAGGTCTGGGGTTCAATTTCCAGGACCCACACTGCAGCTCACAAGCATCTAGAACCGTATTTCCGTGGCTTCTGATGCTTCTTCTGGTGTGCAGATGTTCACGCATACAAAACACCCGCATACATAAAATACACAAAGAAAGAAATCTTTTAAAAAAGGACTCAGAAGCAGGAGTGTAACAGGGCCCCAGACCTTAGCACAACTGACTCCATTATCGAAGTGCCATTCAGGCTGTAAAAGACAGCACCACCTGCCAAAATGAAAACAAAGATTTAATTCCCCGAAGTCCATAGTTACGGCAAAGTCTAAATGTACTCACCTTGCTTTTTGGCTCCTGCTTCTGGCTAAGTGTCGATCCAGGATACGGTTTGTGTGCTTAAAAGCTCACCTTGAAGAAGGCGTGATGCTACATTGAGATCCCCAACACCCAATGTAGTTGCCGGATACACTGATAAAGACTTTCTATTGGCTTAAACCCATGTCTGAGCAGTCTTCTCTGGAGGACACCAGACACCAGGAGGAGGACCACAAGCTTGAAACCAGTCTGTTGGATCGACTGAGTTGCAGGTCATCTGGGGATACATAGTTAAACTTTGTCTCAGAAAACAAAAAGGAAAAAATGATAACCCACACCCTTTAATCCCAGCACACAGGAGGCAGAGGCAGGAAGATCTTTGAGTTCAAGGCTAGCCTGGTCTACAGAATAAGTTCCAGGACAGCCAGGGCTGTTACACAGAGTAACCCTGTCTTGGGAAAAAAAACAATGAAACCAAACAAAGAAACACAAAACAAACCCCAAAAGGTGATGTTACGAAAACTCCATTTTAATCCAGTTATGGGTTGATTTTTTTAAAGATTTCTTTCGCCTCCTAAATAAAAGCATTTACAGAATGCTGCATCATTTACAGAATGATATCTCATCTTTCACAAAATAAGGTTATAATATCAGCTTCTTTCACCCAATGTAGGCCAGTAAGTCCTTCCTTTGTTGGTTGATTTATTTGTTTGATACAGTATCACAATGCAGCCCTGGATGTTCTGGAACTTGCTCTTCAAAGCTGACATTGAGATCCCCCTGTTTCTGTCTCCCGAGTACTGGGAGTAAAGGCATGTGACACCATTCCCATCTCCTTATTTATTTTTTTTATTTTTTATTTAGGTATTTTTTATTATATATGAGTGCTATGTCTACATGTATACCTGAATGCCAGAAGAGAGCACCAGATCTCATTACAGATGGTTGTGAGCAACCATGTGGTTACTGAGAATTGAACTCAGGACCTCTGGAAGAGTAGCCAGTGCTCTTAACTGCTGAGTCATCTCTCTAGAGAAGACTGCTTGAACATAGGTTTAAGCCAATAGAAAGTCAGCCGATGACTACACAGCGCTCAGGATCCCAGTATAGCAATGAGCCTTTCTCAGGATTACCATTTGAGCACAAAAACCATGTTCTGGGCAGACATGCTTCAGTAAACAAGAACAGTTAGCAAGAAACCACACAATAGGTTAGTACGTTTAGTCACGTTCCCGTAACTGTGAACTCTGATGGACTAGCTCTTTGTTTTCATGTTGTCGAGCAGTGCTATCTATGTGCTGAAGTTTGCATGATGGAAGCATCATGGAGTCCGCTGTACTAAAATCTGGGGCCTGTTACATTCATCCATTAGTCTTAGTGAATGAGTCAAATCATATACCATCCTGCTCTAAAGAAGTCTGGGCTGGGCTGTTACAGGGGCCCATGTCTGGCTTTATGATCCTGATGCAGACTTGGTCTGTGTTGATGTCTGAGGTTCCTGATACCACCAAAGACAGAGTATAGGGCTGTGCAGAGTTAGCCCCACCCCCTCACTGACTGCACCATTAGGAAGAACAGGTTCTGCCCCTTACTGGCAGAAGCACTCAGGAGAGAGGGTCCTCCACCTCATCTGGGTAGCACAATAGAGCTGACCCTGTTCACAGAGGCAAGGGTGAGTTAGCCCTGAGGGTGTGAGAATGGGGGATCAGGTAGGGTTCCTCTTGGAAGCCATGCGGTGCCATGGGTTCGGGAAAGATGCTCTCCTCCCCTTGCCCCTCCCCAGCTGCAGCAGGTGGGGAACTGACCCAACCCCTCTCCACCTGCAGCAGGTAGGAGACTGACCCACCCCCTCTCCAGCTGCAGCGCTCCGGAGAAAAGGCCCTGCACCTCTCCGAGGCAGCACAGTAGAGTTGGCCCTGTAGACACGCGCATGGGTGAGCCAGCCCTGAGGGCGTGAGAGGGCACAGATGGTTCCACCTGCCTCGTCTTTGGTGTGGTGGTGGAGGTGAGACACAGACGCCTACCTCCCTCACCCCTATCATCTTCAGCTGGCAAGAGAGCTGACCCTCCCCTCTACCAGCTGCGACACTCAGGAAAGTGGACCTGCACCTCATCTGGGCAGCACAGCAAAGCTAACCCTGTTGGGGGAGGGTACAGGTGAGCCGGCGGGGGCACAGGTGGACATGAGAGATCGGGCCACACCCCTCATCTGCCATATTGTTGGTGAGGGAAAGATGCCCTCCCCCGATCCGTCCCTCACTGCCTGTGGCAGGCGGGAGAGCTGTCCCTGCCCCTCACCGGTTGCAGCACTCAGAAGAGAGGCCCCTGCAGCTTGCCTGGGTAACACAGGACAGCTGGCCCTGGAGGTATAGGTATGGGAGAGCACGCCCTGAAAGTGTGAAAGCAGGAGACTGTCTCCGCCCTTTGCTCATTGCTGCAAGGGGGAACTAGCTGGAGCAATGTTAGGGAGCCCCTCTCTTGGTGAGGACCGACCAGCCCTGAAACTACCCAGGCCCAGAACCAGGGCTGAGTTGGCCCAGCATCATTCACCCGGTTTAAGATCCACTGGAGCACGTCAAGGGATTGGTCCTGCAGACTCAAAGCTACAGGATCTCCATGACACAGGACAACAGCAGGATATCCAAGAGGAGTTTCAGTGAGGGCCCGGCATCGATAGTGGAACAGAAACCAGAGGCCTCGAACTAGACCAATGAACTCTTTGCGATGAATACTTTAAAGATATATGGACAGAAGGGTTTACTGAGTGACTGTGTCACACGGCAGCTTCAGTGATGAGATTTTTCCTTTTCTTTTCTTTCTTGCTTGTAAACTTTATTTCATTTGGGGGGGGTTGTAAGGGCAGAGGGCAGACATGAAGGAATGGGAAATGAATAGGATAGAGATGGATAATGTAAAAGACACAAATATTAATAACTTTTAAGCAAAAAAAGAAAGAAAGAAAAAGAAATGTAACAGAAAATGACAGGGCTATAGCCGTGTGTCTGTACTGTGGAATAACCCTCTTGTACACTGTAAAGATTTGTCACTACTTGATTTGATAAAATGCTGATTGGCCAGTAGCTAGACAGGAAGTATAGGCAGGGTGACCAAACTAAGGATGATGGGAAGGAGCAGGGCGGAGTCAGGAGTCAGCCAGATGAAGAGGGAGCAGGAGATGGATGAGTCATGCTAATAAAGGTACCACCACATGGGAGAGCATAAAATAGGAATATGGATTAACTTAAAATATGAGAGTTAACTAGTAACAAGCAGCCACAGGATATTTAGGAACCTTTGAACACGAGAGAAATGTCTGATTGCATGTCTGAGTCTATCAATAAATTCACATGGTGTCTTACTTCCCTTTCCCTATATCCTCCTATAGGTACTTAAACTCACTAACTCCGCTTCACCCTGGCTCATCCTGAAATTCTTTCTGTGGTTATAAAGATGCTGCTTTACCTCAATAGCAGTCACTAAGGGGGGGGTGGAGCAATCCCTCAGCCGCAGTGGCAGCACTGGGCTATCTCCCTACTGCCGCTGGCACATAGTGTCCCCATGACTGCAATCCACCCAATAGATGCTGTCGATTTATTTATTTTTTACAGACAGGGTTTCTCTGTATTGTTTTGGAGGCTGTCCTGGAACTGGATCAGTAGACTAGGCTGATCTCGAACTCACAGAGATCCTCCTGGCTCTGCCTCCCGAGTACTGAGATTAAAGGTGTACACCAGCAACACCCAGCTGATGCTGTCTATTTTTATAGACCATGAGACTATTTAATGCTCTGTGATTCATTCCTATTGAAGGCAATTTTCTTATGTCTTTACGGTTTGCAGAAAACGTAGCTTTGGATTCTGAGACTTTTCCTTCTTGTAAAGCTAGTGTTTCACAGAGCATAACATGAAAATGCTATTAGTCTTCACTAAAACATTATAACACAGCCTTTAGTCTCAGCACTCAGGAGGCAGAGACAAGTGACTCTCTGTGAGTTCAAAACCAGCCTAATCTACAAAGTGAGTTCCAAGACAGCCAGAGCTGTTACACAGAGAAACCCTGTCGCATAAAACTGTTCGAACAAACAAACAAACATAACATGTTCAGAAAGTAATAAACTGATCATAGACAATCTGATCTAACTAGGTAATAAACTGAAATTATTAACAGAGCTAGACATGATGGCATATACTTATAATCCCAGCACTGGGACAAGATGCTACAGGATCAGGAGTTAGCCTTAGCTACAAAGTGAGTTTGAGGCCAGCCTGGGCTACATGACCTACTCTCAAAATTAACAAATAAAAGAAAATATTAACAAAAGATCAATCTTATTCC
Source organism: Mesocricetus auratus (assembly GCF_017639785.1). Taxonomy (NCBI): domain Eukaryota; kingdom Metazoa; phylum Chordata; class Mammalia; order Rodentia; family Cricetidae; genus Mesocricetus; species Mesocricetus auratus. Next base: position 1,230,044 of record NW_024429223.1, read on the forward strand.
CTGCCCAACCCATATTTATTCATGTTTATAATAACTAATGTCTTATTATCAGAAATTATAAATCCATCTTGACAATGTGATTGTCTTTTTTGTTTTCAAGACAGGGTCTTACTATTTAGTTCTGGCTGGCCTAACTAACTCACAGGGATCCACCTGCCTCTGCCTCCCAAGTACTGGAATTCAAAGCATGTACCACCACCGCCTGACTGACAGTGTGATTTTTCCTTTAAGTTTTATTTCTTTATGAGTATGGGTGTTTTGTCTGCAGGTTTATCTCTGTATTATATGTATATCTGGTGCCTGCAGAGACCACAGAGGGCATCAGGGTCCTTGGATACAGACAATTATGAGCTGCCACGTGGTTACTGGGAATCAAATCCAGGTCCTCTGAAAGAGCAACCAGTGCTCATAACCACCAAGCCATCTCTCCAGTCCCCCATTAAAAGGTTGTTTTTAATACTTGTCTTGTGGGCTGGAGAGATGGCAAAATGCCAATGCACATAAATTTAAATTTAATTTTTTAAAAAAATTATCTTATGTGTATGAATGCTTTACCTGCATGTATATTTGTATGCCTCGTTTGTACAGAACCCTTAGAAGAAAGAAAAGGGCTCCAGATCCCCTGGAACTGGAGTTTCAGATGGTTGTGGGGATGCTGAGAATTTACCCCAGGTCCCCTGGAAGAACAGCCAGTGCCCCTAACCACTGAGCCATCTCTTCCCCACCCACAGCGATCTTCACACAAGGAAATTTGGTTTGGGGGGATTACTATTATTTTGTAGAAGCCAATCTGTGAAACAAGATTTAAAAACATATTTCCGAGTACCGCGTCACATAACTGTCTTCCTATTCTCCTAGTAATTATGAATACATAAGATGTAAATGCTGAAAGCTTAATTTGAATATCATTAATACTTCCTTTTTCTCCCTACATGCATTGAAGTCAGTGATTCACATGAATTTTGGGGGTGGGGGAACCAGAAAATGACAATGTATGACAAATCATTGGTAATGAATATTCCTGCCAGGTATGGTGGTACTTTCCTTTAATTCTACCATCCCAGAGGCAGAGGCGGGCAGGTCTCCAGTCAGAGTTACACAGTGAGACCCCCATCTCCAAAATTTTTTCCTCTTAAAAATGTGCCAGGTCACGCCGGGCGTTGGTGGCGCACGCCTTTAATGCCAGCACTTGGGAGGCAGAGGCAAGTGGATCTTTGTGAGTCTAAGACCAGCCTGGTCTACAAGAGCTGTTCCAGGACAGCCTCCAAAGTCACAGAGATACCCTGTCTCAAAAAAAAGTAAAACAAAAAAAGAATGTGCCAGGTGTGGTTGTAATGCCTTTATTCCTACTGCTTGGGAGACGGGGGCAGGGATATCTCTTTAATCCCAACACTCAGGAGACCGAGGCAGACTATCGCTGTTAGTTCAAGGACACCCTGGGCTACAGGAAATTGATCCAGTTTTATAAAGAAACTGAGCTCACACAAAGGTGATCTCAGCATGTGGGATCCCATGCCTTTAATCCTAGCACTAGAGAGGAACGCAAGGCGGGAGGAAACAGGAGAACGGTACAGTCTGAGGTCTGGTGGAGACAGATGCTGTCTGGAGATGCTGTCTGGAGATGCAGCCTGAGGACAGGATCGCCCTTTCCGTTTGAGCATTGGTAGAGGTGAGAACTCTCTAGTGGCAGGCCACTTTGCTTCTCTGATCTTCAGCTTTAAGCCTAATACCTGTCTCTGGGTCTTCATTATTAATACCAAATCGAATTTGTGCTACATAGTCCTTCCAAATAAGCCCATACAACTGGGATTAAATACCCCTTTCAGATTGAATATTGTTTGGTCCAAAATGGAGACTCAATGTAGCTTTATCGTTGCCTTTTTCCATTGACTGATGGATTAATACATCATATTGACTTAAATTACTGGAAAATCATTAACCAATACAGGACTTCTAAAACGGTCGTTGGAATCCTATCCTTGGAACCTCAATACTCCATCTTCTCTTGCACTTTACTTTGGGGACAATTCTAAGAGCTCCCTAAGGAACACAAGGCTTTGGTATCTAAGTCCGAACCTTCATTCTAGTCTCCAACTATCAACTTTCCCTTTAGCAGGCATTTCGCTATATTCTGTGTAGTGTAGCTACCTGGGGAAATGACAGAGGCAGTGACAGAAATCCCAGTGCACACATTGCAAAAAACCATCGGCATCCCTGCGCTCCTACCTTGATACAGAGTAATACTGTATGCTTTCTGTGCGCTACCCATGGGAAAGACAAGGTGTACAGACTGCAACCAGAACTCAAGCGAGACCACACACCTCACAGTCTTTCCCACGGTCTCCAGAGGCTCTCCGGAACCTAATCTTCCATCTCAGAACTGTCAAAATGAAATTCTGCCGTCCTAAGTAAAAAGAATGAGGGTGGGGACTACATTGGGCCCATTTTGACCCATGCATAGCGCTGCCACAGATCCAGTGTTCGCAGTATGACGTTATCGCCAAGAGCCCAGTCCCGTTCAGTTATCCAAACCTAATCAGAGCCAGTCATGCGCCCCCCCCCCACTGTGCACACCCCACACCGAGCCAGCCAGGCACTCCCATGAGCGAGCAGTTGGCAGCCCAAAGTCCCACGAGCCCCTTTCCCGTTCCCGGAGCTCGGAAGAACCGCCTCCACTCGGGCTCGGGTCAGCTCAACTCAGCGCACAGGGAAAGGAAAAAGATGACCACAACGCCAGAGGAAGGTGACCCCGAAGCCGAGCTTCCAGGGCCAGCCTGGAGGTCTGGGTGGAACTAATTCAGGCCCCAGCCAAGAGGACTCCTGTACAAGCGCTGGGCGAGTGACAGACGCCCAGCATCTAACGGGCTGCCCCAGAGGCTCCTGGGAGTGCGAGCCCCCGGGATGTGTGCGCAGGCGCAGAAGGCTGAACCGCAGCAGGAGGGGGGATGAGGCTGCTGGGAACTGGGGCGTCTGGAGAGGCTGAGGACTGCAGCGGATGCTTCGGATCCCGAGAGCGACAGAGAGAGCGAATCCAGATGGGGAGGCCTGGGAGGAAACCGGGAGTCCGAGCCGGGCCTGGTAATTTGGGGGGGCAAGAAAGCGGGACCGGACACTCAGCCGTAGCACAGGGCCTCGGGCGTGGTCCGTGGGCGTGACCCTGAGGAGGACTGCTGGGGACCCGGCGGGTGCAGGGGTAGTTTGCGTGTTTAAGCGCGAGGAAGCTCTGTCGCTGGGAGCAGGACCCTGGGCAGCACGGATGTGGGGTGTCTGTTGGGGTTTGTCTCCCAGCACTCCTCCTGCTTATGTGTTTGGGTTATTTTGGGGGGAGGGGGCGATTTCCTTGGATGTGTGAAAAGATGGGTGGTGGAGCCTTTTGCTTAGGGGTCCTGCGGCATGCGTCTATTTTTAGATTAGGTGTGACTCGTATTTGAGACGGGAGAATTGAAAGTGAGCTGCGAACGTGATCGTGAATGACTTTGCCTGGAATTGTGTCACCGCCTGTGGTCGTGAATTACAGGTGAAGCTGTAGTTTGGTGGTTTCCTGAAGGATGTCTGAAAGGTTGTCACTAGGCTCACGTGTGTTCTTTAAGTGATTGAGGTGTGCTGTATGATCTCATATGTGTACATTTTGTAAAAGACAGAGATTCATTACGTATTCCCAAGTGCAGGGATTCCTGTAGTGCGTGCACCACCAAGCCTGGAAGTTGTGCACTGTTTGACTATCAGGTTAGTTGCCTGCAACTCTGCCTCACAGGTTTCTAAGTCGTAACTTAGAAAGTACGATGGCACTGGTACTGGGGAGGAATCGGTAAGATTTTCATCATTCCCAGTGGCTAGGCCGATTACCCGGAAGCACGATGTTCGATGCAAACAGCGTTTAAATGAATGGCGTTGCATGGGAGCCTGCAGGAAGGGTAGCACTCATAACTACCACTCTTCAGGCACTGGTGTGAATGGATTTTTCTGTTCCTGAAAATTATAAAAATTATTTAGCACACTTTTATTTCCAAGACCAGCCTCATCTTAGTGATTAAAGTAGCCTTGCCAACCAGAACGTTCACTGTGGCAGTCAGTACTTCAGGCTTTGCTTAGCCAAACGGGAGCCAGCAAATCGACAAGGGTGGTCAATTTCTTTTCCGTGTCCATATCTCCATTACTAAAATGTGTTATGCAATACTTACTTCTTGAATTAACTATTAGTAATAAGTAATGTGTACATATTATACCTATGTAACTGTCCTTTTAAAGGATGTGTTTATTTTCATGCGCATGCGTGTTTTGCCTGCATGAGTATATTGCACCATGTGTGTACCCTGGTGCCCACAGAGGTCGTAAGAGGGCACACTCCTCCCGCCCTGCCAGAGCTAGAGTAACCAGTGTCAGTGAGCGACCATGTTAAGTGCTGGGAACTGAACCTAAGTCCCCTTGCAAGAGCAGCAAGTGCTCTTCGGCACTAAGCCGTTCTCCAGCCCTTCGCTGTGCTTCGTAATAGTTTGAGACAAGAGAGTCAATGAGGACATGAAATGGAACGTAGAAATTCCAGATATTTGCAAACTGTGGGGAACTGTCGCATATGACCAGGTCTTTTGAAGCATATGGAGTATGTTCCAGTACAGGATATGATATGTGATAACGATGGTGTTTGCTTTGCCTGGTGGTGGTGGCACACACCTTTAATCCCAGCACTTAGGAGGCAGAGGCAGGCGGATCTCTGTGAGTTCGAGGGTGGCCTGGTCCACAGAGTGAGTTCCAGATCAGCCAAGGGTACACAGAGAAACTCTGTCTTGAAAATAAAAAAAAAAGATGAACTTAACTATTAGTCGAGGGAACATTGATTATACAATGGGAGACATAGATAGACACTGTTTACAGGAGGAGATTCTCATGGTGCGAAGCCAAATAAGAGAAGCTTTTGCATCTTGAGCAGAGAAGAGGATCTGAGAGTATAATTCAGTGATAGAACACTAGGGGAGAAAAATCAAAACATGGAGTCAGTCAATCAGAAAACACCCACAGTGGAGATATAACAAACCAAATATAATTACAAGAAAGGGGAAATGTTAAACATATTAAAGGCAGCTCAGCACAATAAGAAATATATACCAAGCCAGGTGGGGGTGGCATACAGCCCTGATCCCAGCACTAGAAAGGCAGAGGCAGGCGGGTCTCTGTGAGTTCAAGACCAGCCTGGTCTACAGAGTGAGTTCCAGGACAGCCTCCAAAACTACACAGAGAAACTCTGTCTCAAAAAACCAAAAGAAGAAAAAACAGAAATATATACCTTTAGACTATAGCACAGAACTGATCAAGATAAAGGCTTCTCACCTGCGTGCATGGGGGCTTGGGAAGGTTATGTCATGTCCTACTGGTGATGGTTCCCGTCAACAGAAAGAACATGAAGTTGTGGTTTGGGCAGTGCTGGGCAAAGTTCCTGGAGTCCTGCTTATGCTAGCAAGTGCTGTAACTCCGAGTCACATCCCCAGACCTGTTCAGTAAGCCTGTGTGCCTCGGGAAATTGGAGAGTGCTGAACAAAATCTTGCATTTGCAGGCTACCACAGGTTCCACGGAATCCATCCTAGCTCAGCGAGAGGCAGGGCTTCTGATCCGGGGGAGGGGAAAGCAGGACGTGTTTGCTTCTCCACAGCCCTGTGTCCTGGGTTTCGGGAAGGCACTCGGAGAGGCGTGTGTGGACACAGGGGAAACATGTACAGGTTTGAGTTATTCCGAGAGATCTACTCTGAGCCTGTTTTCTTCCTGGCTCCTTATGTTCCTCCATCTTTGCCTTTACAGGACTCTTTCCTGTTCCGAAAGAGAAGCCAAGACAACGGGGTTCGCCTCTCACAAATCTCAAAGGCACGTCTAAGGTGAGATAGTTCCTTTCTTTTCCTTCAGGAAATAGGAACATTTGCTTAGCAATGTTGCTTCAGCTGCCTGGATATTAGAATTTGCTGCCATGAAACATTTTTCAGGTCAGGGCCAGGGTCTCTAGTTAAGGTCCAGATTGGAGACGCAGGTGACGCTGGGCTAAGTAGTAACTTAGCTCTTAACCAGGCGTGTGGCTAACTAGTGACTTAGTTCTGCACTCTGATCTTCAGACAAGGTTTATTTGTTGGATCATAAACAAAATATCACCATACTCTTGCAGCCGAATTGAAGTTGATGATTCCTGCAGCCATGGCCTAAAAGGCAGCAACAATTCAAAAAGAGGACAATAGGGTTTCTCTGTGTGGCCCTGGCTGTCCTGGAACTTGCTCTGCAGCCAGGCTGGCCTAGAACTCACAGAGACCCGCCTGCCTCTGCCTCCCGAGTGCTGGGATCAAAGACATGCATCACCACGGCCCAGCTAGATTTCTTTATGTATATGAGTGTTTTGCCTGCATGTATGTATGTGTCTGATGTGTGTGCATGGTGCCCGTGGCGGTCAGAAGAAGGTGTCCGTCCTTTGGAACTGGAGTTTATTACCATGTGGGTGTTGGTCCCAGGTCCTCTGTAAGAGCAATAAGTGCTCTTAGTTACTGAGCCATCTCTCTAGCCCCTTCTCTAATCTTCTATTGATTCTTGTCTTCCAGAAGTTCCTACCAACTGTGACCTGTCAGGGGAAACCTGCTCAGTATTCAATACTATTGTAGGTTTATCCTTTTCTTTTTTCTGTCTTCTAAAAGTTTACATTCAATTGCAGGAGAAGAAGATACATGTGCTAGTCCACTCTTGAAGTAGTCTATCCTTGAATCAACCTCAGTACCTTATCCTATTTTCATTTTTTCTTTCATAAAATTCCCCGTCTCCCAATCCTTCAAGTATTGGTTTTCCCCCAAGTTTTAATTGGTTCACGTTTTTGACATCCTTGTTTCCTGTATACACAGTTACATTTGCTTTGGAAGACCACACGGAATTTGATTCTGTGACTATCAGATACCTCAGCCCATGCTAGGCATCTGTCTAGACAGAGCACCGGGACCACATATTCAGCATGCAGGGCCTGGGAATGTAGCTCTGTGAGCAGCGCTGCTTAGCATGCTTGGAGCTCCTGGCTCAATCCACAGCGCCACATTAGCTGGACATGGTGGTACAGGTCTGTATTCTAAATGTCCTGAAACAGGTTAGAGACCCACCTGGAATATGTAAGACCTTGTCTCAAAACCAAACAAACTGTAATAGTCACCACCCACCCATTCCATACACTCATCAGTTCCTTCACGACCTTCTGTGGTCCCGCCTGATGTTTCCTCTGCTTCCTGTTCTAATATTCTTCTCTTTCTTTCTTTTTCGTTGTTTGTCTTGAGACAGGACTTCCTTGAATGGTCCTAGTGATCTGGAACTCACTGAGTAGCCAAGGCTGGCCTTGAACCTGCAGCAGTCCTCCTGTATCTGCCTCCTGAGTCCCGGGATTAGAGGCATGCACCACTACAGCCGGCTCTCTCCACTTCCCCTCTCCCGGCTCTCACATACTTACTTATCCAGAGAACCCAAAAGCTGTGCCCGTCCTCTTCAGCCTACAGGCGGTCATAACCAGTTCTCTTAAACTGCATCATGTGGGAACCAGTGGTCCTTCTTAGCCCACTAATCTCTGCAGCGTAATCTCCAACAGTGGTTACCTTCTCCAGTCTTGAGGAGTACTACCTCCAGTAGCCGGAATGGTGACACACACCTCCAGTCTTCAGGGAATCTGAGGTGGGGAGACCATGAGTCAGACTCGGGCTTGGTTGGTTTGTTCTTAAGGAACATTACCATATAACATGTATTATGTTTCTTCGTGTTTAATTTGCATTCCTCGCTCTCTGTCTCTGTCTTTGTGTGTGTCTCTGTGTGTGTGTGTGTGTGTGTGTGTGTGTGTGTGTGTGTGTGTGTGTGTGTGTGTGTGTGTATTAATGTGGGTGCCTGTGGAAGCCAGAAGAGGCCAGCAAATCCCCTGGAGATGGAGTTAGAGGTGGCTGTAAGCTTCCAGATGTGGGTGATGGGACCTAAATTCTGTCTCTTCTACAAGAGAGGTGAATGATTTTAGTTGCCGAGCCGTCTCTCCAGCCCACTTTGTGGTCAGGCCTGTGTGAATTGCAGGAGAATATACAAGATCATACGTTGGAAAGAAAAAAATTACTAAGTGTGCATTCAAGAGCCATAGTGATTAAGTGTATAAATTGTCACTAATGCTTATTGATGGTTTATCAGTAATAATATGTTGGAAATGTGATCAGGTTCATTTTTATTATTAAAATTTTTGTTGGTTTTTGAGACAGGATCTTTCTATGTAACCTTGGCTATCCTGGAACTCTATATGTAGACCAAGCTGACTTTGAACAGGCAGAGGTTCACCTGCTTCTGCCTCCTGAGTGCTTAGATTAGAGGTATCCCATGAGTTTTTTTTTAATAGTGCCTTTTATTCCCGCAATAGAGATTTATTCTAAGTACAAAATTTTGTATGCTCAATGAAGCTTCAGATTACAAAATGAAAATTTTTCTTTGCTTTGTACATTTTTCCTCAGTGTGTTTTGATACCTATTGAGTGAGTTTCTCATACGCCTCTCCTTGTAACTTCTCCTGAGCAGAATCAAGGTTTTATCATTTTGGTCCATCTGTCAACCATTTGAATTCAAAACAAAACTGTGTGGTATAAGAGTATTTATATTTTAAACCTGAGATAAAAGGTCAATACTTCTGGATGTATTTTTAGAAAGAGAGGAGAGAGAGAGTGAGAGAAAGAGAGACAGAGAGAGAGGGAGAGAGGGAGAGGGAGAGAGAGAGAGAGAGAGCTTAGCACAAACAGCACAGGGAAGGGGTGGTCCTGTGATTAAGAGTACTGGTTGCAGACATCACATTGGTGACACATACCTTCAATCCCAGCACTCAGAGGCAGAGGCCTTCAAGACAGCCACTACGTAGACGGACTTAGTCTTAATCTTCTTTTCTTCAAAGAAGACCACTCGTGCTCTGGCAGAGGACTGTGTTCAGTTCCCAGCACCCACACAGAGTGTAGCACCCGTAACAGCCTGTCACTCCATTGGCTCCTCGCCTCAGACACCGTAGCTACGTGGTAAACATACCGTATCCAGGCAAATAACTTACACACGTAAAATAAACATAAGCAACCCCCAAAGTAAACAAATCTTCTTAAAAGGTAAAGTTTTACAAACTAGTGCATCCTCTGACCATTCCCAGCCTAGTCCCCCAACATTTAGTTGTAAACCGTCTCCAGTAACTCCAGGATGAACTGCTATAGCGTGTGCCCTTACAGGGATCCGTGTCGTTCAAGGATGTGACTGTGGACTTCACCCAGGAGGAGTGGCAGCAGCTAGACCCCGCTCAGAAGGCCCTCTACAGGGACGTGATGTTAGAAAACTACTGCCACTTCATCTCTGTGGGTAAGTGTCACTCGCATCCTTTCAAGAGTTCGAAACCGGGCTCTGATGCTTGACCAGCCAGCACATTAGCAGCAGAGATGCCTCCTCTGTTCTGGGGCTTGCTACATAGACGAGGCTGGCCTTGAACTCACAAAGATCCTCCTGCCTCTGCCTCCTGAGCGCTAGGATTAAAGGCGTGCACTCCCATGCCTGGCCCAATAATCGATTTTTTAGACTTATTTTTATTTAATATATGTGAGTATTTTGCCTGCAGATCTGTGAACCATGTGTGTGCTTGATGCCTGCAGAGGCCAGAAGAGAGTGTTGGATTCCCGGAACTGGAATTATGGGTGGTTGTGAGTGGCCGTATGGGTGCTGAACATTGAACCTGGGTCCTCTGGGAGAGCAGCCAATGTTTCTAACTGCTGGGCCAGTCTCCAGCAACAGAGTATATGATTTTTTTGTGTGGCTGCCTTTTTCCAGACAGGCTCTCTCTGTGTAGCTTTAGAGCCTGTCTGGGAACTCACTCTGTAGACCTGGCTGGCCTCAAACTCACAGAAATCCATCTGCCTCTGTCTCCAGAGTTCTGAGATGAGACGCACGTTCCATAGAACATATGAGTATTGACTTTGGTTAGACATTAATTTATACCCCACGTAGCACCGTGAGGCTGTCTTTCTCAGTAGTTTAGATCAAGTCTCACTTTTCTCTTTTCCCTTCCTTTCTTCCTTCCCTCCCTCCCTCCCTCCCTTCCTTTTCCTTCATTATAGGATTTCACATAACAAAGCCTGATATGATCCGCAAATTGGAACAAGGAGAAGAGCTATGGACAGAGAGAATTTTTCCAAGTCAAAGTTATCTGGGTAAGTTGTAGATGTAAAAATTATGTGGGATGGATGAAGGCACAGCTCAGTGCTAGAGCGCCTAAGACACTCAAGGACCTGGGTTTGATTCTAATGCTTCATAAGAAAACAAAAGTTTGCCGGGCCGTGGTGGCTCACACCTTTAATCCCAGCAGAGGCAGGAGGATCTCTGTGGGTCTAGGCCAGCCTGGTCTACAAAACTAGTTCCAGGACAAAAAAATCCTCCAGGTGCTGAATCTCAGGTATTGGACAGCTTTGAATATTTGGGGTATCTATTTTAGAATTGCAGTAAAGTGCAGTTTACCATCTTTATCATTTTAAGCATATAGTTCAATGGTATGAACTCTATTCACTTTTTTTTTCTTGCAACCATCACCACTGTGGGGCTCCAGAGTCGTCATGTTACGAAACTGAAACCATGTCAGACAGTGGTGGCACACACCTTTAATCCCAGCACTCAGAGTTCGAGGCCAGCCTGGTCTACAGAGTTCCAGGACAGCTAGGGTTTTTTTCCTAATTTAACGGCATACCGGGACTGCGTTTTGTTGGTTTTCAATATCAGGAGATAAGTTAAGGGGCCAGAATGTAGACCGGTTGGAATGCTTGCCTGCCATGGTTGAAGCCCTGGCTTGGATACCCAGCACTACACAAGCTGTGGAGGGTGGTGATACCTCTTTAGAACTTTCCATGTGTGTGTGGAGAGAAGGGTCAGAAACCAAAGTCACCCACCTTGGCTACATAGCAAGTTCAAGGTCAATATCCTCATGGGGCCTTATCTCAAAAACAAACAAACAAAAGGGTTATTCTATTCTTTTTGTAAACCATAATAACAACACATCAAGCATTTTGTGTGTGAATATATATAATATGTATGTATGCACATGTTATACATATGACCATTGCTTCTATGCATGCACATGTTATACATATGACCATTGCTTCTATGCATGCACATGTTATACATATGACCATTGCTTCTATGCATGCACATGTTATACATATGACCATTGCTTCTATGCATACATATGTTATATATATGACCATTGCTTCTATGCATGCACATGTTATACATATGACCATTGCTTCTATGCATGCATATATTACATATATGACCATTGCTTCTATGCATGCATATATTACATATATGACCATTGCTTCTATGCATGCATATATAGGCTTAAAGTATTACTAATTAATTATATTCTTTCCTAGAAGATGAAGATGTTTTGGTGAAGTTAAAAGACTGTCAAGACAAGCATTCTAAATCCATTGTAATCATCAACCACAAGAAATTAATTAAGGAGAGAAGCAGCATTTATGGGAAAACACTGGGCAAGAACCATATTATTTCCAAAACACTATGTGAATATAAATCTGGTGGGAAGGTTTTGAAAAATATTTCAGAATTCATTAATAGAGATATAAACCCCAGAAGAGAGAAATTCGGTGATAATGGATGGGAGAAATCAGTCCTGGATTCCAAGCATGAGAAAACTCATGCGGAAGCCACCTTCCATAAGCAAGTACAAAGGGGTCTCGGTCCTAAACAGCTGGCTCACCACCCAGGGACCCAGATTCCAGAACAGCCTTTTGAATGCAACGAATATGACAGCTCCTTCCTTATGAGAGGAATGGTGTTTCCAAATAATAGAGCTCCCCTAGCAGATGGAAGCTTCAACTTCAACAAAGACGAGATGGCTTTTTTAGAAAAGTCAGACGTTGGTATTCATCCGCATAGTCTTATGGAAAAGAGATCCTCCACGTACAACAAATACGGGAAATTCCTCTGCAGAAAGCCAGTTTTTGTCATGCACCCCCGACCTCAGATGGAGGAGAAGCCCTTCCAGTGCCCTTACTGTGGGAACAGCTTTCGCAGGAAGTCCTACCTCATTGAGCACCAACGGATCCACACGGGCGAGAAGCCCTATATCTGCAGCCAGTGTGGAAAAGCCTTCCGTCAGAAGACCGCCCTGACGCTTCACGAAAAAACACACACGGAGGGGAAGCCCTACCTTTGTATGGACTGTGGGAAGTCCTTCCGCCAGAAGGCGACCCTCACCAGACACCACAAGACACACACGGGGGAGAAGGCATACGAGTGCACTCAGTGTGGAAACGCCTTCAGGAAAAAGTCGTACCTCGTCGACCACCAGAGAACTCACACGGGGGAGAAGCCCTATCAGTGCACTGTGTGTGAGAAGGCGTTCATCCAGAAAACAACCCTGACTGTCCACCAGAGGACTCACACCGGGGAGAAGCCCTACATCTGCACCGACTGTGGCAAGTCCTTCTGTCAGAAGACAACTCTCACCCTCCACCAGAGAATTCACACCGGGGAGAAGCCCTACATCTGCAATGACTGTGGCAAGTCCTTCCGCCAGAAGGCAATCCTCACCGTCCACTACAGAATCCACACGGGAGAAAAGTCCAATGGCTGTCCCCAGTGTGGGAAAGCCTTCAGCAGGAAATCTAACCTCATCCGCCACCAGAAAACTCACACAAGAGAAAAGCCCTATGAGTGTAAAGAATGCGGAAAATTCTTCAGTTGTAAGTCAAACCTCATTGCCCACCAGAAAACTCACAAGGCAGAAAACGTGAGAAGTCAGTGAATGGTGTGATTTTTTTTATTTGTTTTTTTTTAGCTTTTTGAGACAGGGTCTCACTATGTAGCCTTGGCTGCCCTAGAGCTTGTTATATAGACCAGGCTGGCCTCGAACTCACAGAGATCCGCCTGCCTCTGCCACCCCAGTGCTGGGGTTAAAGGCGTGCACCACCACCTTTATTTTCTTTATTTTAGTACTGAGCATTTTTAAGTTCTATTCCTTATATTTACTGCTTTGCTAACCTGTCATACACACAAATACTATTGGATAAATTAAGTGACAAAAAAATGAAGGCTTCATTTTTGTATTACTGGACTCAGCAGACTACAGTGACCTCTGATGAACTACTATACACATGTCATTTGCTTATTTTCAGTCTCATGAGGTATATTACTTGTGAATCAGTAACAGACCAATGGCCAAATGCAGCTTGTCTGTATGAAATGAAAATCGTTACCTCCTCAGCATTAACTACAGTTCCGACTTAACGCTTTGTAAATTGGGATCCACACATTATAAACCTTACATAAAATCGATTGCTTACCAAATGTTCTCTCCTTCACGCACAGCTCGCTGCCTCGGTCCGGTCACGAGTGCATGTGGCAGAAGTTCATTATTTATCCTGTGTAGAATCCCATTGTATAAGTATATCACTTTTACCCCTTCTGCTGCCAGTGGACTTTTGCAGAGTTGGCTGCTTGAGGTCATAATAAAAATATACATGTACGCACTTTCCTGTGTATATTCATGGGGCGGAACTGCCGTGTCTGTGGGTTCAGTCAGCTTTAGTACATACTGCCAGTAACTCTGAACTTTGATAACAGGAGGTAATTTTACTCAGAAGAAAACTACGGCAAATTTCCCCAATATGACAATGGTTCGGATGACAGAATTCTGGTCTGGAGAGAGGGTTCAGCGGCCCTGGCTGCTCTTGCAGAGGACTCAGGTTCAGTTCCCAGCTCCCACATGATGGCTCGCAACTGTCTGTACCTGGAGTTCCAGAGGATCCAATACTCTCCTCTGGCTTCTGCAGGCACCAGGCGTTCATGCGGGTGTGTATGCAGATGGGCAGGAAAAGCAGTCATTCACTGACCGCACGGAATTCATGTGAGGAGGTAACTCTGGCAATAATATGGTGGAGAATGGGAAGCGAAGAGAATCGTGTACAGAGAGAGGCTTTTAGTCAGAGCACAAATCTTAATACAGTAATGTCAGAAACTTGGGGTGGCCTTTAGCCACAGCTAATACCAAATGTGCTAAGGAAAGAGAAGCATTCAGCATTCCCTTTGATCAGCACTGGAAAACCTACAAGATGCTTGAAACTGGAAGTGGGTGGGAAAATACAGCTTTTACCCAAGACCTATAGATGGTACTACTCAAGTCAAATGGCAAAGCGTGTGTGTGTGTGTGTGTGTGTGTGTGTGTGTGTGTGTGTGTGTGTGTGTTCCAGAGAACAACCTCAGCTTCTCAGAAGCTGGCCGTCTCGTTTTATGAAGGGTCTCTACAGATTGGAGTTCAGCAAGTAGCTAGATTGCCTGGCCGGAGACCCTTCCCATCTCCACCTCCAATCTTCAGGCTTACAAGCTTGTGCCACCACACCTGACTTTTTCACGTGACTTCTGGGAGGTAACTCGGGTCCTTATGCAAGCACTTTATCAACTGAACGGCCTCCGAGCCACAGGGGGATCAGTGGGATTTCAGGTCCTGAGCTTGGGCCTTTTACTCTGTAGGGCAGGGACTGGGTCTGCCTGTTAAGGCAGTTAGAGTGTTGTGTGGGTGGAACCTGGCGGCTGGAGGGCCTCAGGGGCAGGGCCTGGTCACTCGTGTGCCACAAGGGGCTTACATTCCCCCCTTTTGTTTATTACTGATAAACACTAAGGAGTAGGGAAAGGAGGCAATATCAGACTACTTCCTGTTGAACAGGGACAGCTAAGTCCTTTGACCAAGCTTGACCATCATCAGGGTATAATTGGGAGCTGCAGGCTTCGGCCTTCATAGCCAGGGCTTGTAATCCTGTAATAGCAATTGATTAAAAGTCTGGTTAGGCTGGGCATTGGTGCCGCACGCCTTTAGTCCCAGCACTGGGGAGGCAGAGGCAGATGGATATCTGTGAGTTCAAGATCAGGTGGTCTACAGAGCGAGTTCCAGGACACGGGGGAGAAACCCTGTCAGAGAAACCAAGTCTCAAAACAAAAACAAAAACAAAATGTCTGGTTAAAAATCTTTTGGAGCTGGGCAATGATGGCACACGCCTTTAATCCCAGCACTCGGGAGGCAGATCTCTGTGAGTTCGAGGCCAGCCTGGTCTACAAAGCTACACAGAGAAGTCCTGTCTCGAAAAAACAAAAAAGAACAAAAAACTCAACTTATGGATCTGTTGTTGAAATCTAGACAAGAAGTTTATAAACTAGGATTCAAATAGTAGGATTAAGAAAAAGGTGTGCTGCGATATTTTGATCACACTCGGGCACTCCTGAGACTGTCCAATGAGGTTATCCCTTGAACTGGGGGTGTAGCCAGTGGCTAGCTGACAGGCATAGGCCACAGAGAAGCCAGCAACTTGGATAGAGAAAACACACAGGAAGGAACCGGCTGGCACTGGAGTTTGAGCTTCCTCTTGGTTCTGGAACAAGGGAAGAGGCATATCTCTTGGGGTGTCTCTGGCCAAAAAACAAGGTCAACTAGTTGCTACTCAGCCTCTCTGAGCTAGTAGATCTTCACCCCAGCCTTTGACTTCTGAATCTTATTGATAAATAGACTTAATTTAAACCTGCACATCATGGCCACTGCAGAGCCTGGGCCTCAGGACCAGAAGCCCTGCCAGGCTGCCACCTGCAGGGATCTGAGTGAGGAACTGTCGGACAGAGACGATAATTAAAATATCAGTAGATTCATGTGCAGTTACTAAGCCAACAGGAAAATATCAGGAGGAGAGGGCCAGGTTGTTATAGCACACACCTTTAATCCCAGAGCACTCAGGAGGCAGAGGCAGTCGGATCTCTGTGAGTTGGAGGCCTGATGGAGGAAGTCCTGTGTATATGTCAATAAAACACTGTTGGCCAATAGGAAAGCAAGATAGGTGGGACTAGGAGTCCAGGAGGACTCTGGGTAGGAGAAACACAGAGAGTCAAGATGTAACGCCATGGGGTAGGAAGCCTGGAACTATTCTCTGGTAAGAGAAATACTTAGATTAACAATTATGGGGTAATTACTTAAGTCAGAGCTAGCCAGTAAGAAACAAGCAAGGCCAACAGCTTCATAATTAATATAGCCTCCTGTGTGTTTATTTGGGACTGATGCGGCTGTGGAACCAGGCTGGCGGGAAGGCTTCTCTCAAGGAAAAGGTTTCCCTTTACAGAGGCCAGCCTGGTCTGCAGAGCAAGTTCCAGGACAACCAGGACTACACAGAGAAACCTGTGTCAAAAACCAAAAAAGAAAAAAAGAGAAAAAGAGAAGAGGAGTTAAGAAGGGTAGTATCCAGTTCTATTTTGGACTGTCAATGATCCACTATCCAGAGGCATTGAGCTGTTTCTTACATTTTTAGAGATCCATCTGGACTTGTTGGCTCTTGTCTTTTGCTGTACCCAATTAGTTATTGAAGAGGCAGCATTTCTCCCTGAGGAAGAGACCACCTCCCTCTGCTGGGAGTAAATCTAATCCTTGCTGGTTTTGTAGCACTGTGACAGCCAGTGAGTCTGTTTGGCTCTAGAGGGTAAGGATGGTCTGAGCCTCTTACTGGAGATCCTGGATGAACTGAGAGGAAAACTGACAGCAGTTAGGGAAGTGGTTAGTCCTGCCTCTCCAGTGGTGATGTGGTGGTTATACCCAGGACTTCTAGAAAGGGTAGGATCCGACTATCTGTCATGCCATGCCAGTATAAACCCTGTGTTGGGAATGCTGGTCTTCACCAGGTACCAGTCCTAATTTTAGAAAAAGGAACACCATGACACAAGTCGCAGACTACCCAGCAGATAGTCAGTGGTAAGTTGGAAGTGCCACCAAGGATGGAGGCAGTGTGGATGTTCAGACATAAGGTCTGGGCGGTAGAGCTCAGAGTCAAAGTATTACAGTCTGAGGGATCCAGTGTGCCCATAACGTGTGTCCCGAGGAGTTAAGACAGTCTGCAAAGAGTATAAGAGGTGGTGGTGGCATTTGGCTGGAAGCAGCTAATTAGAGGCAAGGTGACAGAGTCTAGTAGTCCAGTGGGTGAAACTGTGAATGATGGTGATGATTTTGATCCAGGAGAACAGAAAGCCAGCATTCTCCAAAGCAACCAGGCAGAGTGATATTCAGTAGCTGATGTTTAACTAGGGTGGCCCAGGTTTGCCCCACGGTATTTGCAGAGTGCATATTGGTAGCCTCTTTTAGTTTCTGGCTAATTTTACGGTGATCTTTGTTTTGGTCATAGAGAAAACAGTCACGGGGGTAAGCCCCAGTGAAGGAGAGATGGATAAGGGAGTTGTACAGGACTGAATTGGCCTTTGACAGCCTAACACAGAGCAATTTCCTGAGCCTATGATGATGGGCTATGGTTGGAGGTGGGAGTCTCTTGGACAACAGACATCGTATGGAAGAGCTACCCCGGGCAAGTGTGGAGAGGAAGAAATAGAGGAGGAGAGAGCAAATTTAGACACAAAAGAGTTTTAGATCATTTGTGCGGTGGCAGAAGTTGTCACTACTGAAAACCAAACGTCAGTTTTGACTACTGAACTGTACAGAGGCCATAGCTGTTGCTTGAATATCTAAGTTCACAGAGAACGAGAGGAAGGGCCAAAAAATGAACTCCACCAGAGGGAATTTCTGTAAGTTCTAAGTGGGAGCTGAGAGACAAAGAAGCCCAGGAGGGCATAGAGAAACCTTGAGACTTCCACGAGACAGTGGTTCCAACAGAGGGAGACCAGGGGCTATAACTAGAAAGTTGCCCAGAGGTATATTCTTGTAAATGAATGCATGGAGGTGTAACTTCAGTACCTTATTAAGCAAGCATTGTTTCTAAATCTCATCTTTCGTAAACTGAATCCAGTGCCCAGAAAGCCCAGGGATAAATCTGAGCCCTGGTAATCAAAGCAAAAGGGATGCATGAGAGATCTTGGGGTTGCTTCATAGGCTCTTTGTGGTCAGGTACAAAATTTATGCATGTATAAAAATGCAAACAGACGCACAAAAAGAAATTGAATTGTTTGTGAGTTTTATAAAACGAACTCCAGATGTTTCCTCTAGCTCCACTGTCAATAGGACCGTCTGATTTGTGTCCCAACACACGCACACATCCTGCCAAAATAAGAGTCTTCTGAGCGTTCTTTTCTCTAAGATGAGTTTCCTCTATGTAACCATGGTTGACTTGGAACTTGTCGTGTAGCCCAGGCTAGACTTGAACTAGTTCATTATCATCGATCGTAGCAGAGAGCATGGTAGCAGGCAGGCCTGGGTTGGAGAAGTATCTGAGAGTTACATCTGGGATCTGTAAGCAGAGACAGGCAGGCAGGCAGGCAGGCAGGCAGACAGACACACAGACAGAGACGGGTGCGGGGAGGAGCCTTGATCTGGCATGGGCTTTTGCCCATGGCCCAGCTAGTGAAGGCTCTTTGATGTCAAGCCTGAAGACCTGAGTTGGATCCCTAGAACCTACACGATGGAGACAGCTGACTGCTTCATGCTTGCTCCCACACATACATGCCCACAAATATAATTAAATTTTATTTTTAAAAGCCTCTGATTGTATGCGTATCCTGCGTCCTAGAAGGTTATATTCTATTCTGGAAGCACACATCCTCTCAGATTCTCTTTTAGTGTATTTTGAGGCAACAACTCACTCAGCCTAGGCTGCCGTCAAAATCTCTAGCCTCGGGATCTCAAGCTATGGTTTGGGTATAAACGTGCCCCCAACAGGTCCACGTGTCTGAACACTTGGTTTCCAGCATTTACTGCACTCAGGGTGGGGGTGGAGTTTGTGGAACCTTGACGAGGACTTGCTTGAGACTAACTCGGTGAGAAGAGAGGAGAAGCAGTCTTCAGAGAGCCTGCCACAAGTTCCTCAGAGCTTACGGGACAGCCTCTGAGTGTGTGTCGGGGCGAGTTTCTAGAGGCTGTGCCCCGGGACAAGGGTTGCTCAGCAAGAGAGGGACGGGAACTGTGGCGTTCCCCCTGGAGACTGCACCTGTGTGTGTCTCTTTAAGGCTGTCGTTGTAGGCGGGGCTTCGTGCTTTACCGATTGCTCACCCGAAAGGAAGAGGGAAATGCCTGTGTCTGGGTTCTAAAGTGAGCTGATTTGTTTGCGATTGTAGGCTCTGAGATTGTGCTTGCCTTGGGGGCCTCTGGGATGCTGACTACAGTGAGCGATACAGTTTGATTAAGTCTAATTTTGAAATGTTTGTTTTCAAAGTCCTGGGAGGCCCCGTTAAGTTGCCCACTATGGGACTTAAGAAACCTCAGTTTTGGCTACTTAGTATTGTTTAAACTTTTCTGAATAGTTGCAGTGAGCTTTACGATGGATAGGATGGAAGGGTTTTCTGGCACTCGGGAGCCACAGAATACCACAGGCCACAGGAAGCATAGCAGCTTACAGCCCTGCTCCAGGGAAAGGCTTCCCCCAGTTCTGCTCGGGCAGGGTAGGGCTCCCCCAGGGAAATTGTTAACAGTGGGGGAGGGGGTAGTGTAAACTCCGCTTCGCTAGGGAAAAGTTTCCCTGGCTTTTGTGTTACAGCCCTGCTCCAGTTAGTTGCTCTGCTTTGCTCTGCTCTGGGAAAAGTTCTCTCCTCCACTCCATTCCCACGAAGGAAGTTCTCACCCAAACCTTATTCAAGAGATTTATTGGGACGGAAGAGTCCCAGAGCGTGGCTGCCCTCTACCAGTCTGACAGCCACACGCTGAACAGACACGGGGTTTATGTAGGGTAGAGTTTTTCCAGGGAGATTTCAGTCCTTGAGCTCAGCTCAGAATGGCTAGAGCTCTGCTCAAGGATTGGTTGGTTTTCTGCACAGGATTTAAGGTCAGATTTTGGCTCTGGTTCCAGGGTCAAAGTGTGTTTCTTTCTCTCGTCCTTTTTAGCCTTTTGGCTCTAATTTTAGGGCCAGGGTGCATTTCTTTCACTGACTGCGATTCCAGGGGCAAAGTGTGTTCCTTCGGCTCTGCTCAGGGTGTGTTTCTTTGACTAGTCCCTTTTCCCCTCCAGTTGCTGTTTTATAATTTGATGGGCAAGTAACAAGTACGATAGGTAGATTTGTTTTATTTTGACACAGGATTTCTCATTGTAGCCCTGGCTGTCTTGGAGCTCACTCTGTAGATCAGGCAGGCCTCCACCTCAGACACCCGCCTGTTTCTGCCAGCACCCTGGGGGTCATCACCTTGGGGTGTTAAGGTGAGGGTTACTGCCTTCTGGTCACAGGCATTCTTGTCAAACATTCCCTCACAACTTTAGTTCCTAGTGGCACCTATAAGAAGCTGTTTGCTTATAAGCACACATTTTTTTCATCCCCCCAGGAAAATTATATCCTAAAAACAACTACCCACTTAAAGATATATTGTTCTCAGCTTTCCAGCCTGTTGTGGACACAAAACTTTACAGACAAGAAAACAGGGTTTGGGGGGTCTGGTGGGGAACCCTTGACATTTGCCTGACATTTACTGACTTTGGGATTTCACTGTGACTTAATCAGAAGTTACCATCCTGTTACAAAGACATTTGATGGCTGCAGAATTGACGCAGCTGTTACGAGCATTCTTTGCTCTCGCAGAGGACCTGGGTCCTGTTCCCAGCACCCTCCTGGCAGGTCACAGCTGTTATCTTCTGTCCTCCGAGGATAGCGTAATGCACACGGTGCGTGTACATACATGCACACGTAAAATATGTAACTTGGAGGAGATAGTTGAATCAGGAGTTCCAGGTCATCCTCATCTACTTAGCAAGTTTCAGGCCATCTTGGACTGTGTAAGACAGTGTGTCAAGAGGCAAAGAACTAATACGCATCTATAAAATAAAAATAACCCAATAGGAAAACATAATGAATTATAAGAGCACATTTGTGAAAAGAAACTTGATTGTTTTTAAGTTCGATCTTTTCTTCACCAATATGTAGAGGACTCAAACTGTAACTAGAATTGATGCCTGCTAGATAATCATAAAAAGGTTTGTGTCCATGTGCTCCTCAGGTGTGGGGTGATGGGTATTCCCATGTATTGTTACACATGGTTTGGCCTTGTTAGGGAGCAGCCTGAAGCACCCGTAAGTGTAGGCTGTTTGGGGTAGGTGCTTCTTGCCCAAGTTCCAAAAGCCTATATCTTTGGATGTGGGAATGAAATAGCTCATTAGCTCCAATATAGTACATTCATTTAGGATGTACAAAGGAGACAAGAGCCCGACACATAGAGATGGCTTCAATTTATTAATGTAAGCCCTTCGAGCCAGCTGTAAGGTGATTAAGTGCCCACGCTTAGCCCTTCTTGGTTTTGCTATTTTAGGAATTACCCTATCACTTTCCTGCAGAGGAGCTGGGATCTCAAAACCATGGCTCAGGTGAGGTGTTGATTCCTGCTCCTTGGGGAGCTGCTTATTTTATGCTGCTCTGTTCACAACTTGTTTTTGAAGTGCTACAATTAACCCTGGTTGATGGAGTGCTTGCCTAGCAAGCTCCATGGGTGGTGGTGCATACTCATATTCCTAGGAGGTAAACACAGGAGGATTCGAGGTTCAGGGCCATCCTTGGTTACGTAGCAAGTTTGAGGCCACCCCGAGCTACAAGACCCTAACTGGAGACAGCTAATCAGGCTAAGGCACTTTGTGCAAAACCTGATGACCCCCAGGACCCACAAGGAGGAAGGGAAACCCCGACTCATGCAGGACCCCCACAGATGCATCCTGGTACACGGACACCCCTGACTCTACGTGCAGAAAAATAATTTTTAAAAGCATGCAAACCTGTTGCCTTATTCACATGCCTGAGTAAAGATGAAGGTAAAACGGACAGAATAATGTTCTGGAAAGTGGCACAAGTGTTGTCTTAAATGTTGTAAGACCTGATGACTGCTAATCAAGACCCCTGTGTTTTCCATGTGTTCCTTCCATGGTGCCCACGAGTCCCAAGAGCTTGTGCTGTTCCAGTAACATCTTTCCTAGAGTACTAATGACATAGATTTACTCTTCCAAAATTTGTTCTTGCCAGGCATGGTGGCACACGGCTTTAATTCCAGCATTTGGGAGACAGAGGCAATAGATCCCTGAGTTTGGGCCAACCAAGGCTACACAGTCAAACTCTGTCTCCAAAACAAAGAAAAACTGTTCTAATTTTGAATTTGAATACAGAAGTAAATATCTATACACAGGTCACGGTACCGAACTGGAATGTCGCTCAAAATATTGGCTCAGAAAATCCATCCTTATGCATTTTAGAGTTTTTGTTGTTTTAGACGGGGTCTCACTATGTAGTCCTAGCAGGCCTGGAACTACACCAGCCCGAAAGCCTTGGCCTCTGTCACCTGGAGGAAGTAAGCTGTTTTCTTACTTGAGACCTGCAGGGTTTCAGGAACCCTCAGGCAAAAGGCTAGAAAATGGACAGTTCTTTTATTTGTTGTCCTCCGAGCAATAAGTTCTCCTCTGTTTCCTACCTGGTTTAGATGCTTTCCAGTACCTTCCTTTAGTTGTTTATTATGCACGGTGTCAAAATCTTACAATGATTAGCTGAGTGCATATCCTTAGGCAGTTTATTCTTTTATGGTTATCTACTAAAACCCGCCATACTTTTTTATTTTGAGCAGCATCTTACTAAGTTGCCAAGGCTGGCTCTGAACTCGCTGTGGCTCAGGCAGGCCTCAAGTTTGAGAGTCTCATGAGATCCATCCTTGCAGATAGCTGGAATTACAGGTCTGTGCCACCAAAACCTTATGAAACCTTTCTTTTTGAAGTGAAAAAAAAATGTATGTCATTGGTGAAGCCAGGAAAATTTTCTGTCTTGTGAGATACTGTGTCTTATGTTTATATATACTTTCCTGTGTCCGTGTCCAGAGAGCACATGTGTTAGATCCAGGTTCCCAGTAAACAAATGTACATTACAGGCATAGAGCGACTTCACGGTAAGTCACGGTTTAGTTACACTTCTATGTTTTTTTCTTAATGTTAACCTGCGTCTGTATGTATGTGAACATGCAGGTACCACGGCATTCATGTGGACGTCAGGGCAACTTACAAGAGTTGGTTCTCCCCTTTTACCATGTGGGTTCCAGGGATTGAACTACCACCATCAGGCTTAACAACAAGAGCCTTTACCTGCTAAGTCATCTTGGGAGCGCAGGATGTCACAATTTAAATCAAAACAAGGAAAAGAGTAGTCATTCTGTTACAGTTTATATGACTATCATAGAGAAACAGGGCTGAGAGGAATTCCCAGGGCTGGAGAGATTCTCAAACACTTGTTACTCTCCCAGGGGTTCCAGGTTCAACACCCACCCGGTGTCTGTAACTCCGGTTCCTGGGAATCTGACACCATCTTCTAACCTCCAGGGGATTGTACAGACGTGCATGCAAGCAAAACACCCATACATATAATAAGCCTTTAAAAAATATTTCAGCCGGGCGGTGGTGGCGCACGCCTTTAATCCCAGCACTCGGGAGGCAGAGGCAGGCGGATCTCTGTGAGTTCGAGACCAGCCTGGTCTACAAGAGCTAGTCACAGGACAGCCTCCAAAGCCACAGAGAAACCCTGTCTCGAAAAACCAAAAAAAAAAAAAAAAAAAAAAAAAAGCTTCATCTACAAAACATCAACCACAATTCTACTCCAGGCACATTGGACACAACTGGAGTTCTAGTTGCCCAGGCCGGATCAAGCGGTATATTGCCAACACATTGAAGGACAGTACAATCTGGAAAAGTTTTCTGAACAACACAAACCCTGGTACATGATGAGACAGAGTTACATTAAAACTCAACTCAGGGTACATGTTATTTCTTCCAGGAAGATGGGTTCTAGAGGTAGGCTGCCTATATTAACGTGAAGGCCTAGAGAAGCATCTGGCCCGGTCTTGGTCATACAGCTAGCCCAGAGGTCGTCCCGTCTGCTAACCACCTCAGGTTCTGGTTGCAGAAGCCTGGGAGAACCCCTGCCTGCACAGGTAATGTCAGTGTCATATAAATTACCAGCCACCTCTGGTCCTGGCTGTAGGGGCTTGGTGTGGCCTAGCCCAACAGATAACACAGACCACCAGGCTACTGTCACCTACAATTCTCAGCCTTCTGGAAAACTGGTTGTATACCCTTCCCTTTGAAAGGACAATGCTGGGCACTTACCATTCCCAGTTCCCTGGAGATCTGTGACTGTAACAAATAAATAAGTGAATAAACAAACGAAGGAGGGAGCTGGAGAGATGGCTCAGAGGTTAAGAGCACTGACTGCTCTTCCAGAGGTCCTGAGTTCAATTCCCAACAACCACATGGTGGCTCACAACCATCTACAATTTAATCTGGTACTCTCTTCTGGCATGTAAGCAGAACACTGTATATGTAATAAATAAATAAAATAAATCTTTAAAAAACAAACAAACAAACGAAGGAGTCCCAGGCCATCGGGGGAGCATGTCTAAATAAAGGGATGAGCACCCTGGTACAGCTCCTGCCTGACACGTACTCATCCCCAACACCATACAAAATAACTGTCATTTCTCCCCAAACTTGCTTGTAACTGGGATGTTTGCCCCAGAGTAGCAGAAATGTACTGTGTGCTCTTCCGGTGCTCAGTTAATGTTTTCTCTTTGCTAGTCTCTTTGAGAAGGTGTCTCGTTGTTTAGCCCATGCTGCCCTTGAACTCAACATCCTCCTGCCTCAGCCTTCAAGCTGCTGGGATGGTTAAGCCATGCACCGCCATGCTTTTTTTTTTTTAAGATTTATTTCTTATGTACACACTGTTCTGCCTACATGTCAGAGGAGGGTGCCAGGTCTCACTACAGATGGTTGTGAGCCGCTGTGTGGTTGCTGGGAATTGAACTCAGGACCTCTGGAAGAGCAGTCAGTGCTCTTAACTTCTGAGCCATCTCCAGCCCGCACCACAATCTTGTACTGTATTTCTTTTATGTTGTTGCAAGGGTTCTTTTCCATGAACTGCTTGAGTACCCGATGTCACATTTGCCTGCTTCCAGTGCCATTCATACAGACACACAGTTATTTATAGAACTTGTGTCTGCTTATACATACTTGATGAGTCAAGATTCTCTCTTCCAAAGATAAGATCTAGTGGAGAAATTTGGTATATAATGGTTGAATGTTCAGTAAGTAAACACTTACACATGAAGTATGAGGCCTAGGGTTAGCCTCCAGCACTGGGGGGAAATATTTGAATGGAGCTGTGTAAGACCTACCTTTCATCCATCAGAGAGCTTGTACTTCTGAGCCCTTTTTCAAATACACTTTCTTAGGCTGTGATCCTATTCTGTCCAAAGTGGTTTAATCCCTTAAAACACCACCTCTCTAAGATACACAGTGATATTGTAAACTCTGGCATTCAAAAAGATAACAATGTACATCACTGTAGCCTAGGCTGTGCTGGTATTCTTAGAAATTTTTCTGCCTCAGTTTCCCTAATGCTAAAAAAGCAGGGTGGAAGCCACCCTACCCAACCAAAACATTATTTTTAATCTAGGTTTATTTTTTATTTTATGTTTATTTTGCTGGCACACACGTGTGTCTGTGTGTGTGTGTGTGTGTGTGTGTGTGTGTGTGTGTGTGTGTGTGTGTGTAATGCAAGGTTGAGGATAGACCCGAGCCTTGTACGTGCTCGACAGACACTGAACTGTTATCCCACCTTGTCGTTTGTTGAGCTGGCTCTTCCAATATAGCCAAGACTGACGTCAAACACTCAAGCCCTTGCCTCTGCCCCACAAGTGCTGGGATTACACGTGTGCACCCAATGCTTGGCTATATGAAGGAATTTTGAAATCCTAGAACAGTAGGGGTTACTTGAAGATCCTTTAAATATGAGTAAAAATAAGGCTAAACATTGATTAAAACTATAAACTTAGGCTGTTGTCACTTGGCTCAGGAGACCCAATATTCTAGAGGGTGTAATTTACTCTCTGCCTTGGCTTTCTTAACAGCTAGAAACCTTTTTGCATGCTCAAGTCTTGACTGTCTGTTAAGATAAAAAGATAAACTTCTGAAAACAAGTCAGTTATCCCAGGAGTTCCAGAGTCAGTTTAGCGGGATAAGTGGAGCAGTTAGTTGTATGTGTAAGTCTGTTCTAAAGTTCTTTTTCTCTGGGTAACAGCCCTGGCCATACTGGAACTCACTTTGCAGAACAGGCTGGCCTGGAACTCAGAGGCTCATAGTGATTTTGAAGCTAGTTACAGCTTTACAGCTCTGCCTCCCAAGTGCTAGGATTAAAGGTGTGTGCCACTATCACCCGGCTGTTTTAAAGTTCTTGTGAGAGGTATTTTAAGTTCTTCTGTTACATGACAAAATAGTTCTAGCTTTTCGATGACCTCAGAGCTAGATTATAGGATTGCTTTTCTGAATTCCAAGAAGCACATTAAAAGATGAGTGAGCCTGTGGTGCTTCATGCAAAGGGGGCTGGGCAAAATAACTGTCATTGTTTAACCATAGTAATTGAGAGACTTGTGTAGAAAAATTTGGGTGATCTGTTTCCTGCAAAGTTATCTTCCCTACGATTTCTCAGAACAAACAGTTCTGCCTTGTTGTTCATCTTGTATTATTTTGATTCCCTTGATAGATTCATTTCATCATTTAAGAATCTTTCCAAGGGGTGGAGAGATGGCTCAGAGGTTAAGAGCACTGGCTGTTCTTCAGAGGTCCTGAGTTCAGTTCCCAGCAACCACATGGTGGCTCACAACCATCTATAATGAGATCTGGTGCCCTCTTCTGGCCTGCAGACATAGATGCAGGCTAAACACTGTATATATAAAAATAAATCTTTTTTAAAAAACCTTTCCAGCCATGAATTCTTATACCATTCCTTACTTTCTGCATGTAACATTTATGGTTCAAAAGTATTAACTGTTTTGTTTATTAGTTTCTTTTACACACTGAAGCACATTTTGTATTTATGCTTCATGCTTGTTGGTAGATCTTCTACTTCTGTTTTGGTTTGTAACCTGGAAGTGGTTTGCTCGTGTTAACTTTTCCTAGCAAATTTGTGGAAATTCACTAGTTGTTATTTTATTCTAGAAGAAAACTGGAGATCAGGAGAATTTTTAATGAAATTCAAGGAACACCAAGATAAGTTCTCTAGATCATTTCAATATATTAACTATAAAGAACTGACTAAGAAGAAGAAGGCTAATATGTATCAAAAGACATTTAGCCTAGTGAACAATCCTGTTAATCCCAAAGATCTACCTCCTGAATATGACACTTGTGGAAGTATCTTAGAAAATGTTTCAAAATTCATCAACAGTAATCTAAGTCCTGCAAGAAAGGGATTTAATGAGTGCGATGGATATTTGAAATCTTGCCCAAATTCCATGCAAGACATGGGACATTCTGAAATCAAATTCCATACTCAGAGTGGCAAGGTTTGCATTCCCAGTGAGGTACTTCTGCAGCGTGAGGAAGGAGGCGCTCCAGCACACTCACTTGGACATGATGACTGTGAAGAGTCGTTTCTTAGAAGGGAGAGCTCAAGTAAGCACAATAGAGGATACAGAAGAGAAAATCCATCTGTACGTAACAAAAAGAGAAGTGCAACAGATACTGGGAAAAAGCATATATGCATAGAATGTGGGAAGTCCTTCTGCAGAAAGTCAGTATTGGCTCTGCATCTGGCAATCCACACAGAGGAAACGCCTTATCAATGCCATCAGTGCGGAAATGCATTTAAAAGGTCATATCTCATCAACCATCAGAGAACTCACACAGCAGAAAAATCCTTTGTGGTGTGAGTGAGTGTGGTAAGTCCTTCCGCCTAAAGACAGCCCTCACTGATCATAGAGAACACATACTGGGGAGAAGTCATATGAATGTCCAGTGTAAGAATGCCTTCAGATTGAAGTCCCATCTTATTCATCATCAGAGAACTCACACATGAGTGTTTTATCATACATCTTAGATTTTTTTTAAATATTGGTACATTACTGCATGTGTTGTTAGGAGTGCACTAATTTTTAATATTTCAAGAATGTATGTCTAGTCTCTTATTTGCAGGTATTTCTATTTTTAATAACTGTCATAAAACTACTGCTATATTCTGGTACATGTCTTTTGGTGTTTGCATATGTGTATGCATTTATAGCTTAATACCAAACAATGGAATTTTTCCATCCAACATGTAGGTCTTTTCAATTCTGGTAGATTCTGCCATATATCTCAGACCTTACACACAACGATTTCATTCTTAAGTGAGTTAAATATAATTAATGTGAAAATAATCAATGTGAAAAAGCAAAACCAGCCAGGCAGTGGTGGCATATGACTTTAGTCCCTGAACTCAGGAGGCAGAGGCAGAGGCAGCCAGATCACTTTAGTTTCAAGGCCAGCCTTGTCCAGAGTGCCAGGACAGCCGGGGATACAGAGAAACCCTGCCTTTAGGAAAAACACATACAAGTAAAACAAATGAAAAAGCAAAATTGCCGGGCGGTGGTGGCGCATGCCTTTAATCCCGGCACTTCGGAGGCAGAGGCAGGCGGACCAGAAACTCTTTAAACAGCCATTCACACTGGATAATGTTAGGTCCCGGCCCAGCTCCCCTCGAAGTCTCTTTGACATAGTTCAAAGAGACAGCCTAGGCTCGTCTCAAGCAGGAAAACAGACTGCTTTCAGGGAGGGGTTTATAAAAGCTCAGACTTCCTTTATCTCTTCCTGCCTCAGGCAAATGAGGCATCTGGTTACAAACCAAAGCCCCATGCTAACTTCCAGGTTCCTTCAGCCCCTATTAACCGGTAGCTGTGGTGCATATCAAAGCCACTGGACTCTTCTGGCCCTAAACTTCCAAGTTATTCCAGCTTCGGGTTTCTTCCCTCCAACGCCATAGCTACCTACTCTTAAAAACCTGCAAGCCCCCAGCCCTTAAACTTCTCTCTCCACTCCCTGAGAGGCTGCCCCATGGCAGCTTTGGACATCCCCAAATGCCTCTGGCGATTCTCTCTACCACCTGAGAGACAGGCATATGAGTTTGGTGTTTACAAAAACAATAATCCTGTCTTTACACCCATGGAGTGGTCCATTTCAGTGGCTCACCATGCGCTCACAGATGAAACTTGCTGAAGAGAAATTTCACAGGCTGGGCATGGTGGCACAAGTATGTGATGCCAACAATTGGGAAACTGAGGCACAAGAACTACATGAGCTCAAGGCCAGCTCGGACTACATAGGATAAGGCTTTTGACTCAAAGGCTATTTTTGTCTGTGTAAATGCAGTAAATGTTGACATCTTCAGTAATGGCTCAAACACAAAAAAACCTTATTCGAGGAAAATGCTGTAGTTTTAGGGGTGCTTATACTCCTCACTTGTACCTAATAAGTATCAAAGAATTCATGCCAGAGCATGTATGTGTGTGTGTGCGTGTATGTATATGTATGTGCATATATGTGGTCAGTACCTGCAAAAGCCCAAAGAAGGCACTTGATTTCCCTGGATCTATAATTACAGGAAGTTGTCAGCTGCCCAATGTGGGTGCTGAGACCTGAACCCCAGTCTTCTGCAAGAGCAGCAAACACTCTTAACCACACTTAAGACACATCACTAGTCCATTTTCTGTCTGCACACTAGGATGGAACTCTTCAACAACTTAAAAAGAGTATGTTACTGACGGGCGTTGGTGGCGCACGCCTTTAATCTCAGCACTCGGGAGGCAGAAGCAGGCAGATCTCTGAGTTCGAGACAGCCTGCCTGGTCTACAAGCGAGTTCCAGGACAGGGTCCAAAACAATACAGAGAAACCCTGTCTCTCGAAAAAACAAAAAACAAAACAACAACAACAAAAAAATATGTTACTATAAACCCAGTGAAAACTCACCAGGAGATCCCAGATGCTGATGGGAAAGTTACTGTTGTTTTTTTTTTTTGTTGTTTTTAATGGACATAGTGTACATGCCAAATTGCCTTCTAAATGGCCATACTTTAATGCCCATAGATTACTGTTGCTATCAGCTTTGGTCACAGAAGCTTCTTTTTACAATAGTTAGTGGTGATTTCAGAGACTTAGTAACTGTTCAGAAGCCAGGCGGTGGTGGCACTCACCTTTAATCCCAGCACTCAGGAGGCAGCAGGTGGAGCTCTGTGAGTTCAAAGACAGCCTGATCTACAGAGTTCCAGGACAGCAAAGGAACAACAAAGGCTACGCAGAAAAACAAATGCCTATAGCCATAAATGGACATGCAAGGGACAGGGAACATCACAGAACTAGGGCCAGGCAGAACGCATGAGCTAAATTCCTACCTAATTCTACATTTGGCTCATACAGTTGAAAAGATCTGTCAGTCTGTTACAGTCGATATGAATTCCAGGGGCTGGAGACCATACATGCACATAAACATTTTTTTTAACCTGAGGGGAGAGTGCTAATGCTCTTGCAGAGGACGGTTCCCAGCATCCACATAGGCTGGCTTAAAGCCATCCAAAACTCCAGTTCCAGATCTTCTCAACTCCATAGGCATTTGCACATAAGTGCATTATTTCTGCATACATACTTCTTCAAAAATATAGTATCGGCCAGGAGAAACAGCCATGCAAACTCACATGGTGGAAAATGTTTACATAATCACACATCACATCACACAGCTGGTGCAGCGCACGTGTACACACACATCCTCCGAACCCCACCCGAACCTTCTGTACCCTCACTCACGTCCAGATCATGTCTTAGTCAAACACTCCAGTTCAAGCTTCAGACTGAGTTACCTCTAGCCTCCTAGCAACGTATTCCCATGTTTTTATTTTTGAGAATTATGTGTATCTATGTGTGAGCATATACAGCTGACTGGCGACACCAGAAGAGGGCATTGGATCCCTCTGGACTTGGAGACACTTGTGAGCACCCAGACTTCTTTTGGACTTGAGTCCTCTTCAAAGTCTTAACTAGAGCCAGCCCCTTCCTATCTTCAGTTCATTATGTTAATATCAGCAAACATTACTGTGTATGATCCAACTGAGCAATGCTTAACATTTACGTAAGAATGTAATCCAGCCTTTGAAGTGAGGTACAGGAGATAAACTACAGCACAAATGGTGTATTTTCCTTCCTTTTCCTTCAGACAGTCTATGTAGCAATGGTTGTCCTGGAACTTCTATGTAGACCCAGCTGGCCTTGAAGACACTCACCTTAATGTGGACACGTACAATCACACATTTTGTTCTCTTGGTTTCTGGAAACTACAAACCTTGGAAACACCAACATTGCAGACAGCTGTTTCTTCCTCAGGATGAATCTGAAAGCTGGCTACTGCCAACAAGGCAATCACCTTTCCTCTAAATACTTCTCAGCCCCTCGTTTCAACATAACCTCAGAACAGAACCCTGAAATTCTTATCCAAGGACTGCTTTTGGATGCTTACTTCTGCTAATAAAATTATGTAGAAGTGAACCCTGAAATTCTTATCACAAAGACTGCTTTTGGATGCTTACTTCTGCTAATAAAATTATGTAGAAGTAAACCCTGAAATTCTTATCCAAAGACTGCTTTTGGACGCTTACTTCTGCTAATAAAACTATATAGAAGTGAGATGAGTGAGGTGGGTCAGCAGGTTAACAGCAGCTGCCACCAAGCTCCAGGGCTTCCATTTGATCCCTGGGACACATATGGTGGACCAGAACTAATACATGCAGGCTCTCCTCTGGTCAGATCCACCCCAAGATCTCATGTGTGCTAGTCAGGAATGCTGCCACTGATCTGTATCTCTCAGACCTAGAGGAACACACAAATACCTCATTTTTTAAAAGCTTCCTATCGCCGGGAGTTGGTGGCTCACACCTTTAATCCCAGCACTCGGGAGGCAGAAGCAGGCGGATCTCTGTGAGTTCGAGGCCAGCCTGGTCTACAGAGGGAGTTCCAGGACAGCCTCCAAAGCCACAGAGAAACCCTGTCTCAAAAAACCAAAAAAAAATAAATAAATAAATAAAATAAAAGCTTCTTATCTATTGTTCTAGTCATAAGTCAAAATTTGCCCTCCACTAAATAGATGTGAAGCACTCTCTCCTGCTCTCTCTCTCTCTCTCTCTCTCTCTCTCTCTCTCTCTGTGTGTGTGTGTGTGTCTCATTCTCTCTCACACACACAGAAGAAATGACAAAACACTTAATGACTTGTAAGGCGGAGGACAGTGGCAAGGCCAGCAGTGACTCTAATGTACTTTGAAGTTGAGCATCTGTAGAGGAAAACATTAGGAGGGAGTTAATGGTTATGTGATCACTACATACATACACTACTAGAGTTGTGCATGCATGCCAGAAGTCACATAGGCCTGGAATACAGCTCAATATACTCCCTTAACAAGTACCAGGTCCTAGTATTCAAACCCAACACCACAAAAATTATGGTCAGGAACTATTATAAAATTAAGAGATTAATTTTTCATTGTGCCAGTTCATAATATTGAAAGAAAACCTTAAAATTTTAAGTTATACACAGCTAAGCAGGACAAGGGGGACAGAGACTTCATATTTGGAATAACAAGAATTCATTTATGCGCCAGGCGGTGGTGGCACACGCCTTTAATCCCAGCACTCAGGAGGCAGAGGCAGGCGGATCTCTGTGAGTTCGAGGCCAGGCTGGACCGACAGCCTCCAGAACAATATACAGAGAAACCCTGTCTCGTAAAACCAAAAAAAGAATTCATTTATGCATCTAGGCAGACAATTCATGGTTATGCCACCAGAGTAAGAAAAGATAAATGGTAATGTAGCCACATGAATGAATCTCTTTTTAAAAACTTTGAGATTAACATATGTAGATGTATGTTAACATGTGATATGGGAGGGGCAGCAGGATGGCTCAGCATATAAAGGTGCTTGTCACCAAACCTAAAGACCTCAATTTGACCCCCGGAACCCACATGGTTCAAGTAGTGAACCAAATTCTACAGGATTCCCCTAACCTGGCATGCACACCGCCACCCACCCACCAACCACACAAGGTATAAAGAAGCTCCAAGTGCTGGTAGCCAGCTGTCAATCAAGTACTTGCCTAAACTCCATTCCTTGAACCAAGCTGAGGGAGGGGGAGAGAAAGAAAACGCTGGTTTGGTGGTGCGCGTGTATGGTCCAGCTTTGGTGAGCAGGCGGAGCAGGCCAATCCCTGGGACCTGCTGTCAGACAGCTGAGGTCTGGGCCAGTGAGACGTGGACGGAGCACGGGCACATGAGGTTTCACTCTGGCTCCCACAAACACGCACATCCACATGCAGTACACATGCACCCACCCCACACAAAACTTAATCCTTTGTACCCAATTACATTGTGATGACAAAGGTGGAGTTTTAATAATCATCAGGAAGGCCCAAAGGGTCTGAGTCACTCACCCTAACACCCCTTGGGAAAAGAAACAAGTGTTTGTCAAAACAGAGGAATGAAACACTGAATGTCCAATGATGCCCATGCACCTAAGCTTAAGTTTCTTAGATTTCCTACGTTCAAATGACCTTGCAAAAATACTAGAAATGTAACAAGACCATACTCAATACAGTGAAATAAAGTTGAAAGATTTAAGCATATGTTGCCATTTTAAATTTTAATAAAATAGATAATTTCATTACATAGAGTGTCAAGTCCAACCACTCATTGTTAAAGTTTTAGAAATATCATCTATAAAAGCTTGGTATTTGATAGGGAATCAGTCAACTATAACATTTCTACAGGTAGAGTTCCCACCTTTACCTCCACTCTTATTTTGAAAAATACAGAAAAGTACAAAAAATAAGACATGATATCCATATAACACAACCGAAAGTTAGCCAGTATCTTCATATATTGACTTGCAGTCTTTAAGAGAATGGATGCTTCTATAAAAAGCTGAGGCCCTCCCCACCCCCACACTCACTCCCTTCCCTTCTCACTCATATTCAGTTGGTCTGCAGCCTTCTGATGCTTCTCATTTACATACCCAAATGCATTTATGCCGTGATAACTGAGTCTCAAGAAGGAATCTTTAGCTTGGCAGAAAGTCACTGTACTACATGCATCATTCTGCAACTTGAGTTTCCCTGCGTCCCTTCCAGAATCCTTCCAGTTACACACACCTTGTCTGCTGCATCTGCCAGATGTCTGCATAACAGTCCACCTAAAAGCTTCTCGTTCCATTCCTAACGAGTGTTAACTTCTAATATTTGGCTACTCTAAAGGATACATGTCCTGGTACCTAACCTCCTGAGCATAATCACTCATGAGAATTACTAAGTATTTTCAAATGTTACAAGGAATGTTTTCCTACTCCCAAGGTCAGAACCTTGTTTAATGTATACCATTTTTCCATTTCTGCTTTCAATTTCCACATATTTTACTTGTACTGCTGTTTTAAAGTCTGTGGCATGTAGCTTTGCTCCTCAAAGAACAATCTGCCTCCAAACATAGTCTTGGTGTTCATCGGAAGCAACTCTTTTTGTATTCTAAATCTTGGTAAATGCATAGTTATCATCCTATAATTTCTGTCCTCTTGAAATTATGTTTAATATTACTGCATGATCATATAATTTATCTTGTTTCTTCTAACACAGCTTACTTATTAGACTGGTGAAGACTTCCAGATCTATGCTGATAGCAGTAACAGCCCTGTTCTCCACACTCAATTTTAGAGAACTTGTAAAGTTTCAGCACTGGTTTTGTTTTCTGTTATGTTCACTGAGTGCAGGCTTTAGTCATACAAACTTCTTCCCCCTCAGTATGAATTCTCCGGCGTTCATGACATTTTCTGTTCAATGTTTGGCTGACTTGTGGTGTGTGGCCTCTTACTGAACACTGCCCCACACTGAAGATATTCAGTGTTTAATGCGTGTGGATTTTCTGGTGTCTAATGTGGTGAGACTTCTGGCTGAAAGCCTTCCCACACTCACTACACTGGTAAGGCTTTTTACCTGTGTGTATCCTCAAATGCAGGGCCAGGGTTGAGAACTGAGAAAAGGCTTTCCCACATTCATTGCAACCATAGGGCTTCTCACCGGTGTGGCTCCTCACATGCACGGTTAGAGACGAACTCTGAGAGAAGGCTTTTCCACAAACATTGCATTCGTAAGGTTTATCACCCGAATGAATTCTCACGTGCACAATAAGTGACGTTCGCTGAGAGAAGGCTTTTCCACACTCATTGCATTCATAGGGTTTCTCTCCAGTGTGAATGTTTTGATGCTTTATGAGGTACTTTTTCTGGCCAAAAGCTGTTCCACATTCATTACATTTAAAGGGTTTCTCACCAATATGAATTTTCTCATGCTCAGTAAGATTTGATTTGCCACTAAAGGTTTTCCCACACTCCTTACATATGAACGGTTTCTCTCCTGTGTGAGTTCTCTGATGTCTGATGAGGTTTGACTTCTGAATGAAAGCTTTCCCACAATCTTTGCACTCAAAAGGTTTCTCTCCAGTGTGAATTTTCTGATGGGTAAGCAAGTTTTCCTTCTGGCTAAAGGACTTTCCACAATCATTACACTCAAAAAGCTTCTCTCCAGTATGAGTGTTCTGATGCTTAATGACATACTGCTTTTGACTAAAGGCTTTTCCACATTCATTACATTCAAAAGGTTTCTCTCGATTATGAAAATGCTCGTGCTCTGTAAGATTTGACTTGTGGCTGAAGAGTTTCCCACATACCTTACAGGCAAAGGGGCTTCCCCCACTTAAAATTCTCTGCTGACTGAGGTGTGACATCTGAATGGAAACTTTATCACATTCACAAGGTTTATCTCCAGTTACGAAATCTTTGAGAACCGAGAGATTACTCTTGGCTGAGAATATTTCCACATCTCCTGTAGTTTTAAGGCTTCTGTATCTGACCACTCATGCAAATGCAGGGTAAGGGACAAGGCTTGAGAACTTTATCAGCATAAACCTTTCTTCCCAGTGTAAGCTTTCTAATAGTCAATGTTGGTTTTGCAGATTTCACTTGCTTTTCTCCAGCATGAATTTTCTGATGTTGAAAAGTCTGTCATCTAGCTAAAGGCTTTTCAGTATTTCTTAGAAACACAGGGCTTCCTCTCAGCATGACTTCTATGTTCAGTGAGATGTGACACTTGAGTAAATGCTTCTCTACAGTTGATAAATTCATAGGCTTTTCCTCTAGTCTGTGTGCTCTGCTAACAAATGGGGCAGTATTTAAACTGCAGGCATTCCCACACAGGCATTTCCTGGTAAGATAGTCTTACCAGGAGGCTATGGTAGAGGATTTCCAAACTCTACAAAAACGCATGATTCTTTCCCATACAACTTCCTGTTAAAATCTAAATTACGTTTCAAGCTCAAAACCTGAAGCTTTGAAAAATGGTTTGCCCTTTAAAAAGCAAAGTCTGTTCTGAAAAACAGAAGGAAAAGAAATGAAGTCTGTGAGCAAAGATGATTCCAGTTTTCTTGCATTCACACTTTCCTTGGTGGACTCAACTGGCCTCCCAGATCTTGATGTTGCTCGATGTACTTGTCTTTTTCTCAGCCGCTTCTACAACAGATCACAAAGAATCATTTAAAGGAACATGGGTAATATATGGTAAGCACTCAACAAATACTTCCTGTAGGTTGGTTAGTGTTACCTAAATATTCCCCCATTATCTAACGCTAGTGTGCACAGTATTAGAAGGTGCAACCTTTCAAGAGAAGGAAGCAACAATAATTGTATGCAGCTACGACACCTATGAATCCTAACAACCAACAACAGCGGCACTCATACCTGGGTAGTAACCAACAGCCATCTATTGGACTTAAGGCATGCTCAACAGGAGGAAAACAATGCCTGGTACTGCGAACCTGGCCAACTACCTAGGGTCTTAAACCTACCACTGCCACTTTACTACATCAGTCTCGTCCCTAACTATACTCTAAATACTTATCCTTATATCCACAGTTAAGTGTGGCTCTCACTCATCGTCAAATATACTTCTCTTTACAACAGATAGAGACCATCACAGAAAACCACAACTGGTCAAAACCCACAGAACAACTGATCGTGGAATGTCCAGCCCCAATAGACACAACTCTTGCACCTAAGGCTCCATGAACATCATGGAAGAGGGGTTGGGAAGACGGTAAGAACCAGAGGATCAGGCAAACCACTGTAAGATTGTGTCTCCTAGAAACGACAGGGAAGCTTTACCCTAGATACCCAACAAAGGCTGCCTGGACAGGACTTGAACAAGTAAAACACCAACAGACATGTTAACACGAAAGGGAGAAATCTCATCTGACCTCACCCTAAACAAAGAACTACAGGCAACTAAGGAATGCGGAGAACAATCATCTTCCCCAGGGATAAGCCCTCTCATTGGTTATCCAACTGTCCATCCCTGAAATGGACTGAGCACACGCGCGCCCATGGTATACACACGTACCCATGTGTGTGTACACACACACACACAGAGAGAGAGAGAGAGAGAGAGAGAGAGAGAGAGAGAGAGAGAGAGAGAGAGAGAGAGAGAGAGAGAGAGCGCATGAATCTGGGAGGGAACAGGGGGAAGAAATGGGAGAGACTGGAGAGCTGGAGAAATATATATATTCCCCAATATGAGCAATAAAAGTTCAGAGGCATGTTTGCCTAGCATTCATAAGGTTCTTGCCCAGTCTGTGAACTCCTGTCACTAGCACCTAGGAAGTGGTAGCAGGATGATAACCTCAAACCACCTTTGCTTGCATAATGAGTCCATGACTACCCTGAGAGCTACAAAACTGATATTCATGAGAATACTCCTGGAAAAAACAAGTTTCCATTTAAGGAATTAGTTATTGCATAACAATGAGAAATCATTCAACATGATAAAATGACTACACAAAAATAAGGTAATTATCACTCAACTAACACAAGTTCACAGAAAACAATTTGCAGAAGTTGATTCTTTCCTTCTATGGATAGAACTCAAGTTGGGTTTTTTGTTTGTTTTGGTTTTTCGAGACAGGATTTCTCTGTATTATTTTGGAGGCTGTCCTGGAACTCGCTCTGTAGACCAGGCTGGCCTGGAACTCACAGAGATCCACCTGCCTCTGCCTCCCGAGTGCTGGGATTAAAGATGTGCGCCACCAATGCTCGGCCCAGAACTCAAGTTGTTAAGCTTGGTGGCAAGTGCCTTTACCCACTAAGCCACCTCACTGGTCCTAACTTTTTAAAAATGCAAACCATATGGTAGATTTTCAAAGCATACAGGGCTTATTAAAGGAAACATAAAATGTAGCTACCAAGATGCAAATGTCAAACAATCAAACTGGGCTGTACCACAAAATATCAGGAAAAAAATGAAGGGACTCAAGTATCTAAAAAAGTGGACTGAAAGACGGGAGAAGAAAAGATATGAAAAACACTGAAATCTCTAAAGCTGTGCTGCCCAGAATCCTAACACTTCGACTCTTTAACACAGTTCCTCATGTTGTGGTGACTTCTAATCATACAGTTCTTTTCTTTTCTCTCTCTCCCTTTCTCCACCACCCTCCCCCCCCCTTCTGTTTTTCAAGACAGGGTTTCTCTGTAGCTTTGGAGCCTGGCCTCCAACTCAGAGATCTGCCTGTCTTGACCTCCCCAGTGCTGGGATTAAAGATATGCACCACCACCACCTGGCTATACAATTATTTTTGTTGCTACTTCGAAACTGTAATTTTGCTGTTACAAATCATAATGTAAATATATGATATGCAGGATATCTGATATGCAACCACTGTGAAGGGTGTCTGGACCCTTCACAGGTTGAGAACCACTCCTCTAAAGGATTCTGAGTGTGGTGGCACACACAGGCTTAGAGTCCCACCACACAGGAAAGTGGACGGGGGGGGGGGGGACGGGACGGGACGGGACGGGGGCCGAGGCTGAAGGACGGGGTTTCAGGTCATTCTGGTTAGGTGAGTAAATTTGAGGCCAGCCAGGGCTACATGATACTGTTTGCAAAAAAAGCAATTAAGAGAGTAAGGACTGCCCGGGGAGGGCAGCGGTGGCACACGCATTTAATTCCAGCACTTGGTAGACAGAGGTGGGCACATCCCTGTGAGTTTGAAGCTAGTCTGGTCTACACGGCAAGTTCCATGACAGCCCAGGCTAGATTGGGTGGGTGAGTGGGTGGGTGCTGTGAGAACTGAATTGGTAAAAGGGAGATGAAATAGAGTAAAGAGAACAAGGTCTCTTTACTATTTATTAACTTGTCATTTGCTGGTAGAAGCTTAATGACATTCAGAGACTATACCAAGGAAATATAATAGTGGAATAAAAGAAATCCCAAAAAAGGGATAAAACTTATTAGAGGAAAGAACTCAAGAATAAAAACTTATCTTTGTTTCTGGGTTTTTGTTCTGAGATGGGGTCTTTCTTGGCCATGTAGTTCTGACTGATATAGAATTTGCTATGTAGACCATGGTGGCCTTGAACTTGCATGGAAATTTTTGCCTCTGTCTCATACATTATGGGCATGTGTCATCACAAGCAACAAATTTTGGAGGGGCAGAGGAGGCAGGCTCTCTTGTAGCCAAAGATGACCTCTAACTTGGCTATGTAGCAGGGGCTCTCCATCCTTCAGTCCCTGCATTCCCAATTCAGGTATGCAACACTGTATCTAATTTAAAAGGGCTCACTTAGTACTTGAACAATAAATAAGCTACATACATATAACCTATGACTATGATCTTTTATTTTAAAAAGTTATGGTTTTGGCTTTATTGACACAGAATCTTTTATATAACTCAAGCTGGACTTGTGAACTCCTGATTCTCTGAATACTATGACATTTTTCATAATCATTTATAATCATCTAATTCATGACAATCATAACAGAAGTATTTTCAGAAAGTAACATGGTATCACTGAATGAAACAGAACTCAGACTGGCATGAAAGGACCAAGAAATATGCAGGCTGGTAAGACGGCTCGGTAGGGACCTACCTACACAGTTGGAAGAGAAGACAACTCCATCAAGTTGTCCTGAACCTCTACACGCATGATGTAGTGCACACAATTGCACAAACACAAAATCAAAACAACAAAGCGCATACATAGAGGGTAGGAGAGGCTCAGCAGTTAGGAGAACTGCTGCTCTTTTGAGTCCTGGAGGGGGTGTGTCACTGTCATGGGTTTTGAGGTTTCAAAAGCCCACATCAAGCCCAGTCTTGCTCCCTCTCTGCCTACATCTTGTGGATAAGATATAAACTCTCAGGGCTGGAGAGATGGCTCAGCAGTTAAGAGCACTGTCTGCTCTTCCAGAGGACCCGGATTCAATTCCCAGCACCCACATGGCAGCTCATAACTGTCTGTTAACTCCAGTTCCAAAGTACCCGACACCCTCATGCAGGCAAAACATCAATGAGCATAATTTTTTAAATACGTGTATTTATGCATGTATGTGCATATGCATATAATGTATATATACCTGTAATCCCAGCCCTCAGGAGGCAGAGGCAGGCAGATCTCTGTGAGCTAGAGGCCAGCCTGGTCTACAGTGCTAGTTCCAGGATAGCCAGGGCTACACAAAGAAACCCTGTCTGAAAAACAAAACAAAAGAAAAAGCAGAAGACAAAGAAAAGAAAGGATACCTACAACGCACATAAATGTGGAAGAAAACCAATCTTACAGATTTTACTCTGACCGCCACATTTTCCCATGGCACCCGTGCACCATCTACATACCGCACAGACAAGGATAATTTTGTTAAAATGGAAACACTTAAAAACTCCAAATGACATCAGAATAAAGCACATGTTCACGGATATGAGTGTCTAACATAAAGACGCTGCTTTCCTCTAAATTATTTTATAAATTTAATAAATCACAATAGCAATTTTGGGGGACATCTCCTTCCAGAACTGGACAAGCAAATCCTAAAATGCACATGAAAAAACTAAGCCTACAATCCTAGCTTCTCAGGGGCCTCAGACAGGAACAGCCTAAGTGTACCACTGGCTTATGTGCGTGCTGGGGATCTGAATTAAGGTTCTCATGCTTGCATGACAGGCACTTCACTGATTGAACCAGCTACCCAGCCCTTCGGTAGTTTCTATAAAATAACAAAGACCAACCTTAAGGCCTGAATGTATACAACCTTGGGTAGGGACTCATTCCTCTACCAAACATTTTCTGGGGATCTTAAAGAAGACTACTTTTTTTTTTTAGCAGAAGCTAGCCTAAGTTACTGTCTCCCTGTGAGAAAGCTTTACTTTATCACTTGTAATCCTGCCATGTGTACCTCAATAAACCCCCTAAGGTTCCTTGGCAATTCTTTGAAGCAATCCTTTGAAGACAATGGCTGTAAACCCCACCGATATGGTCTATGTGACTACCACAGTAAAAATGAGATACAATTCTTCTTTGACAAGCCCACACACATGCTCTGAAATGTCTTCATTCCTGGGTACCTTTTTACCTCTTTCTATTTTTAAACCTGAATTAAAATATCTTGAGGATAAGGATGTGTGACTCAGTTGGAAGACTGCTTGCCAAGCATACAGGAAGCTCTGAGTTCAATCCCTTGCAACACATAAACTGGTTATGGTGGCACTGTAATTTCAGAGCTTGGGAGGTAGACAGGAAAAGATCAGCCTCAGCTACTACACAGCCAGTTCAAAGCCAACCTGTGCTAAACCATACCCTGTCTCAAAAAATCTCAACAAACTCCCAACTCTGGGGCAAGCAAAATGGCTCAAGATGAGGTACTTGCTACCAGGTCTGAGTTTAATCTTCTCTACCACATAGTGGAAAGAGAACCAACTCCCTCAAGTTGGCCTCTCATTTCCACTTGCAGGGTGTCCCACTTGAGAGTTCAAATAAAGGGAGGAAAGGGAAGGGAAAATGCTGTAATTAAAATATTATCTCAAAAATTAACAGAATATAGTCCAGGTGGTGGTGGTCCATGCCTTTAATCCCAGCATTTGAGAGGCAGGAGGCAGGTAGATTTAACTTTGATTGAAGCCAACCTGGTCTACAGAGCATGTTCTAGGACAGCCAGGGCTACACAGAGAACCCCTGTCTTAAAAAACAAACAACTTGCCAAAGCAAAACGAGACACCCCAACTCTGTTTCATATTGGCTTACTCTGAAATCATTTTCTAGGTTGAAGCCAAAGACTCACTCAGTTTTACCTGAATCACAGTTCCTAAAACATTAAGCAACTCCTCAGGTGGCTGTCATGGCTGTGGAGCTATGCCTCTATATCTGCATCAACTGACAAAGTGAACATGGTATACCATCTTTTAGGAGCACAGGGCAGGAACTAAGAGTGAGGAATATATACCGCTGGGCATGGTGGCACAAACCTGGAATCTAAGTACCCAGGAAGCAGAGGCAGAAGGACTGCAACAAGGTCAAGGGCAATCTGGTGTGCATAGTAAGTTATACAGGGCAAACAGGATGACAGGGTGAGCCAGTCTCAGAAAGTGAAAATATGGTAAACTGAATCAGCATTCTCTGGCTAAGTGTAACAGGACAGTACAAAACACAATCAATGAAGTAGATTGAAACTTCCTGTGGTGGTTGGAATGAAAATAGCCTTCTGGGCTCATAATCTGAATAACTGGTCCCCAGTTGGTAGAATTATTAGGAAGGATTAGCAGATGTGTCTTGCTGAGGAGGTGCATCACCAGGGAGGGTTCTGAGATCAAGAGACTCAGTGGATCAAAGTGTGAGTTTTCAGCTGTTCCTTTGGCTCTGCCATCATGGACTCTAACCCTCTGAAATCATAAACCTAAACATTCTTTTACAAGATGCCTTGGTCATGGTATTTTATCTCAGCAATAAAAACTAACACACATACTAAAACTATACAACTTTAAAATGTAAAGTGATGCTTAAAAGAAGAAAAAGACAGAGGTGGGAAAGGCGGCTCAGCAGTTAAGAACACTGGCTATTCTTCCAAAGGACCCAGCCACATGGTGACAGCTCACAACTGTGTTCCACAAAGATCCAATGCCCTCTTCTGGCCTTCATAGGCACCAGGCACACAAGTTGGTGAACCAGCACAAATGCCTGTTAAACTATTGTAGAGACGTGGGCTTGATTCCCAGAACCCACATAGCGACT
This sequence comes from Mesocricetus auratus, assembly GCF_017639785.1. Classification (NCBI taxonomy): domain Eukaryota; kingdom Metazoa; phylum Chordata; class Mammalia; order Rodentia; family Cricetidae; genus Mesocricetus; species Mesocricetus auratus. The sequence goes on from NW_024429223.1 coordinate 1,272,941, forward strand.
CACAGCATCTCTTAAGTCCAGTTCCAAGGGATTTGATGCTTTCCGCTGGACTTTGTACCAGGCACGCACAGTGGCACAGGCATATGTAACAGGCAAAGCACTCATACACACAAACTGTTAAAAAATAAAGGAACGAAGCCCGGCGGTGGTGGCGCACGCCTTTAACCCCAGCACTCGGGAGGCAGAGGCAGGTGGATCTCTGTGAGTTTGAGGCCAGGCTGGACCAACAGCCTCCAAAACAATACAGAGAAACCCTGTCTTGTAAAACCAAAAATAAATAAATAAATAAAGGAACGAAATCCAACGAGCATTCTAAGCATCTTTAAAAAACAAAAAAGAAATAGAAAAGGCAGAGAAAAAAGATCAGACTGGGGATATAGATCATGTAGGAGACTCTAGTAACAATGAGTTACATACTAAAATAGAAGTTGGAAAAACACTAGAAAACTTCACTTCAGGCAGCTCTTAGAAATTGCTGAGTCAACTATAGGTCATTCACTGCTATTACAACCACCCACTAAATGATTAATAGACATTGTATTGAAGTAAAACCAAACATTACTTTTTGGGGAAAAAGATATTCAAAAATGGTAGACCAGCCACATGAAATGTCTGCCTGATATGATTCAAGGTAAAGCATAAAAGACTGCCCTTTATATATTATAAACCAAATGAGCCAAAATTGGAATTTAATACAAAAATATCAACGGTTACAATATATCTCTGTGGTGGCACCATATACCAGGCTGGCTTCAGAACACAGAGATCCTCCTGCTTCAGCCTCTAGTATTAAAAATTCTTAAAGAACAAAAAAACAAAGTCAAGGCTACATGAAACTATCTCACAGACAGCAAAACTGCTTCTATACATCACATTGTTTTTGTTTTTTTCGAGGCAGGATTTCTCTATATTGCTTTGGAGGCTGTCCTGGAACTCACTCTGTAGACCAGGCTGGCCCCACAGAGATCCACCTGTCTCTGCCTCCCAAGTGCTGGGATTAAAGGCATGCGCCACCACCGCCCGACTCTACATCACATTTCTTCTTCAGAAATTTCTGCCGTAAACAATATGAACTAAAGAGCACTAGCTGCTTTTTTAGAGGACGTAGGTTCAATTCCCAGCACCCGCATGGCAGCTCACCACTGACCACACTGCAGTTCCAGGGCAGCCAATACCGTCTCCAGGACTCAGAGGGAGGGCACCAGGCACTCATTAGTGCGTAGATGTACATACAGGCAAAAGCCTCCATGCAAGCTAACAAACTAGTAACAATTTGAGTTGCAGTGTTATTTCAGTAAAATTATCTTTTGTATTTTTATAGTCAATACTACTACTTTACATTTAACCAAGCACTTACTAAATACCAGGTCTACTTCCAGAATTTAACATTAACTTCATGACCTGTACAATTGTGAGGTTTAGAATTCGCAAACTTGAGAGGTTACTGAGGTCCCCTTCCCCTAAAATGATCACTTTTGGACCAGCGCTTCCTGTTTCCCTGGTAACAGACTGATTTTTAAGAAAGGGAAAAAATAGTTAAGTCCAGCTCTCAGGAGACAGAGGCAGGTGGTCCTCTGTAGTTTGAGATCTGCCTGATCTACATAGTAAGACCCTGTTTTTAAAAAAAGAATTTAAAACACCAAAGGCAGGTATGATGACAAGTCTGTAATCCGAGCACTTAAGTGGGCTACTTAAGATTCTGTCTCTGAGCCGGGCGTTGGTGGCGCACGCCTTTAATCCCAGCACTCGGGAGGCAGAGGCAGGCGGATCTTTGTGAGTTCGAGACCAGCCTGGTCTATAACAGCTAGTTCCAGGACAGCCTCCAAAGCCACAGAGAAACCCTGTCTCAAAAAACCAAAATGCCTTTAATCCCAGCACGCAGGAGGCAAAAGCAAGCAGGATCACTGTGAGTTCAAAGCCAGCCTGTTCTACAGAGTGAACAAAGAGACTACACAGAGAAAACTGTCTCAAAAAATAAATAAATAAATAAATAAATAAGTAATTTATGTAACACCAGTCCCAGGAGATCTGATGCCCTCTTCTGGCCACTGCGGGAAGTGCAGTGTAAGCATGAGGTGCACAAAAGTCATACTTGCAGGAAAGTACACATAAAAATAAAAATAAAATCTCAAAAAAAATTCAAGTGACATTTAGAAAGATAAGAGTTGGGCCAATGACGGTGCACACCTTTAATCCCAGCTCTAGGGAGCGAGCAGAGGCAGGAGGATTTGAGTTCGAGGCCAGCCTGCTTTACAGGAATACACACAGAAACCCTGTCTCGAAAAAGCAAATATTAACAACAAAAAAGCCCCCTCAAAGAAAAGCAGCTACAACTTGAGGGCTCACTGTTTACAACTTTCTTAGTGGTGCTGAGGACTGACTCAGGGCCTTGAGCAAGTGAGGTAAGGTACATTTATCACTGGTAAAGTTAAAGACTCGATTGCTTTACTTTTACCTTGTAAAGAAAGGCCAATGTTGGCAATGTCTTCAATGACCGAAATAACAAGCAGGTTTTTTTTTTTAATGCCACATAGTTCCCAGACCTAGGCTCATGAACTTCTATGATTCAGAACAGCAACAACTACATTTTCTTCAAAAATCGAGGAACTTGGGTCAGTGGAGATGGCTAAGCGGGTGAAGGCGTTTGCTTCCAAGTCTGAAATCGACCCCAAAATCCACACCACGGGAAGACAAAACCGATTCCAAAATAGCCCTCAGACCCCCCCACACACACACACACGTGCGTACAGGCAAGCACGTCCGCGCAAATATATGTAAATAACTCGGAACTGTGCCTAGCCGAAACCTTGACTCTCTAATCCTGGGTTTTCGGTGGAATGACGCTCCTCAAAACGAAATGCGATGTGCCTGGCAGCTCTATTAAAGCGCCTCAAAAATAATCAGAAACGTAAGAGTCTGCGGCAGGCACCCCCGAAAGAAAAATTACAAACGAGTTTTGTGTATATGTATATATGTGTGTGTATATATGTGTGTGTATATGTGTGTGTACATGTGTGTATATATGTGTAAGTGTGCATATATATGTATGTATATATATTTATATAATGTTAAGCATGTCAGAGTAATGTATATCTTTCCTCCACTCAGGAACAACTGCACCTTAGTATACAGAAATCGATTTTTAAAGTCTAACAATTCCTATTAAGGTTCACTAGACGTATTAACAAAACTCTAACCATTCCTATTAAGGTTTACTAGACACATTAACAAAACTCCACCGCCTGGCTACAGGTATTAAAAACTCACGCTTAATAAACACTGTCTTAGAAGTACCCAGTCCGTAGCTCTGTCCCCTCTCCCCAGGGCGGCCCAACGGATGCTCTCCGGGGAAGCCGGCCCGGTCACCACCATCAGCACCTTCCGCCCGGGAACCACGGCGCGGACGTGACAGCGGTCCCCACGCGGCCTCACGGCCCAGCCGCCCACCACCCCACGTCCAGCTGCCCACCCCGTCAACGACCGCAGGCGACGGGTCCAACTCTGCGCTCGGCCTCGGCCTCGGGCGTCCCAGCGCGGCGCAGAGGCCCCCGCCCCCGCCCCCGGGAAGGCCCGAGGCTCGGGGCCCACCCTCGGCCCCCACCCCGCGCCGCCACTGCTCGGAAACCCTCCCCTCCAGCCTCCCGGGCCCCCACCGACCCACGACGCCCACATCCCACCTCCTCCCTGGGCGCCACGTGGACCCAGAGGCCGTGCTGACCCGCGGACAAAGACCAAAATGTCCACTCGCCGCCCTGCGTCTGCGCACTCCGGGAGCGGGCGGGCGAGCGCTCCCAGAAGTCTCCGCGACGCTCCGGGGATGGAGGGGGGGATTTGTTCACCGAAGCCCGGCCCGGCTGTCAGCGCTTTTCCCGCCTTGGACTACATTTCCCATGGGGCATTGCGGACCGTTGCTCGGTCTCCCTCGCGCCAACTCGGCCTCCTCTTCGCGTGTTTTGGGGTTTCTTTGAGTAGATTGTCATCACCTGGGCCCAAATAAGCTCACACCTGGAGTGGGGACCTCCTCTTCGGCACCTCCCTGGAGTCGTCTCAGAAACATAGCGAGTCAGGCGCTCCAAGGTGAGAGGACGACATCTTGTCGGTGTCTGGTGTGGCTCTGGACTACGCTTCCCAGGGTCCGTAGCGAGCTGGGAAACTCGGGCGCGGGCGCACGCGCGTGGTACGGAGCCCGAAGGTGAAGCGGTCTGGGAGTCCTGGGCGGGGACCGGGCGTGTCCCGAGGTCCTGGGGGCGCTGTGCACGTGGGAGCATCCGAGGGCTGCGGGGCCTGAATGTGGTTTCGATGGCGGCGGTGTGGCCGTTTGTTTGGGGGTGTGAGAGGTTGTAATCGCCTCTCTCCGAGGCGTGTGCGTGTGCGTGTGCGTGTGTGTGTGTGTGTGTGTGTGTCTCGATTGTGGCTGTGAAAACACAGGCGACGCTGTGTGCTACCACGCCGGGATCTTGTGATCGTGGAAGTGGTGTCGCTGGGCCCTGTGGTGTGTTAAGTGCCCCACAGCCTTTATTGCAGGCAGGGTGTGAACACGGTTGTAACCGCGACCTGGGTTTGCGTCTCTCTATTAAGTGACCTGTGTGTGCGTGCGTGCGTGTGTGTGTGCGTGCATGTGTGTGTGTGGTCTTCTGTGTCCGTGGCTCTGCATCAGCACGGCGCGGGGTACCCTTACTGTGTCCCTTTGGGGGGGAAAGGGAGGGAGGGAAGGACTTTGTGACAGCCTGATGCTGTGTCTGCAGGTGCGGTCTGTCTTTGCTAATGACTGTCCCCAGACTGGATGTTCAGTTATGGCTGGATGATGCGGAGGTCTGTGCGCCGCCACCATGTGTGACTGTGACTGTGCGGGGAGGGCCTTGAAGGTGATGGACAGCAGAATTCACTGTATCACGGGGGGGAGCAAACTTGACTGTGGAGTGTATGGACTGTGACTGTGTCCTTGTGCGTCTCGAGAGTGGGTGGATGAAGCTGAGCGTTGTGGTATACACTCCTGTAATCCCAGCATTTCAGCTCCTGAGGCAGGAGCATCTCAAAATGAAGGCCAGCCTTGAGATACACCACACCACAAACCGGGTTCCGGGGGGCGGGAGTAGAAGGGTGCTAGAAAGATGCCTAAATAGGTAAAGTTCTTGGGGGCACAAGAGAGAGAATGTGAGTTTGGATGCCCAGAACCCACATCCACGTAAGCTGCTGTAGCGTGTTTGTAATTCTCTTGTAATCGCCGCTCCTACGGGATGATAACACAGTCTCCAGAAGCTCTCAGATGAACTAGCCTGGAGTATGTGGCAGTGTTAGATGGACCACAAGATAGAAGGCTCAGACTAACACCCGAGACTGCTCTGCCCTCCACATAACTGGTTCGGCACACACATGCCCATATATGTGCACACACAAAAAGATAAAAAAAAAAATTTCTAAAAAGTGAAAAGAGGGCCGAGCAGTGGTAGCGTACGTCTTTGGTCCCAGCACTGGGTGTAAGGATTCAGGCACTTTGCTGGCCTGCCTCTGTCACCTGGCAGGATGCACTCAGGCGGTACCCTGGTCAGCCCAGGGTTCCATGAGTACAGTTTCTCGTAGGTGCAAAGGACCCCTTTAAAAGACAGACCCCGCCCACTTACACACTCTTGTTCTCCTTCTGCTCCTGTCTCCCTCTTCTCTTCTGTCCTCTGTCTCTGTGTCTCTTCACCTCTTTTCTCTTTCCTTCCCCCTCCCTTCCCTTTCTAATAAAACTTCTCACCCAAGCTCTGTGTGCCTGGCATGTGTGTTGTGTCCCGTCCACCCCACCCATCCCACCCACCCCCCGGCCTCGGTCACCCTCACCCGTCTTGGAACCCACCAAGATTCCCCACACAGGACCCCCTTCCAGCCTTATCCTAACATTGGTGCAAAAAGAACAACGCTTGGGAGGCAGAGTCAAGCGGATCTCTGTGAGTTTGAGACCAACCTGGTCTACAGAGAGAGTTCCAGGACAGCCTCCAAAACAATACAGAGAAACCCTGTCTGGAGGGATGGGGGCGGGGGGGGGAGTTGATGTGCTGTTTGTTGTTTTATGTGACATATCTTGCAGCAGTCAAGTGTGTCAGTGTGACGTGTCTGTGACTACTGCTCTGGCCCCAGCAGATCTGTGACATTTGGGCACATTCTGGCCCTAGACAGTAGTGACCTCAGTTTTACAAAGTGACACTGAGCTTGGACTGAATGCCCAGTCTTCTCTGACCCCCATCCCCTGCACAGTCCACAGCTGCCCTGGTCCCTCACGATCCCTTTTTTCTAACCCTCTTCTAAGAAGGTGATGACGAGCTGAGACTTATCTCAGTGGGAAGCTATTAAACATCTGAAAGTCAAGTTCAAAGTGCATCAGGTTTTACTCTCCCTTCCCCAAAACTCTTGCTTCTCTGGGCATGTTTTCTTAACAGAATCCACGTCACCAACCCCAAAATGATCTGACATCCAGGATTTATGCTGAGAGTACAAGCTGGGTGACCTGAACATAAGTTGAAGGGTTCGTGTTCTCTCTCCTCCTCCTCATCCCTAATGTGGGTTAAATTTTTTTCCTAAAGTTTTGAAATTGTTTTAGACATGAAAATGCTACAGCTGGGCGTTGGTGGTGCGTGCCTTTAATCCCAGCACTTGGGAGGCAGAGGCAGGCGGATCTCTGTATGTTCGAAACCAGCCTGGACTACCAAGGGAGTTCCAGGACAGCCTCTAAAGCTACAGAGAAACCCTGTCTCAAAAAAAAAAAAAAAATACAGAGAAACCCTGTCTCGAAAAACAAAAACAGAAAATGTTACAAAGATAGAATTCCACATATTCTACTCTTTAACTGAAAGACCCCGGCCCAGTCTAAACAGGCAGCCGAGGCTTATGGAAAATTCCGTTTCCCCCACAATTGAATAGTCATTGCTATCAGAGGGGAGCTCAGTTCAAGGTCCCCACAGCTGAATAGTCATTGCTATCAGAAGGGAGCTCTGACCAGATGGCCAGCCCAGCAAGATTGGGCAAGCACAGAGACCTATTGTTCCTCAGATAGGGCCAAGGCCGAGACTTGAGTTCCAAGCAAAACCTCAATTGCCCTCGTTCTGAGCCCCAGCCTCATTTAAATTGCCCAATCAGGGTCCTGTAACTAGGCTTCTCGCTTCTGTACTGCGCTTTTTGCTATAAAAGAATCCCCGAGTCCCCAGCTCGGGGCTCTCAGTTCCCGAGACTGAGACGCCCCGGGTACCCGTGTATTATCAATAAAGCCTCTTGCTGTTGCATCCAAGCTCGTGGTCTCGTTGTTCCTTGGGTTCGGGTCTCCCTTCCGTGAAAGTATCCCTCTTGGGGTCTTTCATAACTTTTAGATATCATATGTTTAGGTGTTTTCCTACCTGTGTGCTTGCCTGGTGCCAAGGTCCCCTTTTCCCAGGTGACTCTAGTTTGAGTCAAGTTGACATGGTGTGTGTCAAGGAGACTAGAAACATACCAGATGCTTCCTCGGGGTTTTACCCTTCTCTCCAGTTACCCAAGAAAGAGAAATCAGAGTAGGTCAGGTAGTTCTGAATGCCATGGCCTTTCAGGTAGGATGAAATTTCCTCTCAAACATTTTTGTTTTATATGTATTTATTTACTTATTTATGTGAGGTAGGGTCTGGCTAGCCTAGAGCTTACTATTAGACCAGGCTGGCCTCAAACAGAGATCTGCTTGCCTCTGCCTGCTAAGTACTGAGATTAAAGGCGTGCGCCGTGCACCCAGACTTGGTTTACACTGTTAGTTGTTTCGTTTATATTTAGTTAGTAACTTTGCGGTGGTGGTGTGGTACCCAAGCTACTGTGTAAATGTGGAGGTCTGAGGACAGCTCCAAGGGGTCAGTTTTCTCCTCCACCTTGTGGCTCCCAGAGATGGAGCTCACTCATGTGGCCAGCAGGTGCCCTTACCTGCTGGCCATCTCCCCAGCCCCGTAATTTCTCCTAGCCCTTCAGAACATAGGCACATCTGTGTTCTTCATGCCAACATGCCTCTGTGACCTGCTCTCGGGAAGTCGGGGAGCAAAAGGTGGCGCCCCACCTCCTCTCTTCTCTGGCACGATTTGCAGTGATCTTATGGGGTGCCAAAGGGATGGAGACAGGTTCTCTTGAGGGAGATGCTAGCTTTCTCAATGGGGCTGAAGACGAGGTGACCCTCCTCAGTGACTTCAGTCGTTTCCTGTCCTGTGCTACTTGACATCACTTCCTGTTAACAAACATGTTTCATGGGCCTGGAGAGACGGCTCCGTGCTTAAGAGCGCTGCTGGCTCTTCAGGGGATCTGGGCTCAATTCCCATCACCCACGTGGTGGCTCAGGACCATCCAGCTGCGGTTCCGGGGGATCAGAACTAATGGTCTGAAATTTCTAGGGATTTGGGTTTTTTTGTTTTGTTTTGTTTTGTTTTGTTATTTGGATTCTAGGAATTGAACCTAGTGCTTCACGTATGTGAGGCTACAGGCTTACCCCATCTCTTTTTTACATTCTCGGGCAAATGTCTCACTGAATGTTCTATATTTTTCCATAGAGAATGGTTTTGGGCTTTGTGAAACTGCAAATGAGTCACTGCACTGGGCATCTCCATCTCCTTGTCCTATGGTCAAGCCTTTATGCAAAGTTCACATCTGGCCAGAGTTATATTGAAAGACCTCGGCATCAAAGCGCCGGGCACTGAACCGAACCCTCTGCCCAAGAACCGGGGCCAGACCACTGGCTGCAAATGCAAGAGGTGATTTATTGAGTACACAGGCGCCTGCGGATGCTACTGCAACTCGGGTGCAGAGCATACCGGGCTTGCAGGGAGCACAATATTTATAGAGTTTTAATGGTTATATAAGTATCAGCATAGCAACAGGCATTTCATTGGCTCATTTTGGGGGCAGGGGTAGTTCTCACGGACTAAGTTTCCTGGTATTACTTTATGAAAGACCCCGGCACGCTTCAGCAATTATTATCCTGGTCCCATGACTACTATGGTGATCATAGACACAACTGGAGGCAGGGATAGTTGCCAAGGACTAGGTGTCCTGGTATTGCCACATAAAAGACCCTGGCACGCTTCAGCAATTATTATCTGGGTCCCATGACTGCTCTGGTGACCACAGATCCTGTTTGACATCCTGCCAGCTGGGCGAGGCACCTGGTCTGGGTTTTTTCATTAGGCAACGGCCTGGCCTTGCTTTTCTTTTCCTAGGGGGTCCGGGATAGGGGTCTTTCAATATCACCCCCACTGTCAGAAAAACTTCATTCATCTCTTCTGTTATAGGGTATCAGAAAACTAAATGCCAGTGAAAATAACCAATGAATATGGGAATTCCTTTTGACTCATTCCCTGATTATTAAGCATCAGCAAGCCTGTGCTAAAAATAACTTTGTATGAATATGTAAAAGCCTTTTATTACATATCATATTCAATGTAGGAACAAGAGACCTTGGCCAGAGGCCCACTTCCCTGTCAGCCTGGGAGCAGGCAGCTGTAACCCACCGTAGAGAAAACATGTTTACTAATCACAAAGAAAAACATGTTTACCGGAGCAATAAGTTCCTGATACGGGAACACCCTGACCTTGACCTTTCCAATGACTAACCGCCTCTTCCTGATCCCCCACCACCCCGCCTCTGGTGTCAGGGTATATAACCAGCCGGGGTAAGAATAAAGGGAAGCCTTCTTTCACCACCCCGCCTCTGGTGTCAGGGTATATAACCAGCCGGGGTAAGAATAAAGGGAAGCCTTCTTTCACCACCCCGCCTCTGGTGTCAGGGTATATAACCAGCCGGGGTAAGAATAAAGGGAAGCCTTCTTTCACCACCCCGCCTCTGGTGTCAGGGTATATAACCAGCCGGGGTAAGAATAAAGGGAAGCCTTCTTTCACCACCCCGCCTCTGGTGTCAGGGTATATAACCAGCCGGGGTAAGAATAAAGGGAAGCCTTCTTTCACCACCCCGCCTCTGGTGTCAGGGTATATAACCAGCCGGGGTAAGAATAAAGGGAAGCCTTCTTTCACCACCGACTGGTCTCTGTATCATCCATCCATCCCGACACCCTCCGTAGGTTCTCGGTCCCAGGCTGCATGGCAGTTCAATTTCTGATAATCCCAAATAGATAGGGATCCTGACTAAAAGATAGTGGTTTGGTGTGCTGAATAATGAATGTGCCTTTGGTCGGTGTGGCACGGGCCTTGACGTTATTCTCACTCTACTGATTACTGAATGTCATTGAATATATTATCCAGCTTTGTCCCTCTTTTCCCCTTGTTTTCACTGCTTTGTTGTTTTTTATACTGTCTTTGAGAGAGTCTCACTTAACCTTGACTCATAAATTACTATGTCGATGGGCTGGAGAGACGGCTCAGAGGTTGAGAGCACTGACTATGCTTCTAGAGGACCCGGATTCAATTCCCTGTGCCCACACGGCAGCTCACAACTGTCCGTAGCTCCCAAGAGCTGACACCCTCACACAGACATACACGCAGGCAGAATACCAATGCACTAAAATAAAAAAATCAATAAGTATTATGTAGCTGAAGGTGACTTCGAACTCCTGATCCTCCTGTCTTCACCTCCCAGATTCTGGGATTACAGGCTTGTACTCTACCATGCCAGCTAACTTCTTGGGTTTGATTTTGCTTTTTTAAGAGACTCACTCACCTTGTAGAAGACCTCCATGTTGTAATTTAACATGCAGCTCCATCTCTGGCATTTCCTGCAATTGGTAGTCAAGATTTTAGAGAGTTAGCCAGATGTGGTAGCAGAGGCCTTTAATCCCAACACTCTGGAGTCAGAGGCAATCAGTCCCAAGGCCAACCAAACCTATAAAAGTGAGACCTCACTCAGGATGGTTTCTTCTAGTGCCATCCATTTGCCTACAGATTCCAAGATTCCATTCCCCCCCCCCGCTGAATAGTACTCCATTGTGTAAATGTACGACATTTTCTCTATCCACTCTTCAGTTGAGGGGCATCTAGGTTGCTTCCAGGTTCTGACTATTACAAACAATGACAGACTTTGGAGATCCCCCTTGAAGGGCCTCACCCTCCCTGGAAAGTGGAGTGGGGTTTGGGTGGGGGGTTGGGAGTGTCAAGGGGGGTGGGGGAGGAGGGGAGGGAAAGGGAGCTGGGATTGCCATGTGAAGCAAGCTTGTTTCTAATTTAAATTAAAAAAAATTTACCTCCAAAGCCACAGAGAAACCCTGTCTCAAAAAAAAAAAAACAAAAAAAAATTTTAAAAACGAGAAGGTGGATTTCCAGCACTCAAAAAAAAAAAAAAAGTGAGACACTGGAGCAGCGGCCCGCCTTTAGGAGTACTTTTGCTCTTACAGAAGACCTGAGATTGGTTCCCAGCACTGTGGCTCATAACCATCCATAACTGCAGTTACAGGGAACCCACACCCCTTCTGGTCTCTGCAGACACTAGCGTGTACTTGGTGCACATTTTTGTATTGCAAATTTATGTAGACTTTTTTTGTTTTTATTTAAATGTTTTTAAGTTTTTAAAAATTTGAATTTAAAAATCCCAAATGAACTTGGGAGATAGTTTATGCTTACTTTGGGCATTGGAAAACTGAACAAGACAGGTTCTCATGTAAGCCAGGCTGGCCTCAAATTTGCTCTATAGCCAGGATAAAGTTGAACTCCTAGTTCTCCTGACTCCACCTCCCAAGGGCTGAGATTACAAATGTTTGCCATAATTTTTAACTTATATTTACTTACAAAGCCTGAAACTTAAGGACCCTACGTAGACAAACATTTCTTTCCTGCCAACCAGTTCCCAAATAACCACACAGAGACTTACTACTAATTATAAATGCTCAGCCAATAGCTCAGGCTGGTTACTAGTTAACTCTTACATTTCAAATTAACCCATATTTCCTATGCAACATGGCTTGGTATCTTTTCTCAGTACAGCAAGTAGATCTCCTGCTTCCTCTCCATCTCCTCAAGACTCCTCCTCCTCCTCCTCTTCCTCGAAATCTTTTTTTGTCTGCCAGTCTCGCCTAACTTCTGTATGTCCAGCTATTGGTCAGTCAGCATCTTTATTAAACCAATCCCAGTAATATATATTGGCACAGTGTAAAGGAACATTCCACAACCCCAAAAGAAAACAGACACAGACTGGAGCTTCTACGCTTTCGGGGTCTGCCATCTGCCTTCCCCCCGCCCCTCCCCTTTTTCAAGACTAAGGTTCTCTGTATAGTCCTAACTGTTCTGGAATTCATTCTGGCTGGCCTTGAATTCAGAGATCCACCAGCCTCTGTCTCCTGAGTGCTAGGGTTAAAGACTTGGGCCACCACTGCCCAACCATCTGCCGTCTTCCTAATGCTTTAACGTGGCCTCAATCTTGGATCCCACCCAAGGGCTATCTAGTTACATAATAAGGTGCTTGATCATCAACCATAAGTGATTCCATCGCCCCCGTCCCTAGAAGCTCAACCTTTTCTTCATGCCTTGGTCTTTTTGTCTTTCAACCTAATCTGGGGGCCCCAACATCTCATTAGCAAATACAGAACACTGTCTATCGCTCTGATGCTTCAAAGAACTTTAGCAAGTGGAGGCAGAACGTCTGGGACCTTCCTTCATTCAAGCAGAAATATTCATGGGTTTTGTTTGAGGCGGGGTCTCTCGGTATAGCCTTGGCTATCCTTGAAATCAAGATCCTCTAGCCTCAGCCTCCGAAAAGGTTTACAGATGTGCGCTTTTGACTTGGCTTAAAGCTCCGTGGGGTGCATTTACTTTCTAACATTGACTTAAAGCGTCAATTGTAAGCCTGGTCTGGTGATGCATGCCACCAATCGCAGTAGTCAGCAGGAATCACAAGTTCTAGAGAGGCCAGAGCTATGTGGCAAGGCCCTGTCTGAGGGACAAAAGAGGTGTGGGTGGGGTGGGGCTAAAAAAGTAAATCCTAAATTATCAGAGATTTAATACAGGGAAAGATTCGGGTTGGCACGCAGTTGAGGATTTCAGCCACAAGATGGCAGAAGAGTGCTACCAAACAAGTTTTGCGCAGCCTTCAACCACACCCAGCAACTTTCTGTTCATTTGTTTGCTTGCTCGCTCTTGGGCTCTTATTTTTTGAGACAGGGTCAAGCTGTGTAACTCTGGCTGACCTGGACCCCACACTGTAGGCCAGGCTGGCCTTGAACCCGAGAGATCCGCCTGCCTCTGCCTACCCAGTCCTGGGATTAAAGGTGTGCGCCGCCACTGCCCACCTTGTTTTTTGGATGTTTAGTTTTATGTGTATGGATGTTTTTCCTGCATGCCTATTGTGATGACTTGAGTGAGGCCATGAGCATAAGGAAAAGCTCACATTGTAGTACATTTTGCAGGGTCGAAGGATGGAGACACAGTCCTATGTAGCCCAGGGTAGCCTCAAATGTGAAATCCTCCTGTCTCAGCCTGAGTCCTAGGAGTGCCCTTATGCTGTTTTTTCCCTCTGCAGCACTAGAGATTGAACCCAGGGCTTTTCACAAGCTAGGCAAGAGATGGATCCCTGAGCCAAAACCCAAGCCCCTTATTGGTGGAGTCTAGATAGACAACACCCTCGCAACTCAGTACTCTTTCATTTCTGGGCTCTGTGTATGCATTGATGGATATTTACATGTGTGTATGCATGGGTGCATATATATTTTAAGATTTATTTATTATGTATACAGTGTTCTGCCTGCATGTATGCTTGTACACCAGCAGAGGGCACCAGATCTCACTACAGATGGTTGTCAGCCACCATGTGGTTGCTGGGAATTGAACTCAGAGCCTCTGGAGGAGCAGCCAGTGCTCTTAACCGCTGAGCCATCCCTCCAGCCCCATGGGTGCATATTTCTGTGTGTGGGTATGCGCATGAGACAGACATACGGTGTTGTGTGTATTCGCACACGGGTAAATCTGAACTAAATGCAAATGCATTTGACTCCAGCTCCACGGTTTTTTCATTGTGAGCTGAGGTGTGGCTTGCCTAGCACAAGCTAGGTTCCAGGGTTGACCCTGCACATGGCAGATACAGAGTTCCCACTAGAAACAATGGCTTTTGTTGGATTTTCCCAAAATTGCATTACTAGTTTCTTCTACTTTCTTCTCTTCCTCCTCTTCGTGTGCTTTTTCAGACAATGCCTCAGGTAGCTCAAGCTAGCCTGGAACTTTCTGTACCCAAAGCTAGCCTTGACTACCTGCTCCTCCTAACTCCACCAACCAAGTGTATTTCTTTTTACTGGATTTTAATAAGTTTACGATTTATATATGATGGGAGGGTCACAAATGCCCCGGTAGACAAGCTTGCAGAGTTGAGCAACGAGTATGCTTGCCCACAGAGTTGGCAGGCCAGCCTGTCTTTTTTCTTAACTGTGCTAACTGAATTATGCCCTGAACTCAACTTCATTGCCTCAATAACCCTCTGACAATAGAGACAAAAAGGCAGCAGCAAAAGCAATAGTACCTGTTCTCTAGCAGTTAGACCGCGTAACCTATGGTCTCGCATCCACAATTAAGTTCTAACTCCTAATGGCCCCTGGTGCCTCACCCAAAGGCCGGTCTTAAAGAATGACAAAACAGTGGGCTGCCCCTTTGACCTCTCTTCAGGCTGGGTTGCACACAAAAGGCCTAGGAAGCTTAACTTTAGCCACAAAGGAATCACATTTTTTCTCTCAAGAGAACTCCCTGTCTCCCCCTTCCCTCCTTCCCTCCCTCTCCCCTGCCCCTCAGTCTGCTCTTGGGTTTCTGTCCAGTCTCTGTTCTTCTTTGTTTTAGGTGTTTTTGTTTTTTCCAGACAGAATGTCTCTGTGGAGCCCTGGTTGTCCTGGAACTTGCTTTGTAGACCAGGTTGGCCTCGAACTCACAGAGATCCACCTGCCTTTGCCCCCCCCATCAACACCACCCCGTGTGCTGGTATTAAAGGTGCTTGCCACCACCGATATTCTTTATCATTTATTTTTTAGGTGCATTGGTGTTTTGCATTACAGGTATGACTCTGTAAGGGTGTTGAATCCCCTGGAACTGCAGGGAGGCTATCTGTGAGCTGCCATGTGGGTGCTGGGAATTGAACCCAGGACCTCTGGAAAAGCAGCTAGTGATCCTAACCACTGAGCCATCTCTCCAGACCCACCTCCCACTAGCTCTTGTAGACCAAGCTGGTCTCGAACTCACAGAGATCCGCCTGCCTCTACCTCCCAAGTGCTGGGATTAAAGGCGTGCGCCACCACCGCCCGGCTTGTTATTATTGTTATACCTTAAATCTATTCTGGCCGTGTAAATAATTTTATCCCAGTGGCTCCCTGTTTTTCCTAAGGACACTGGGGAAGATCTCGACTTGGCCCTCAGGAAACAAACGCGGAAACTAAGGCTCCGAGGTGCGAGTTGCAAGCACTCATTCTGTGGACAGAGGAGGAGTTAGTTTACCTCTGCCCTCACTGACTCCCAGGTACCCTTAGGTGGAGGCCGGGGAATGGCGCGTCCCCTGAGCCACCATCACTGCAAAAATCAACCGGAACGCCGAAACAGAGGATCACTGGCAGGTTGGAACACCTTCCCTCTGAGCCTATTGGACAAACCTGATTTAGCCACGCCCCCAGCTGTCAGGCCCGACGCAGCGGGTGCGGCTTGGGATTCCCTCTAGGATAAAGTGTCGCGTGTCCTTGGGCAGAGAGGGGAGGTGACTGGAGCTACCGAGGACGCAAAATGAGGGCCTTGCGGGTGAGGCCCCCCACGGGCTGTGTCGGGGGAGGGGAACCCCATAACCCAGATGTCCACCCTGAACATGTCAGGATCTGGAGTCCTGGGACATGCGCGCCCTTCCGAGTCTGGGACTCCCTGACAGCCTGGGGTTTGACCCTCCCTTTACCGAGTTCTCCCTTAACCTCCCTGGGAACCCTACTACCAAACCAGGATGTCTCGGGAAGCCTGGAAACTCTCATAGAACTTCCAAGTCAGTCTTGACATCCCTGGAACCCCCTCCTTTTTTTAAGTTTTCCTTTTTGACACAGGGTGTCATGTAGCCCAGGCTGACCTCTAACTTGATAGGCAGCTGGGTATCTTTGAACTCCTAATCCTCCTGCCTCTGCCTCCCAAGTGTGACACCTTCCCTCGTTTTTGTTGTTGTTGTTTTTGTTTGTTTTTGTTTTTTTGTTTTTTTTTTTTTTTGGTTTTTCGAGACAGGGTTTCTCTATATTGTTTTGGAGGCTGTCCTGGAACTCGCTCTTGTAGACCAGGCTGGCCTCGAACTCACAGAGATCCGCCTGCCTCTGCCTCCCGAGGGCTGGGATTAAAGGCGTGCGGTGGTGGCCACCACCGCCCGGCACCTTCCCTCATTCTTAAAAGGCTCACTGAATAGCCCAAGCCGGCCCTGACTCCTGGTCTCCCTGCTCACATGCCAGGATTACTCTTCCCCACTCTCGCTGGTGACTGGCGCCTTGCCTTAAAGATAAAGTCCCTGCATCCCTTCCTGCTGGACCCACTTGGAGGCAGCTCTCCAGGTGCCGCCAACCCACGCATCCCCTATCCCTCCAGGCCTCCCAGGCTTTGATTCGTTCCTTTAGCACATCTGCCCGAAGCCACTTAGAAAACCGTGTGGCGGAGAAGCAGAAACTCTTCCAGGTAGGGGGCAGGGGACGTCGTCTCTGGACCCAGGGTTGGTGGGGGTAGCATGGCACTTACAGGGGGCGGCAACCCTGTGGTCATCCTCACCCCTCACTCACATGCAGGCTGACAATGACCTCCCAGTTCACCTGAAGGGCGGAGGGATGGACAACGCCCTGTACAGACTGACTATGACCCTGTCGCTGGGGGGTGAGTGCTGGGGCCACCGGGTTGCTTGGGTTGCAGACTAGCCAGGATCTGGGTCACACTGCTTCACGAGAGGAGCAATGGGTTGCCTATTGCCCGGAGGAATCGGGGCTAGTGATGGGTCTGCCCACCCCACCCCAAAATAAGTCCCTGGCCTGGTCCTATCAAAACAGGTGCAGGTGGGGATTCCCCATGAGGGATCCAGTTTGTGAGGGAGTTGACAGCTGGCCTGGAGCTGTGACCCATGAGGGCTGGGGAACCTAAGGAGAGGCTTTTAGAGGCCCTGTGAGGGGCTGAGCAGGAACTGGGGTCTCATTTGCCATCCATCCCTTCCTAGGTACCGCTTACTGCTTATACTGCCTGGGCTGGGCCTCCTTCCCCCACAAGAAGTAACGCCAAGAGTCTTGGAGGGCCCGGACAAACATCAATAAACACACCAACCTCTTGAGAACCCCACTTGACTCTGGCCGCTATGTCTGTGTCCCAACCCACCTTCCTGTCATCCGGGGATGTCTACCCGGTGGAAAGCACCTTACCCCAGCTCTTGGCCCCTCGTCCTGGACCAGTGCTATACCTAGGACAATCTGCTTTAGATGCCTGCCGGGGGCCCAAGGATCTAGCGTGGTGATGCTGAGTGAGGCAGAGATATTATAATCCGGAACAGCATCCCCTTCTCTTCAAAGGGTAGGAATGGTCCTGGGCTGGTTCCAGGACAGACAGGGCTATAAACAGAGAGACAGACCCAAGACTGAAGCTTGATGGTGATGTAGCTGAGTGGAAGAGCATGGAATCCGTGTGTGTGTGTGTGTGTGTGTGTGTGTGTGTGTGTGTGTGTGTGTGTGTCTGTGTGTCTGTGTGTGTCTGTGTGTGTGTGTGTCTGTGTGTGTGTGTGTCTGTGTGTGTGTGTGTTACAGCACTTGCCTAGCATGTGCAAAGTCCTGGGTTCCATACTCTGCACCAATCAGCAGACTCAAAAGATGGAAACTCAGAGAGTTAACAAACGTGGCTCCAGGGTCCCTGGTACTTTGTAACAGCTCAGAAGTTTTGGAAGCTACAAGGGATTCTGGGGATTGCGAGTCCCGCTCCTGAGCCTGCAAAGGGACCCAGGAGAAGCCTCAGCAAAGCCAGGCTAAGTCTCAATTTAGAACAGTATGAGAAAAAAAAAAGATGCAGAGCAGGAAATACGCATGTCCAGTCCCCAAGGTAAGTACCCCAACCACTCTTGGGGCTAGAGAGATGGTACTTTGCTGCTATTGCAGAGGATCTGGGCTCAGTTCCCAGCATCCCCCTGGTGGCTCACAACCCCTTTATACCTCTAGATCCAGAGGCTGGCAAATGCATGGTGCACATGTGTACATGCACATTATATACATACACATTAAATAAACAAATACCCAAGGCCCCCCACGCCGTAAAGACTTCCTCCTCCCCGGACTCTGAGCCACCTCTCAACACTCAGGAGGCAGAGCCCATAGGAAACGGCGGGTGGGCTGACAGCCGGGGAAACAGCGCAGGCAGAGGCACTGGGGTGTGTGGGCCTGCCATGGCCCCGAGTTTATTTGGCTGCCTGGGAGGGTAACCGAATGAGTGTGTAACAGGGTGTGGGGTGTGTAGGGACGGGCCTGATCCTCCCAGCGCTGAGATAGAGCCCTGAGGCCATGGAAGCATCAGGAGCGTTAGGCTTGGCACACAGACGGGATGGAGGTAACGGAGGGTGTGGGAATAGGTGTGCTGGGGGTGGGGTGACCCTCCAGCAGAGAGAGCAAGCTAGCTTGTCTTAGAGCCAGGGGTAACTCAGGGCATGGCAAGCCGGGGCATGTTGAGCTCTGGCTGCTGCCTGGGAAGCTGGGTACCAGACAGGGAGGAGAAAGTCCTGTGGGTGGGTGACTATAAAAACCAGGGCTGCAGACAGGAACCGGATTCCAGGTGGTGGTTCCGTAGAGCACTGTGGCGAGGCAGCTCTGTGATCCCCGCTCAGGAGTACATAGTCAGCTGCAGCCACTGGAACAGGAAGGCACAGGTGAACACAGAACCCTGGAGAAGCAGACTCCTCACCCAGGGCCTGCTGGGCACACGGCACGGGAGGGGCTGGAGCTTGCAGCTTGGATACCCACACCCAAGAGAAGCGGCCTTACCTCCTGGATGTTCACTTGGATCTGTCCAGTGCCGTTTTTGTCGAGAGATTTGAAAGCACCTAGAGGTGAAAGGAAGGGAGGAGTCGGATGCTTTTAGGATAACGATACACCTGCCTAGTTATTGTTTCCATTATTGTTGTTTTGTTTTTAGACAAGCTCTCACTAAGCAGCCTATGACTGGCCTCAAAGTCCTGGAGATGTGCCTGCTTCTGCCTCCAGAGTGCTGGGGCTGAGAGTGTGTGCCACCCTGGTGGGTATAGGCTAACGATGTTGTGATGATGATAATGATGATGATACAGTTAACCCTTCATTCAACTTTTTTTCCCTGTGCCGAGCAAGCACTGTACAAAGGACTTCAAAGGCACCTGTGGTGGCACACACTGCGATCCCAGCACTCTGTTGCTCTGTTGGCTGTAGAAAAGGAAGGTCCTGGGTTCAATATTATTCTTAGCTACATATGAGAGTTCAAGGCCAGCCAGGTTACATGAGATTCTATCATCATCATCATCATCATCATAGCTGGGCAGTGGTGGCACACGCCTATAGTCCCAACACTCAGGAGGCATAAATCTCTGTGAGTTCGAGACCAGCCTGGTCTACAGAAGGAGTGACAGGATAGGCTCCAAAGCTACATAGAGAAACCCTGCCTCAAAAAAACCAAAATAATAGTAATAATAGAGGATTAAATCAATAAAATATCTAACTGTGTAGGCATGTGACATTTTTGAATGAGGCACAGAATTAGGATATTATATAACACAATGATAGAGTACTTGCCTATCCTGCTTGAGCCTCTCCAGGCTCAATCCCTGACTCCTCAATAAGTAAGCAAATAAAGCTGCAGCTCACACAAGACAGAACAGAAAATTGGATCAGAATGCAGGTCTATCCTCCCCAACACCTATGCTACACCCTCTCCAGTTTGCAACCCAAACAGGCTCCTAGAAGGAGGTAACTTGGCAATCTGTTTCTGGGCGCTAGAGTCTGGTGTGGTCCTCACTCCTGCCCGGGAACTTGACCCGGATGTTTCCCATCCACAGCCAAACCAAGCCAAGGCTGCCTACACTAACCAGGGCTGGGTCTTCAGGTGGCCACATAGAATCCTCGATGCCACTGGTGCTCCATAGGCCAGGGGCCCAGGGGACATTTCCCCCTGGAACGTCTTACCTTCCTGCCTCTACCTCCTGAGCGCTGGGATTTCAGGTTAACGGATGCACGGCATCAAACCCAGGACTTCATGCAATCTTAGACAAGTACTCTACCAACAACACTATCTCCTAACCCTTTTAACTAAGTAACCAATTGGGCTGGAGAGATGGCTCAGAGGTTAAGAGCACTGGCTGTTCTTCTGGAGGTCCTGAGTTCAATTCCCAGCAACCACGTGGTGGCTCACAATCACCTGTAACAAGATGTGGTACCCTCTTCTGGCTTGTAGACAGAACACCATATAATTAATAATAAATAAAATCTTTTTAAAAAACTAAGTAACCGCCGGGCGTTGGTGGCGCACGCCTTTAATCCCAGCACTTGGGAGGCAGAGGCAGGCGGATCTCTGTGAGTTCGAGGCCAGCCTGGTCTACAAGAGCTAGTTCCAGGACAGCCTCCAAAGCCACAGAGAAACCCTGTCTCGAAAAACCAAAAAAAAAAAAAACTAAGTGACCAATTAATTAATGTGGGTTTGAAATAGATCTCACAAAGCCAGGCTTGCCTCAAATTTGCCATGTAGTCAAGGATGACCTTGAACTCCTGACCGTCTTCTTGCCTCAGCTTCCTAAGTGCCAGGGTCATGGTGAACCACCACACCCAACTCCTCCACCACACCCAACTCCACACCACTACAAAGCTGACCCAGCCCCTCCCTTGCCTAGAGTCTGCCCTGGCTCTTCAATGCCCAGCACAGTTTGAGTACCCCTGAACTTGGCATTCACAGCACTGCATAGCATTCCACGCCCATCATTCCTGTCTCTTCTCATCGCTCGACTTAGCTCTCAGACAAGCACAAAGTCAAATTCGGACTTTCCAACTTCCTGGCTGAGTGACTAAGAGCAAGCACTTTGCCTGAACCTACCGTCCTCCACCATAAGAAGGGCGAGAGAGTTTTAGGACTCTTACATCAAATCCTTATAAAAAGCTCTCACTGCAGGCATGAAGATTAGAAGCTCAAGGTCACCCTCAGCTACAAATTAGGTCTGAAATCAACCTGAGCTACATGAAAACCTATCTCAAAAACCAAGCAAGATGGGGATGGAGAGATGGCTCGTAAATTAAGAGCACTGGCTGCTCTGTCAGAGGGCCTGGGTTCAATCCCCAGTATCTACATGGTGACTCACAACCATCTGGAACTCCAATTATAGGGATCAGACATTAGGACAGACATATATACTATACAGGCAAAACACTAATATACATAAAATAAAATTTTAAAAACAGATCAGAATCAAGGCCAGCCTGGTCTACAGAGCGAGTTCCAGGACAGCCTCCAAAACAATACAGAGAAACCCTGTCTAGAAAAACAAAACAAAACAACAACAAAAAAAACAATTAAAAAATAAAAAACAGGTCAGAAAGAAAGCAAGCCAGCCTAGGCACGGTAGCATACGCCTTTAACCCCAGCACTCAGGAGGCAAAGGCAGGTGGATCCCTGTAGGTTTGTTTGAGGCCAGCCTTGTCTCAGAGTAAATTCCAGGACAGCCAGGGCTACAGAGAGACCCTGTCTCGAAAAACCAGAAGAGAGAGAGGGACAGGAGAGAGAGAGAGAGAGAGAGAGAGAGAGAGAGAGAGAGAGAGAGAGAGAGAGAGAGAGAGAGAGAAAACCAACTCAGTTGTCCTCTGACCTCTATATGTAAATACAAATTAATAGATAAACCTTAAGACAACAACAGAAGTGCCACCTTCCCTCTCCCTTTAGGGTTTCACAGACTGTCCCCTTGGCTGGCAACCCCTCCCTTGCTCCCTCTAGATCAATCTTCCTCATGCCTAGAGGCTGAGTTCACACTTGCCTTCCTCCAGGCAGCCCTCCTAATCCCCTGGGCTGAGTCAGCTGTCCCCTTGATCCTCCTGAGCATCCCCTCCCAGCCCAGATGGCTCTCACTAACCTAGCCCATCCCACCCCTGCGGGTCTCGGATGTGGCTGCCTGGTGACCCCAGCATTCACTGTTCATGTTAAAGTCAAGCCTAGAGGAGACCTTGGCAAATGAAGGCTGGCAAATCCCCAGCCTCGTAGGGATCTAGAGAAGTCACTCACGGAACATGGCGTCCAGCCTGACCAGGCAGCTGATGAAGTTATCGAAGTCCATGTTACCATTCTCGTCCGAGTAGCGCCGGATGATCATGTTGTAGAGATGCTCGTTCAGGTGGAACCCTGGGAACGGCTCAGTCTCAGGGTGGGGGGGGCACAGTCCTTCTCCATCCCCAACACAGCGGTGTGGCTTCATTCTCCCCACCTCTGCCCATCACAGCCCTGCCAGCCCACCTGCTGCCTCAAAGGCCCCTGGGAGTTCATTGCGGCTGATGGTCCCCGATCGGTCAACATCAAAGCGTTTGTATATAGCCTGTAGGAAAGGGAAGACACACAGTTCAGCCAAGCATCGTGGAACCTGGTGTCCCCATGGCTTGGGGATCTGGATGCTGGGAGTTTCAGAGGCTACCACACACCTGCCACTTTTTAATGTTGTTCCAGAGGTACTTGAATTCCTCAAAGCCAAGCTTGCCTGTGGTGTCACTCTGGCAAGAAGTTGTTAAGGACAATGTGACAAAATACAATGGTGTATGTGTGTGTGGTAATGCCATAGTGAAACCTACTATTAAGCTGGGTGGTGGTGGTGCACGCCGTTAGTCCCAGCACTTGGGAGGCAGAGGCAGGTGGATCTCTGTGAGTTCGAGGCCAGCTTGGTCTACAGAGCGAGTTCCAGGACAGCCTCCAAAGCCACAGAGAACCCCTGTCTTGAAAAACACTGCTCTAAAAAAGAAGCCTATTATTGTTTTATAGGCTAACTTTTAAAAAAATTAATAAAAGTAAAATAAGCTTGGAGGGCTGGAGAGATGGCTCAGCAGTCAGGAGCACTGACTGTTCTTGAAGAGGACTTGGGTTTGGTTCCCAGAACCCAAATCATGTAGCTCACAATCACCTGTAATTGAAGCTCCAGGGGACCCGATGCCCTCAGCCTCTGAGGACACCTGCATGCTCGTGTGCGCACACACACACACACACACACACACACACACACACACACACACACACACACGCCGTCAGGCATAGTAGCACATGCCTGTAATTCTAGCACTTGAGAGGCAACAGGAAGATCAGGAGTTCAAGATCAACTTTGGCTACATACTGAATTCAAGGCTAGCCTAGGCTACCTGAGACCCATCTCAAGAATCCAAACCTACAGTACAATAAAAAAAGCTGGGCGTGGTGGTACAAGCTATAGTCCTAGTACTCAGCTGAGGCAGGAGGCTTGACCCAGTTCAAGGTCAGTCTGGGCTATTTAGCAAGACCCTGTCTATATATAAATAAATCAGCAAGCTGGGGACATAGCTTGAGGTAGAGTCCCTGCTTACCACAGATGAGACCTTGCTTAATCCCAAGTCTCCCTCTCCCTATCCATCTCCCTGTCTCCCCCACCTCCACCTCCCTCCCTTCCTCCCTCTCTCTCTGCCTCCCCTCCCTCTCTCTCTCTCTCTCTCTCTCTCTCTCTCTCTCTCTCTCTCTCTCTCTCTCTCTCTCTCACACACACACACACACACACTACACAATGTAATAATTAACTCAGATGCTATATTCTATGTACTAGGTACATGACAGCAATCCTGGGAATCGGGGCAAACAGACAACTCCCATTCAACACTATAGTCATGTCACCCAGGGTATGGTTTAATTCATTTATTTAACAAAAGACTTTGATCCCAACACTCAGAAGGCAATGGCAAGATCTAACTAAGTCCAAGGCCAGCCTGATCTACATAGTAAATTCCAGGCCAGCCAGGGTTATACTGTGAGACCCTATCTTAAAAAATAAAAATAAAATAAAATGTGTTTTAACTCTTTTTGGGGGGGGGTTTGAGACATGATTTCTCTGTGTAACAGTCTAGGGTCTCCTGGAACTTACTTTGTAGATCAAGCTGTTCTCAAACTCACAGAGATCCTCCTGTCTCTGCCTACCAGTTCCTGGGATTAAAGGCATGCACCACAACCACCCAGATGAAATCTGTTTTCTTGATACAGGATCTTACACTGCAATCCCAGCATTCAGGAAGCAGAGCAGAAGCATTGAGTTTCATGATTAGCGTGACATCTACAGCAAGACCCTATCTCAAAACCAAGGTTGGGCTGGGTATGGTGGTGCAGGCCCTCGATCCCAGCACGCAGGAAGCAGAAACAGACAGATCTCGGTGCTTCAAAAATCATCTGGTCTACACAGCAAGTTCCAGGCCAGCCAGAGTCTTGAGTGTGGAGGGCGGGGCTAAGATGAACCCTTGGGTAAAGTGTGCTACATGTGCATGCACTCATGATTGGCTAACAACTAACACATGTGCAAATGTTCACGCGTGTCCCTACATACAATCTTCCATATTACACACCTGTAAGGTATGCTCTTGGGTATGTATATAAATATGTGTGCATATGTACCATGCACGTATTTGTGCCCATTGGTATATGTATAAATATGACTGGTAGAAATTTAGATACTTGGAGCTGGAGAGATGGCTCAGTGGTTAAGAGCACGGGTTGCTCTGGCAGAGGACCTGGGTTCAATTCCCAGCACCCACACGGCAGCTCACGGCTGTCTAACCCTAGTTCTGAGAGGCCACATAATGCACATACTGCATTCAGGCAAAACACTCATACACAGGAAAATAAGCACACCTTTAAAAATTGTTAGCCAGATCTCTGAGTTCGAGACCAGCCTGGTCTACAAGAACTAGTTCAAGGACAGCCTCCAAAGTTACAGAGAAACCCTGTCTCGAAAAAGCAAAAAAAAAAAAAGAAAGAAAAAGAAAAAAAAATTAGCCAGAACTGGGTGGTGGCAGGAGCAGCAGCTGCCTCAGCGCATGCCTTTCGTATCTCTGTGAGTTCGAGGCCAGCCTGGTCTACAGAGTGAGTTCCAGGACAAGCTCCAAAGCCACAGAGGAACCCTGTCTTGAAAAAAAAAATTGCTAGCCAGGAGGTGGTGGTGCATGCCTTTAATCCCCACATTCAGAGATGCCATAACAGTCAGAGCTAGGCAGAGACACTCTGCCTCAAAAAAAAAAAATAAATAAATACAAAAATTCTTTTAAAGTAAATACATAAACAACAAGCTTAGATTCTCAAGCTGGAAGCTCCCAAGTCCGAATTCCTATCCTGCTCTTTATTCTTCAGATGACTGCTTCTGCTATCCGAGTCCCAACTAGCCCCAAACCTGATTAGCTTCCAAGATGAAGCGTCAGGTTAATTCCGGGTGGTTTGGCCAGAGACAAACCACTGTGACTCTCTGAGCCTGTTTCTTTCCTGGGAAGGTGTCCCTGTCTAGCAAGGTGTCTGTAAAGGCTGGGTCCATTAACCTAGGTGAGGCTGGCTGTCCTCAACGCACTCCCAGAAAACACCCCTCTTCGTTGGGTGATGGAGGCGGTGGTGGTGGCCACAGCAGCAATGGCGTTGGTGGCGCACGCCTTTAATCCCAGCACTGGGGAGGCAGAGGCAGGTGGATCTCTGTGAGCTTGAGACCAACTTGGTCTACAAAACCCAAAAAGAAATAGAGGGAGAGGAGAGAGAGAAGAAAGAATGCAAGGAAGGAAGAAAGGAAGGGAGGGAGGGAGGGAGGGAGGGAAGGAAGGAAGGAAGGAAGGAAGGAAGGAAGGAAGGAAGGAAGGAAGGAAGGAAGGAAGGAAGGAAGGAAGGGAAACTCTTCACCCAAGACCTCCTCTAGACTGGCCCCAAAAGGATACGTCCATCACAGCCACCATGCTTCGGCAAGTGTCAATGCCAAAACCATCAGTTTTCAGATCTGGGTCTGGAGGTGGGGGGGGGAGACAGGTCGAAGGTCAGAGGTCAGAGATCATAGTCATCCCAGTTCATAAAACCTCTAACCCTTCCTTCCCCACACCCTGGATCCTGTTCACTCACGTCGGGTCACGACCTTGTTGAGGATATTCATGAGTTCGGTGGCGCTGACCTCCATGTCCTGAAGGCAGAAAGGTAAGCACCGTTCAGGGAGGTGGGAAGATTCGGATAGCGTAAAAGAGGACGCGGGGCTTCGGGGCTGTCGCGGTCGAGTGGGGCCATACTTACGTCTCCAGCCAGCTGGGCAAAAAGTCTCCGGAACTGCCGGACCTCCTCACTCTCATTGGCCTCAGTGTTAGAGAAATGGCTACGTGGGGGCTGTGGAGAGAGCAGATCTCAGGACAGACACGGAGAAGCGTGCCTCTCCTCACACCCAGATGTCCCAGGGAAAAGTCAGAGAGGGCGGTCTGAGGGCCAGGGAACCTGGCGAGTGCGGCTTGTAGAAGGACTGAGACCCAGGGCTTCAAAAAGGGCATTTAATGGCAGGGAATTTCCTAAGCTAGGAAGGGGAGCCTTCTCTGTAGGATGCGGATGGTGATGGGGATGATGGTGGTGGTGGTGATGGCGATGCGGACAACAAGCCTCGGGTGCGAGGGTCCCTGGTGCCTAGGGCGGCTTACCGGGGGCTCCGGGTTGTACTGCGCAGCAGCCTCGCTGAGGGGAGACAAGGAGGGATTAGCGCATGGGGGGCGGAGCCTCCAACGGGCAGCAGAACCGTTAGCCCAGCCCCCCAAACTCCAGACCCCCTCTCCCTTAAGTGGTCCCTCCTCCCCTGCGTAGCCTGGTCCTCACCCGTCCCAACTTTCAGCAGTTAGGAGCTGCTGCTCCTCCTCCTCCTCCATCAGGCCAACCCCTCCCTCGGGCCCACCCCCCCCCCACGGAAGAATCCTTGCCTAGCTGAGGGACACCCACCAATCGCAGATGCCGGAGTCACCGTGGCCCCAATCAGTGTCCCTGAAACCCCACCGCCCGGCAGCGCCCGCCCCTTGAAGAACTCACTTCTTAAGGGGTCCTGCGCGGCCACTTCCCTAAGCCCCATCTTCCCCGGGTCCCTGAGCAGAGAGATCTGCACCATGTCCCCTGTTCCCCGACCGTTTAACTCCCTACCTTCCTACCCCAGCTCCATCAGTGCCCACTCCTCCGAGGGATCACACTGCCGGGTGACCAGCATGACCAGGTGCCACCCCCACTGAGGGATTTTACCCAGTTTCCGGTCCCACACAATCCTCCACGGATTGTCTCTTCTTAGTAGGCTCTGGTCATCCCTGGGCCAGCAAATCCCCTCCAACTGCAGGCCCCACCTCTGCCAGGCCCTGGGCCGTGCCTGGCCCTCAGACCCCCTGCCTCCGCCCCTGCGATGGATCCAGCCCTGCTGAGTCCTCCCCAAACCCAGAGGCGTCTCCCCTAGAGACTGCGTCCCCTTCGTTGACCCACAGAAGCAGGTCCCCACCCATGTCAAGTGCTTGCCCCGGGAGTGGCACCAGCCTCAGTAGGGTTCCCCTGGGCTCGGCTTTCCGGTCCAGGCCGGCCCGGTCCTAACTTGGGTTCCCGAGTCCCGTTATTCCGGGGGCAGCCCGCCCCTCCGGGAGGCCTCACCTGATGGCGCTAATGACTCCGCCCAGGATGCGCATGGCAGTCCCACCGCCGCCGCCGCCGCCTCCCATCCCCACGCCGCCGCCGCCGCCGCCGCCGCCCGTAGCTCCGCTGATCAGGCCGCCCAGCACATTCCCCAGGCCGCCGCCCAGACCCCCTCCTCCCCCGCCGCCGCCGCCGCCGCCCTTCAAGAACGAGTTAACCAGGAACATGACCGCAACTACTGCGTCCTGCGGAGAAAGGAAAAAAGGGGTGGGTCAGGTCGTCACCTCGTCCGGAGCCCGGCCCTACCCGGAAAAAAAAGAAAAAGAAAAAGAAAAGAAAGCATTTCCGGCAGCTAGACTGGGGACCTGAGGCTGGGGACGGGGCCGGAGCCTCGGGCTTAGGGGTCTGGACAGGTGACAGCGGGCGTCCTAGGATGCAGGGACAGGAGCCGGCCAGGGGGTCCTGAGAGTACCCTGGCCCGTGGGTAGGTACAGCTGGGCGTGGTGGCACGCAAGTCATCCCAAAGTTTAGAGGCCGAGGCTGGAGACTCAGCTCAGGGCCAGCCTCGGCTGCTGAGCCAGCCTGGGCTATGCGGGGCCCTGTCTCAGGGAAGCAGGGAAGCAGGGCTACAGGTCGGGTGGGACTCTCCAAATGCGGGATTCTACAAATGGGGGCCACCCCCCGCAGTTTGTGTAAAACGCACCAGACGTGTCCCAGATCAAGGCCCCCCAGAACTGAGCTTAGGGTTCGGGGCGCAGCCTGGGCCCCAGGACCGAGTTCAGGAAGTCCCTAAAGCGGGTTGGGACAGGGGGACTGCAAAGGGGGCTCCGGCCTAAGATCGGGGCTGTGTGCCCCGGAAGCTCCCGGATAGCGGAGTTCCTCCCGCTGCAAACGGGGATCAGAACCTCGGGCGGTGCTTCTGGGCGCCCCAAATCATTTTCGGGGTGCCCCTCGGGTCTTTGGGCTGGTGCGTTTTTGGTAGCGAGGCCCGGGATGACACGGCGTGCCCGGGGGGGGGGGCGGCCAGAGTGTGACAGGCCCGCCCGGTGGTTCGGATCTGTGCGCACGAGTCCCAGCACCCCAAGGGCCGCGAATCTGGGGTCTCGCCGGGCCTGAAGACTGCCGAATCCGGGGCGCAGGGGTGCTCACTTACGGTTCCGGCGGTCCACGATCGCTCCCTCCTGCTCTGGGGCCTCCCGCGGTGTCCGGCTCCGGAGGGCGGGGCGGGTGACTCAGGCGGCTCCCCCGGGTTAGAGCCTGTGCGCCACCCAGCCGCCTTCCGCGCGGTCCTAGAGCCGCCATTGCAGACTGCGCCTGCGCGCGAGGGCCCCGCCCCACGTAGCGGGGTTCCGGGTGTGTGCCTCTGCCTGGCTAATCCGCCCCTATAAAAACTCTGCCCGAAGTCCAAGGCGGTCCAGACTTCATTCCTACGAGTACTAGCAAACCACTCTACACCCAGGGACTGGAACGACGAGGGAACTAGAATTTCGGTTCAGGTCTTCTCCAAAAGGGACTTCGATTTTTATTGTCATTCGTTCATTCATTCATTCTGCACTTTGAGGCAAGTTTGTTATATATCCCAAACTGACCTTGAACTCGCCCTAATGCCTTGTTTGACCTCGAGCTTTAAGCAATCCTCCTGCCTCTGCTTCCCAGATGCTAGGATTACAGGTATCCGCTGCCATAAACACACTGTTGGGGAATCTTTAGTTGGCCATCAGTTCTTGCCTGAAACCCACGTCCATTTTTGGCATCTAGACAGTCTGGCTGTCTGGCCCTTGGCCACCCCTCAAACCTCAGTTTGAATCTTTATTCCCCATTCCTAAAACAATGACCCGTCTGTGAGCAATGGTTTCATCTGTAAAATGGGAACATAGCCAGTGATGATGACACGTACCTGTAACACCAGCACTCGGTAGGTGGGGACAGGAGGCCATTCTCAGAATGTATCAAGTTTGTGGCCCTCTTGGACTATATTAGATCCTGCCTCAAAAGGGGAGAAAGACAGCCTGGTGGTGGTGCGCACCTTTAATCCTAGCTCTTGGGAGGCAAGAGCAGGCAGATCTCCGAATTCAAGGTCAGGCTGGTCAACAGAGTGATTTCCAGGACAGCCTGGGCTACACAGAGAAACCTTGTCTTGAAGAAAAAAAATGGGAGGGGGGAGGAAGTTAGACATAGGCTCCCCCTGGGAAGGCCCCTATCAGAATTACGTGATTAAATACATAGTAAATGGGAGAGGGGAGGAAGTTAGACATAGACTCCCCCTGGGAAGGCCCCTATCAGAATTACGTGATTAAATACATAGTAAATGGGAGCTCTTATGTTAGTTTCTATGTCACCATACTGTTCCCTCAACTCGGAGCCCACTTGGATCTCTTAGCTCATGCTTAAACAATATAGACGGATAACGGCCAGTTCCCAAGTATTTTGCACATATCAGCTTACATGTCCTCATTGCAGCCCTGTGGGATAGATGCTGTTTATAATACCCATTCCACATATAAGTAAACTGAGGTTAAGTTTGGCCGACCAGTCTGCCTTCCCTGTTCCTTTTACTGTCACCCTTACTCAAAGCACCTCCAATAATTTAATTAGTACGATAATCACTCAAATAACAAGGCCACAGCAGACAAAAATTGTAGTTGTCCCTGACGTCACCTCGGGGCCTGTTGGGGCCAAGCCAGGCGAAGCCAGGCGATGGCTTCTCAAGCCTGTGTGTGGGAGGCAAGAAATAACATGAGCAAAACAGGAGGCGGTGACCCAGGTCTAAACCTGGGCTTAGCCAGTAAGTCATTTGCTGCTGACTAATGTGGGTTCCCTTCCTGCCACACCCCACTCCATGCCTTACTGAGCAGCTCAGCTCTGGGTCCCGACCTCAGGCTCCACTCCCTGGCAGACCTTTGCACAAGCCCTGTCCTCTTCCTTCAACACCCCTGTGCTGGGGTTTGCCTGCTTGCCGGTGTCCTCCGCTTTGGATGGGAGCTCAAGCGTCGCTCATTTAGGAAGTCCTCTTTGTCTTCACACCCATCCAAGGCCTGGTGAGGCCGCAGGCTTCATGCTCGCAGAACCTCCTGCAGTCTACATGATGTCTACAGCCCCAGGGTTCAGAAGGCTGAGGCACGTGAGCTGCGGCACAGGACCCCATCTCAAAACAACAGTTTAAAAAATGCTTTCAGGTCTGGAGCGATGGCTCAGAGGTTAAGAGCACTGGCTGCTCTTCCAGAGGTCCTGAGTTCAATTCCCAGTAACCACATGGTGGCTCACAACCATCTGTAACAAGATCTGGTGCCCTCTTCTGGTGTGCAGGCGGAACACCATATACTTAATAATAAATAAATAAAATTAGAAAAAATTAATGCTTTCAGGGAGCCCAGTGTGGTGACGCACACCTTTAATCCCAGCATTCGGGAGGCAGAGGCAGGCAGATCTCTGTGCGTTCCGGGCCAGCCTGGTCTACAGAGTGAGTTCCAGGATAGCCAGGCCTACCAAGAGAAACTGTCTTGAAAAAAAAACCAAATAAATAAAGGCACTTTTCGTCATTTTTTTCATAGCACTCACTACCCAAAGTGACTGACCATGTTGTCTTCTAACTTTCTCTCCCTAACTTCTAACCCTAACTTCTCTCTCTGTCTCTATTCTCAGCATCGGTGAGCGTTAGGTCCCTCCTGTCTACCCTACCGTGCCATTCAGTACCACCCTGAGGTATTTTTCAATGATTTTCCCCTGTGTGTACATTTTGTGAGGTGGTCTCCTATAGCCCAGGCTGGGTGGTCTCCTATAGCCATGGCTGGGTGGTCCCCTATAGCCCAGGCTGGGTGGTCTCCTATAGCCCAGGCTGGGTGGTCTCCTATAGCCCTGGCTGGCCTCAAGCTCACTGTGGAATAGAGGGCGCCTTGAACTGGTCTTCCTGCATCCGACTCCCAAGCTCTAGGGCCGCCCATGTGTGCCTGGACCTGCGTGGCTTGTGTTTCATCTCCAGATCCCTATCTTCCACCTGGGCAAGGCCACGACTCGAGGCTCCTGCATCCTGCTGCTTCCTCCTTAGGGATGGGGGCAGGGTTCCCAAGGCACCAAGTGCCTGCACCTGCTCCATTTTGTTTATTTGCTTTTAGTTTGTCTGATTTTACATTTTTTTGGTTTTTCTTTTTTTTTGTTTGTTTGTTTTGTTTTGTTTTGTTCTTTTTGGTTTTTCGAGACAGGGTTTCTCTGTGGCTTTGGAGGCTGTCCTGGAACTCGCTCTGTAGACCAGGCTGGTCTCAAACTCACAGAGATCCGCCTGCCTCTACCTCCCGAGTGCTGGGATTAATGGTGTGCACCACCAACGCCTGGCTTGATTTTAAATTTTTATTTCATGTTTATACGTGTATGCCTGTGCCTACCATGTGTGTTCTGGGATTCAAACCTAGGACCTCTGCAAGAGCAGCAAGTGCTCTTAACCACTGAGAGGTCTCTCCAGCCCCTTGCTGTGTGTGTGTGTGTGTGTGTGTGTGTGTCTGTGTTTGACACAAGATCTCCTAGTGCCCTGATTATAATCGCACTTCACCACCGCAGCTAACTCTCTTGTCTCTGTTATGGCCCTACTGCTCCAACCTGCAAGCAAATCCAACCTGCTCCCTCTATAGACTCTCTGTCCCCACACCCACAGCCTTAATCAGTCCCCTCCTCCTGCCCTCTCAACGACTTCCCCCTAGTCACCCACAAGCAAAGGAAGCCTGGGCGCAGGCTCAGGTCCCTCTGACTTAAATTCTGTCCAGAAGCCTCCAAGTTCTCTCCCCAGGGAGGGCGGCTTGGTGGGAGAGTGCGTGCCCCACATGCCTGAAGCACCAGGTCTTTTTTTTTCCCCACTCAAAGCCACAAAGTCCTTACTGACCCATCCCATCACCTCTTGACCCTTTGAGACAATACAAAGACACCAGGCATGGTGGCCCTAGCCCTTAATCCCTGCACTCAGGAGGCAGAGGCAGGATGATCTCTGTGAGTTCTAGGCCAGGCTGGTCTATGTAACAAGTTTTAGGACCTGGGTGTTTCTAGCTGAAGCCTTGTGGACAAAACTGCCAGTGTTCCGTGTCCAAACAGCTCCTTTCCTGCACATGGGACACTGGAACTCCACTGTCCAGGACTCTTCTGGCTCTCCCTTAGAGCCTTCTCTTAGTGTGATTGGGGGGGGCGGTGTTGTAGAGAGAAGCCTTTTCCTTGCCAGCCGCTTTGGTTTTTCCCCACCAGTCGCCTGGGCTCTGCCGCGTTGTAGTCCCCAAATAGCACACAAGACGCTGTATCAATTATGAAGCTGTTGGCCTTGCTTGTTTCTTACTGGCTAGCTTTGACTTAAGTATTTACCCCATCTAAGTATTTCTCTTAACCTCCATCATGCACCACTTTTTTTTTTCTTTTATGAGTCAATCTCATTATATAGCCCTGGCTGGCCTAGAACTCACGCAGTAGATCAGGCTTGACTCAAACCCACAGAGATTCTCCTGCCTCTGTGCCCCCCCACCCCAATCCTGGGATTAAAGACACATGCCATACCAGGTCTCCCGCTCCATTTTAACATTCGTACCCCACGAACACGCTGTATAGTTACTGCCCAATACTGTTTCTTGTCTGTCATCAGCACTAAACGGTGAACTCTCTGAAAGATGGCGGTTTCTCACTTGTTCACGGGCCTGTATCTAGTTCCCAGAACAGTGTTTTCTTGCCGTGAAGGGGTTAAACTCTCCCACTTTTTTTACATTTAAGGTGCAGCTCTCTGAGAAGGGCAAAACAGGTGTCTTTTCCAACCAAGGGCTGTTTACAATCGGCGTTGAGGAGAAAACAACCACAGAGGGCCTACGTCCGTCTCACAGTATCTCAAGGACAAAGCCAGCAGCTGCCTTCTGGGTCACATCCAAGCTTGTGCAGATGTGTCCAAAACTGATAAGGCTAAGCCTTAGCCAATTAGAAACACGCTCATGTGACTGATGCTTGCTTAACCAATTGTGTAGCTGACTCTGGAGCTCCCCTTGGCTGCATGTGCCTCTCGGGGTTGTTGATGTTTTGTACAGGTTCGACCCCGGCATGCTAGAATATTAAGTGCCCTTTGTTCTTGTATACTGTTTGAGTCCGGGGTCCTCCGTCAGCGCTTCCTCAGACCCTGCAACCAGGGTTGAGCACTGACTCTAGGCTCTCAGGGCTGGGAGTCGAGTGCTCTGTCGCTAAGTTCTACCCCAGCCCCTTCACAGCTGACGTGTGAGCCAGGAATGCATTTTGAGCCTGGAGAAGAGATGCATTTTGAGCCTGGAGAAGAGATGAACATCAGTTATCCCAGGCTGGACAAGGAAGCCTGCCTGGGTCTCCAGCATCCTTGAAGGTCTCATGCAGTCCAGACTGGCCTTGAACCAGAAGACAACCTTGAGTTTTCTTTTCTTTCTTTCTTTTTTTAAATCGAGGAAGCCAGATGTGATGGCTTCCATGTCTCTAATCCCAGCACTCTGGAGGCAGGAGCCTGACGTACATATTGAGTTCCAGGTCAGCCGGAGCTACATAATGGGCCTGACGTACATATTGAGTTCCGGGTCAGCCAAGGCTACATAATGGGACCTTGTCTCAAAAGCCACAAAGGGAGGTAGGAGGGCGGGAGAGATGGCTCAGAGATTAAGAGAGTCTGCTGCTCTGTCAGAGGATCTGAGTGAACTCCCATCAGCCCTGTTGGGTGGTCGCAACCACCTCTAACTCTAGTTCCAAGGCATCCAAAGCCCTGTTCTGGCCTCCTCAAGCAACCCGTACTCAAATGGCACATATTCACACAGACAAAGCCCGCATAAGTAAATAATACTCTTTAAACAATTGTTAATTCTATATTGTTTATCTTGGGGTGTGTGTGTGTGTGTGTGTGTGTGTGTGTGTGTGTGTGTGTGTGTGTGTGTGTGGGTTGCTCAAGCTTGCCCACATGCGTACAAGCCACAGTGTGCTTGTGGAGGTGGGGAAATAATTGGCTGGAGTTGGTTCTGTCCTTCCACCATGTGGGTCCTGGGGACCGGGCTTAGCAGCAATCACATCGACCTTCTGACCTTCTGAGCCGGCTCACGCCCTTC
Organism: Mesocricetus auratus; assembly: GCF_017639785.1. NCBI lineage: Eukaryota > Metazoa > Chordata > Mammalia > Rodentia > Cricetidae > Mesocricetus > Mesocricetus auratus. Next base: position 1,307,536 of record NW_024429223.1, read on the forward strand.
CGATCCTCCTGCCTCCACTTCCCCAGCTCTGGGAGTGTGAGCCTGCACACTCTGCCCGGTTTGTGAGACAGGAAATGTCAGGATTCAGACACCAAAAGGACTCCAGCCCCAGCCCCGACCTCTGCTTATTTTGTTTTACTTCTGAGGTTCTAGACGTGTCTGATCATTTCGCCTTGCAGAGTCAACCCGTTTATTGTGTGTGTGCACGCGCGCGCAGGTGTGCCTGTGGCTCGGTCGTTTGTGGGGGGTCAGAGGACAATTCAGAAGCCAGTTCCCGCCCACCTCCTTCCAGGACCTGAGGACCGAACCCAGTTTGTCTGCCTGGCGCCAAGGATCCCTCTGGCTGGTCTCCTCACTATGCAAGTGCTGGTTCTGCCCACGAGTTTTTGCATAGGATGTTAACCTGCCAAGAGCAGCCGTGCTCACCGGGGCATTCGTACCCACTCCTTTCCTGGAAGGTGTCCAGTGATTCTCGCGGTCCTTCGAGAAACGGGACAGTAAGGCTAAGACTGTCACCTCTCCCTTCAGCTTGCTGTGGAGGGGGGAGGGGCAAAGCCAGTGTCTCTACCTTTTTTTCTTCCCCCACTGGCTAACGCAGATGTGTCGAGCCATCTTGGGTCTCAGAGGCCAGGCTGCTGCCTTGGAGTAGCAGGGTCATAGGCAGCAGCTGTCTGAGTGCTTGGTGCCTAGAGGCCTCAACATCAGTCCCGCGGTGCTTACGCTTTAGGGGCTGTGGAAGAAATGAGAATTCTACTGCATTCACTCTGCTACCACTCTGAGTTCTGTTGCAGTGTTTGTTATAAATCTTATCTACCCGATCATGATCATCGTATATACCCTGAGTAATTTCCCACAGTCCTAAAAACACCACTTTCGCTGTGTGTGTAATATTCCATCATCTAAAAGCCGGAAGAAGCTTTTTTTTCCTCGTTTATTCCTTGAACACATATTTATTGAATACTGACTAAACTCAGGGTTAGATGATGGAGATTCAGTGATGAACGAAACCCATTGTTCTAGTTTGCTTTCTACTGCTATGGTAAAGACAATGTGGAAGGGAATGTGTCTATTTGACCTACAGGTCCTGGTTTATCTGGGGAGGCCAAGGCAGGAGCCCGGAGTCAGGAACTGAAGCAGAGGCCATGAAGGATAGGACACTGCTCACCGACAACATGCTCTCCATGACTCACAGTCCAGGACCAACTGCCTATTATTGGGGTACAGGAAAGCTATTAGTTTCCATCACAATGACCTGTAAGCAAATTTGTGGGGTACATTTTCTTAAGTAGTGATTAATGTGGGACGGCCCAGTGCACTATACCCCAGGAACAGATATCTCGGCTGACGCAGTAAGCCAGATCAAGCAGAACTGGAAAAAATAGAACAAGTTTCCCGGGCGGTGGTGGCACACGCCTTTAATCCCAGCCCTCGGGAGGCAGAGGCAGGCGGATCTCTGTGAGTTCGAGACCAGCCTGGTCTACAAGAGCTAGTTCCAGGACAGCTTCCAAAGCCACAGAAAAACCCTGTCTCGAAAAACCAAAACCAAAACAAACCAAAACCAAACCAAAACAAACCAAAACAAACAAACAAACAAACAAAAACCCCAACAACAACAAAAACCTTCTAGTTTCAGGGGACCCAATGCCCTCTTCTGCCCTCCCTGGGCATCTGCACTTCGCTCAGATGATATAAACACATTCAGTCAGGCACACACACATACAAGTAAAATTAAATAAATACTAATAATTTTAAAAAGCTGAGTACAAGCCAGGGGGTGGTGCTGCACACCTGTAATTCCAGCACTCAGGAGGCAGAGGCAGGTGGATCTCTGTGAGTTCAAGGCCAGCTTGTTATACAGAGCAAGTTTTAGGACAGCCAGAGCTGTTACACAAAGCAAACTTGTCTCAAAAAAAAAAAAAAAAACACCTGCTTGTCTCAGAGCCCCGGCTGTGGAGAAAGGGAGGTTTCAAAATGAAAAACCCACCTGCACAGAGGCTACATCTCTTAGACAGGCCATGTGAGGTCAGCTAGTCACGGTCTCCAGGACCAGGCCGACAGCCATTGCCACTACAGCCAAGTTGGTGAGTCATTTGGACATCCAGCCTTGTCATGCTGACAGTCAAAGAGAGGGCTCCTTTTTAGATTTATGCCTTATGTATACAGTGTTCTGTCTGCATGTCTGCAGGCCAGAAAAGGCACCAATTCTCATTACAGATGGTTGTGAGCTGCCATATGGTTGCTGGGAATTGAACTCAGGACCTTTGGAAGAGCAGTCAGTGCTGTTAACCTCTGAGCCATCTCTCCAGCCCAAAGACAGGGTTCTTAAAGAATGAAGTAGCAAGGCATTGGTGGAATAGTTAGACTTGTTTTCATTTTTGCGATGATGGGGTTGTGTAAGGGGAAGCCTTCCCACCAGCCTGGTTCCAGAGCTGCATCAGTCCCAAATAAACACACATGAGGCTATATTAATTATGAAGCTGTTGGCCTTGCTTGTTTCTTACTGGCTAGCTCTGACTTAAGTAATTACCCCATAATTGTTAATCTAAGTATGTCTCTTACTGGAGAAGTTTCCGGGCTTCCTACCCCATGGCGTTACATCTCGACTCTCCGTGTTTCTCCTTCCTAGAGTCCTCCTGGACTCCTAGTCCCACCTATCTTGGTTTGCTATTCGCCAACAGTGCTTTATTGACAAATACACAGGACTTCCCCAACAGGGTTGGCCTGGTACTTTAGGCATGCTAAGCGCATGCTTTCCCCAGACTTGGACATCTTATCTGTAATTACATTTGCTCAGCTGGTATGGAAGTTGCAGCAGGAGTCAAAGAACAGCTTGCAAGAGTCACTGCTGCCCTGGTACAGTGTGGACGCTTAGAATTGAGCTCAGATCGTCAGTCTTGGCAAGGAGTGCTTTTCTCAAGGACCCATCTCAGCTGTCTTTTGTTTATTTTGAAACGGGTGCTGTGCATCCCAAAGGGGCCTAGAATATTCTCTGTAGCTGAGGATGACCTTGAACTCCTGATCCTCTCATCATCACTTCCAAGTGCCTTTTACTGTGTGCGAGGGACAGAACCCAGGGCTTTCGCATGCTAGTCCAGCATTCTACCAACTGAGCTACATCCCAGCCCTCCTTGAATATAATATAAAAACCACCAAACAGACCTAGTTCTGACTCTGAAATAGTCAGATATAGGGTATGCATCAGGACTGGGGCTTTGTGTGGCATTCAGGAAGCTGAGGCAGGAGGGTTGCCGTGAGTTCCAGTCCAGCCTAGGGGGCACACATAGACCCCCGTCTCAACCAGAACAAAAGACTAAACAGTCAGGCCTGGGGTGCAATCTTTTAATCCCAGCACTTTAGAGACCGAGGCCAGTGGGTTTGAGGTCAGTCAAGGTTACACAGTGAGACCCTGTCTCAAAAAAAAAAAAACCCAACAACAAAGACTAAGCAAGCAGCTGGATGTGGCAGCGCATGCCCAAGCTATGTGCATTTTACCCTGGGAAGGCAAACGCATGACTCTTTGCCCCAAATACGGCAGTGCCGGCAGACTGACGGGAGAACCCACTCAAGTCCGGCTGCGGGGCAAGCGGTTTATGTAAGGCTGCTGACGGGACTGTGGGCAGCTTCTGGGTGCCTGCCCGCATCTCTTCCCTTTAAGAACCATTTATTTATTATTATTGGGGGCGTGTACGCATGGAAGTCAGAGGACCTTATGGAATCAGTTTTCTTCCACTGTCACTCGGGTCCCAGGGATAGAACTCGGGGCGGTGGGCTCGGCAGCAAACACTGTTAACCGACCAGTCCCACTAGCCCTGGTTTACAGTTCCTCTCTGTTTCCTTTTCTTCCGAGGATCCATCCCAGGGATCTCGTGCTCACTAAGCAAGGGTCCTGCACCCCCAGAGTTTGCCTGCTTTTAAAGACAAGAGTTTCCATATGTACCTCCCCAGACAGACTGTGAGCTTACAATCCTCCTGCCTCAGACTCGCTATTGCCGGGATTGCAGGCATAAGCCATCAGGACCAGCCCTCTTTTTAAAAATTACATTTTTTCATATGTGCGAGACTTTGTGCCACGTTTGTGATGGTGCCTTTGACGGCCAGAAGAGGGCGCTGGATCCTCTGTAACAAGAGACAACGCTGTGTGAGCTTCATGTGGGTGCTGGAAACTGCATCTGGGTCCTCTGGAGCAACAGCGGGTGCTCTTCACCACTGAGCCTTCTCTCCTCCGGCCCCAATCAGCACTGGGTTTTACTCTCACAAAGACAACCAAAGCCTGGGGCTGTACCTCAAGCCTGTAATTTCAGCACTTCTCCAGGTCCAAGGACAGCTGCCTCTCAACAAAGGAAAGAGAGGCCAGGCGTGATACGGTGCACACGGTTAATTCCGGCACTCAGGAAGCAGAGGCAGGAGCATCTCTGTGAGTTCGAGACCAGCCTGGTCTACAGCGCTCCAGGACAGCCTCCAAAGCAATACAGAGAAATTCTGTCCAAAGACAAAACAATCAGAAAGACAAAGAAAACCAAATATAAGAAAGGAAAGAGAAAAAAGAATCAATGAGGAGGGCAACCTGTGGAACTTGCTTCGACACTAGCATACCCCCAAAATGGATACTGAGGCAGCCTTCCAATCTATTTACAGTAGACTAACTGGGAACTGAAGGGCATCTCAGGGCTGGTGGGATGGCTCAGTGGGCAGGGTTGCCAAGAATGATGACCTGAGTTCCATCCCCTGGGACCATAATCCCTGGGACACACGGTGGAAGGGGAGAAATGAGTTTTTCCAGTTGTCCTCCGACCTCTATCAATTAATCAGGAATACACACACATAAAATACATAAATATGGGGGGGTTGTTTGTTTGTTTTCATTTTTAAGACCAGGCCGGCCTCGAACTGACAGAGCGAGTTCCAGGACAATACTGAGAAACCTTGTCTCAAAAAACCAAAATAAATAAATAAAAAATAAAAAAACATATTGAAAGACATCAAGAGATGTAAACAGCTAAATTCTTATTATTTAGACTGTGGGAAATTCCAGAAAAAATGAGCTGGACTCTTGCAGAATTCTTAAGAGAGCTACCCGAATGCAGCATGTGATGCAGAGAGCCTAGGTGTTGATTTGTATAAATCAACAGAAAAAAACATTTATGAAACAATTGGAAATACTTGATTTTGACCGAGTATTTAACAGTACCTTAAAATTAATGCAACTTTTTAAATAAATATTTTTTATAATTCATTTATGTTTTATGTACATTGGTGTTTTGTCTGTGTCAGGATTCCGAATCCCTTGGAACTGGAGTTATAGTCAGCTCTGAGCTGCCAGGTGGGTGCTGGGAATTGAACCCCAGTCCTCTGGAAGAGCAGCCAGTGCTCTTAAATGCTGAGCCTTCTTTGTAGCCCCCTTAATGTGACTTCTTAAAAGATTTAATAGAGCTGGGATTGACATCTAAAGCAAGCTTGTTTCTAATTTTAATTAAAAAATATTTAATAGAGCTGGGCATTGGTGGCGCACGCCTTTAATCCAGCACTCGGCAGGCAGAGGCAGGTGGATCTCTGTGAGTTCGAGGCCAGCCTGGTCTAAAAGAGCGAGTTCCAGAACAGCTTCCAAAGCCACAGAGAAACCCTGTGTGGAGGGATTTCGCATGCCTGTAACCCTAGCGTTTGCCAGACGAGCTACAGCTACATTGCAAGATTGGTCTTCAAAATCTAAGTAAATTACTACATTAACTAAGACAACGGGAGATGTGTTATAAACAAAACAAGATAGCCATATTATGGTAATTAACAAAACTGCATCAGGCATTGCTTGATAGTGCAGGCTTGTAGTCCCAGTAGCTGGTACACTGTGGAGTTCAGGCTGGCCTGGACTACACAATGACGGGGTTTTCAGAACCAGCACACGCGCAGCACCGCTGTCCTCGGAGCCGGTAGCCACATCTCCCACAGCACCATTCCTGGTATCGCTGGGACTGGGTGGGAGGAACAGGGGAGGACGACTACCTCCACTTGGGGACAGTAGGACGGGGCTGAGATGTTGCGATGCTTTCTGGGAAACGGAGTCCTTTCAATTCGTGGCCATTACAATCCTGTAGGACTGCAGACCCCACAGCGGCTGAGCGATGCGCTGCTGCCCTCTGGTGGAGGCTGTGCGGGTACGGTCCAGGCTGGCCGGTGTTATTTAGATCCCGAGTATCCCCCAAGGGCTCATAAGCTGAAGACTGACCACCAGCCTGTGTCACTGTTGACAGTGGGACCTTTAAGTGGGGACTAGGTGAAGGAAGGGAACACACACTTGAAGGAGATAGCGGGATCCTGGCCCCTTTCCCTCTGCCTCCCCTGCCACTGTGAGATGAGCGGCATTGTCACGTGCTCCTTGCTGTGACACTGTCTCGTGGCAGGCTGAGATAATAACATCCAGGGTCAAATAATCACGGACGGAGCCGGGCGTTGGTGGCGCACACCTTTAATCCCAGCACTTGGGAGGCAGAGGCAGGCAGATCTCTGTGAGTTCGAGACCAGCCTGGTCTACAAGAGCTAGTGCCAGGACAACCCCCAAAGCCACAGAGAAACCCCATCTCAAAAACAACAACAACAACAAAAAGACTTGAGCACCGGGCTCGAGAGACCCACCTTGATGAACGAGGGGCAAGAGCAAGAGGATTATTGCCAGCATTAAATGCCTGGGGTCTCTGTATGCATGCCCGTATACAGATGCACACATACCCACACATACATGAACACACACACGTGCACGCGCGCGCGCGCACACACACACACACACACACACACACACACCATCTGGTTGGAAAGTCAGGACATACTTCTTGCTCGCTGACATGGCGGGGAGGTGAGGTGCCAGCACGTTCTATGGACCTATTTCTTGCAGTGACTGGTGGCACTCAGCATGTGTGGCGCGTGGGTGGCTGGTGCAAATCTATAGGCAGTTGTTTCGGACCATGTCTTGAGTCCGTTTGGGGCTGGCCCTGCGACTCTGGGTCTTGAGTCCATCAGAATGAGCCCACGTGCTCTGTAGTGGGCATAGGTGACACCGCCGTGTGCCCAAGGACCCCACAGCTCTCAGGCACCTTTGTCTCCTTGCTAGTGTATCCGCTCGCTGTGACTGCTTCCTCCCACTTTGGAAGGTCTAATTAAGCAATTACAACAATTAAGGCATCTCGCAAAAAGTCGTCCTACCCAGCATCCCTTGAAGGAGCTAATGAGGGTTATTATTTTCCGTGCAGGTCCATGCCCAGTGACTCACCCTCTCCAGAACACATGGGCTGCACACACACCAAGGCCGGAGGGCAGTGTTCTCTGCCAGGCTACCCAATACTGTGAGGAACGGCTCCACGCTGCCTATGACTTCCAGTGCTTTATTTATTTATTTACTTATTTTCTCTACTTAGGATGGAACCATATGCTACACAATATCCCCAGCCCTCTTTTTACTTTAAAATTTAATGTGTACGAGTGGTTTTCGGCATATGTGTATGCGCACCACATGCATGCAGTGCCCTCAGAGACCAGAAGAGGGCGTCAGATCCCTTGGAACTGGAGTTTCAGGTGGTTGTGAGCTACCAGGTGAGTGCTGGAATCGTAGGTGAAGCTGTTCTGTTTTTCTTTTTTCCTTCCTTTCTTTTTTCTTTTCCTTAGGTTTTTGTTTTTTGAGACAGTGTTTCTCTGTAGTTTTGGAGGCTGTCCTGTAGACCAGACTGGTCTCGAACTCAGAGATCCACCTGCTTCTGCCTCCCGAGTGCTGGGATTAATGGCGTGTGCCACCACTTAGCTTCTTTGTGCCTTTTCAGGCAGGGTCTCACTGTTCATTCGGGCCCTCAGGTCACTCAGTAGCCCAGGCCTGTCTGAGGATGGAGGATGGCCAAGCCTGTCAGAAACCTGGCTTTTTTTACTTCCTTAAAATACTAAGATGGCAGTTCAGAGCACTGGCTGCTTTTCCAGAGGCAGTTCACAAGTTACTCCAGTTCTAGGGGACCCGATGTCCTTTCTGGCCGGTGTGGTCAGACTACAAAGGCCCCTCGGGTGGGGGTCTGCGGCAGATCCCACCAGCACCCCTTCCTCCCCATCTCCTCCAGCTCAGCCCCCGACAGCAGGCTGGGCTAACAGTTGTCCTGGAGTTAAGAAGTGACTCCAGGATTAGTCTAGCTTTACCACATGGCACCCTGGCTAACGACTTAGGAGTAAGTCTTGAACTGTGCCTCTTCGTGGTTTGCACTGCAGCCCAGGCTGCTTTGGAATTCGTCAGAATCCAGGTTGTAACCCAAATCACCAAGTCACCAAGGCTAAGCTGCCTCTGCTTCCTGAGTGCTAGGACTACAGTCAACTGCCTGGCGCTCTACCCGAGAGCAGAGGCCACCGGCCACCCTGCCCCTCTCTGCTGGAGCGTGGGGCGGGAGAGGATGGGAGCCCGGCAAGGTGAGCACAGATGGAGATGGCTGTGGGCACAGAGACCAGTAGACTGGGGAACACGTGAGCCCCCAAAAGAAGATGAATCAGGCTGCAGGGTGTGGTCACGCGTGATTTTATTCCTAGTGCTTAGAGGAGACGGAGGCAACTCTGTGGAGTTTGAGGTCGGCCTGGCCAGGGCAAACCACACGCTGAGACCTTGTCGCCTTAAAAAAAAAAAAAAAAAGACTTGAGCTGTCTTCTTGCCTAAGCCGCGTTAGTTTGGGCTTGTTAGAGCAGCAGAATATTCTATGAGAAATTTACATGGGTGTGTATACTGTGTAAGCAACAAGTTGGTGTTAACCTCCGTGAGCTCTGTGTTGGGATGGGTGCTGGTCCTGGTCCTCTGCTAGAACAGCAAGCACTTTTTGTTTTAACTAATGTATGTGCATTGGAGTTTGGCCTCCATGTATGTCTGTGGGAGGGTGTCAGATCTTGGAGTTACAGACACTTGTGAGAGGCTACGGGAGTTGAACCTGGGTCCTCTGGAAGAGCAGCCAGTGCTTTTAACTGCTGAGCCGTCTCTCCAGCCCCACAGCAAGTACTCGTAACTGTGAGTCACCTCTCGAGCGCTCGGGATACTACTCTGAGTAAAATGGCAAAGCCACTGGGCAGTGGTGGCGCACACCTTTTACATGGGAGGCAGAGGCAGGCGGGTCTCTGTGAGTTCAAGGACAGCCTCGTCTACAGATCGAGTTCCAGAAGAGGCCCCAAATCTAGTGAAACTCTGTCTCCAAAAACTAAAACAAAAAAAAGGTAAAGTCATCTTTTGGAGGTATCTAGGTGCTACCCCTTCATCCAGGTGTTTTTTGTTTTGGGATCTTTTTATGTACTTGTTGCTGTTGTCCAGGAACTCACTCTGTAGACCAGGCTGGTCTCGAACTCACAGAGATCCGCCTGCCTCTGCCTCCCGAGTGCTGGAATTAAAGGCATGAGCAGCTACCACCTACTATGAGTTACTTTACCATGGTCTTCCCAGATATCAAGAGACTCCCACATTCTCCTGGATTAATTTAATGCACAGATCTGAAATGTCAATGGCAGAGAAGTGAATACAATTAAACAGGGTCTGAGGAAAGGGGCCACAGGCATACAGACAAAGGGGCTCTGTCAGGGGTCGGGTCAGGAGATGTTCCCTTCAGTGTCACATCTCATCCAAGCCGTAGTCCTCCTCTGGGAAATCTCCCACGGTGACAGCCGATGGCTTGACAAAGGCACCGTACTTGGCCTCGCATTCAAAGTAGCGTTTCCCATTCACACTGCAGGACAGGAGGTAGTGAGGGAGAGGGGTAGGCTCATCCAGCAGCCCACGTGGACTCCCGCACACATGGGCAAGCGCACGTGTCAGCGGCCATACGTTACCTGCCATCGTTTTTCCCCAAGGGCTCATCGTATCGGATACCAACCCAGTAGCCTGGCTTGAAATCTGTGAGTCCTATCCGGGAGAGAAATCTCAGTGAGACCTCTATATGGCGCCCACTCACGGTGTGTACTTCCTGGCGGAGTGGAAAGGCTGCCATGGGGACAGACTCCCTCCTCCACTGCTTAGATCCCTCCTCCTCCCCAAAGATGGCAGCCTCGCCACTGGCTCTCTTTCTGATTCTGTCTCCCATCACGCAGGACCCCTAGCGAGAGCAGGGCGGCACTGCTATTCTGCCACAGAGAAAGGCATATGTGGCCGTGTAGCCATGGGTAAGCCAGGCTTCAAGTTAGTGTGAGCCGGGTGTTGGTGGCGCACACCTCTAATCCCAGCATTTGGGAGGCAGAGGCAGGCGGACCTCTGAGTTTGAGGCCAGCCTGGTCCTCCATGACGCTATGGCCAAGTTCATGGGGTCAAACGGCCACGAAGTGAACCCTCTGAAGCTATGAGCCAAAAGACACCTTTCCTTGGGTTCTGTCAGGCTTCTTGTCACAGAGACAGAAAGACACCTACCTACATACATGACAGTGCCCCGGCGAAGGGATTGGCCAGGTGGCTGCACCTCACAACGGCTACCCACAGAGATGGCACTGGCTTGGGCCTCCTCCTCGCTGAGGCGCTGGGCGGCTTCCGCCTTCTGCTGCGCCCGAAGCTCTTCATTGTATGGGCCTACCTTGCTGCGCTTCAAGAAGGATCGAACTGTATCTGTGGGCAGGGTGGAGATGGGGTCAAACCTGACCTTAAAGGCTGGCATGCAAGGAGAAAGTCTATTCCGAATGTTCAAGAGCTACCATCAGACACCCTGGAGCCCCTCACCACTGCGCTGGCCCATCTGGCTCTCCCTGCAATTCAGAGCTGAAGAGATACCAGCTGTCTGCAGTTCCTCAACTGCCCGTTTCTCCACACATCCCTCCGGGCTCCCATCCATCTCCACCCAGTCCCCACCCCACCTCCAGCTCCCTTCTCTCAGAGCCCTCTGCCTGCCTAACCGTCTCCTGGTCTCCCATGCGTCTCCCTTCCCTCACCCCCAGTTTTCTGTCCCTTCCACCAGCCCCGCATCACCACCGTCCATCCTCCAGGACCCGTCCCCACTGCCTAGCTGTGACGGCCCCGCTTTCTCTCCCCAGCCTTCTGGACCCCACATGGCCCTTCCAGCCCAGCCCATGCACTCCATACTTTGCCTCTGGTCATAAGCTTCTGATGAGAGCTCATACTTCTCCACCCTGGACACGTCTTCATATTCTCCAAGTTGGCCGCCACTGTGGTCAATGACCTTTGGTGAGAGGAAGGGAGTCGGTGGGGACCAGGGTCAGGAGAGAAGACTTGGGATGCTGGGACGAAGTCTGGGGACTTTAGCAGAGGGCACGCTTCTCCCCTCCGGAGCGCAGCAGAACAGACGCGGCCCCTCCCCTCTCTCACCCCCACTAGGCTCCTGGATGCTGCATCTGCCTCCAGATGCTCTCCACAGGCCGCATCAGCATCACTGACGTGCCCATGGCCCTGAACCAGCTGTAGAGCTCAAGGCTGCCTCACATCCTTCCTCTTAGGGCCCCTGTGATGCTCCTAGGGTGGCCCCAACCTCCAGAACCAGGATCATCTGGGTCAGGACAGCCTCCTTTCTGGTGTCCCTGTTCTGCCTGTCCTCCATCTGGCTTCGTGCCTACAACCTGCGGATGCCCATGACCACCAGAGGCACAGGTCCCTCCTGCTCATCACCCTCCCAGCAGCCTCTGTGTTCCCCCCTACTTCAGATATTCTCACGGGCCATGTCCTCCCCTGCCTCTTCAATTAACACTCTTCTGGAGATGCTCACAGAGCACCTGCTCCAGGAAGTCCTCACAGGACTCACTGAAGGCCAGCCTCCCCAGTCAGGGGATGCCAAGCTTTCCTGCATCACCCTCATCCCCACGGATTTTTCCTGTCTGGTTCTTCGATCATTTAGCTAATGCCACCACATACACTGGGTAGGGCTAACACACGCCTTCTGCATTATGGCTTGCAAGTGTACCCAACTCAACAGAGATGTTTGAAGACCCAGTAACAGAATAAATGAAAAAAAAAAAAAAAACAACCAGTTCTCCAGGCTCAGTGCCTTCTGAAGTCAGGGCAGACCCAGGTCAAAATTCTAGCAAGAGTTCACCCTTGAGAAAGTAAATTCCAGTGTTGGGAGGGTGGCCCAGGTCTATAATCTTAGCACTCTAGGGACAAGATGATTATGAGTTGAAGGACAAGGGCAGTCTGGAACACACATGCATGCACGCGCGCTCTCACACTCACTCACTCACACACACACACACACACACACACACACACACACACACACGAAATCAAATTATATAAGAACAACCAACCAACCAACAAACAAAACAAAACAATTCCATCCTGAAGCTGAGTTTTTTTTCTTCCACAAATGGAACACCATAGTCCTGGTGTTCATCTGGAGACTCAACATCTCAGCAGTGACTCAGTGATTCATGAAGGGACCCTGTCTGTGCTGGTGACACAGCAGTGAGCTAAAGTGCTCTCTGCCCTCCTGGAATTCTTTTTTTTTTTTTTTTTTTTGGTTTTTCGAGACAGGGTTTCTCTGTATTATTTTGGAGGCTGTCCTGGAACTCGCTCTGTAGACCAGGCTGGCCTGGAACTCACAGAGATCCACCTGCCTCTGCCTCCCGAGTGCTGGGATTGAAGGCGTGCGCCACCACCGCCCGGCTTGCCACTGCCTACTTAACATGGGCATTTTCCACAAGGGGCTCCGTGAGGACAGGGACTACACCGCATACCACGCCGGGAAAAGCAAGCACAGCATGGCTGAATGGACAGACGAAAGGGGTGGAGTGGGGCCCCAGGAAGGGTGTGGCCTCACGTGGATGCGGCAGCCGTCATCCACAGGATAGGAGCCCAGCAGCGCATCCTCTCGATCCAACTTGCAGCAGAGCTTGTCGTCGGGGCCGTACAGCTCCAGTTCCATGCACGAAGCGGGACTGCCCACCACCAGTTCTAGTTTACACTGCGGCAAGGGGGCAGGAGGAGGAGGGGGCTATCAGAGGCCTCATTTTCTGGTTTCTATCAACAACCACGACGGCACCCCTGCGGCTCCCAAAAGACCCTGGGCCCACCCAGCGCAGCTCCTCCCGGCCCCGCCCCTAGGCTGCGGACTCTCCGGGGGGCTCCTGCGACCTCACCTCAAGCCCCGCCCACTCGCCTCCAGGCCCCGCCCTCCAGCCCCCCCCCCCCCCGGGCCCCACCTTGAACTCCGCGATGGTAAGGCTGCGATTGTACCGCTTCTCCGAGCGGAAGGTGTTGAGAGAGCTGCTGATGAAGACCGTCACCGTGGGCGCCGAGATCACCTCCATCTCGCCGCGCCCGGGAGCGGCCCGCGGTCCCGTTCAGCCGTCTCACACCGGCTCCGCAGGGGCCGCCGCTGCTTCTGGGAGATCGGTCCCGCCCACGGTCCCGCAGCGGACCAATGCAAGCTCTCCAACGGAGACGGCCGGCCAATCGCCATCGCCCTTTCTCCTCCGGGTAGGCGCAGCCAATCCCGAGACGCCTTCCTTCCGTGTTCCTCGGGTCTTCCAATAGCCGCGCTGGAAGCCGCCCAGGAGGGCGGGAGCAGGCGGATGGCAGGAGGAAAGACTGGCTAGCGTTAGCCTGGTCCGCCGAGAGTACGCTCGGCGCATGTGCGCTGGCCTGGGGCCGGGAGGAGCCGCGGCTTCTTCCGTTCATGCGCAGCGCCAGCCCTTGTCCTAGACCCGTGCTACTCCGTCAATTGGGCAGCAAGGTTCCGAAACAGAGGGGGGCGATTTACCGAAGAGCATCAGAGGCGGGAGGCACGCCAGACCCCCGCAAGCGTGCGCGTGCATGCGTCCCCGGGCCCGCTGTCGGCGCAGCCACGCGATCTGACCCTTCCCGCGGCCCGTAGCGCGGCGGCCGCGCAGCGCGGAAGGCTCAGCCGACCCGGTCGCTATGGAACCAGACGGGACCTACGAGCCCGGCTTCGTGGGGATTCGATTCTGCCAGGAATGGTGAGGCCCGGGGCGGCTGGCGTGGGAGGGCGGCGAGGCCCGGCTTCAGGGCTGACCTGCGACCTCCCCGTCCCCGCAGTAATAACATGCTGTACCCCAAGGAGGACAAGGAGAACCGCATCCTGCTGTACGCGGTGAGTCCCGGCCGCCCGCCCCGTCCCTCCCTCCCCTCCCTCCCCCGTCCCTCTGGGCTGCCCCTCAGGACACCCCTCCTCCCGCCTTGCCCACCCCGCCCGTAGTGCCGCAATTGCGATTACCAGCAGGAAGCCGACAACAGCTGCATATACGTCAACAAAATCACGCACGAAGTGGAGTGAGTGGCGGGGGCCCGGCTGGGGCGCGGGCGCGGGGAGGGGGTCTCGTGACGCCCAGTCTAACCGTGCCCGCTCCCACCCCACCCCTCCCCGCAGCGAGCTGACCCAGATCATCGCCGACGTGTCGCAGGACCCCACGTTGCCGCGGACGGAGGACCACCCTTGCCAGAAGTGAGCGCGCAGCCGCCTGGGGGGGTGGCTGTCGTCCCCGTCCCCCCACACCCCCGGGGGGTGACCAGGGTCTTTCACACTCCCAGTAACCGAGCCATCCCCGTAGGTGCGGCCACAAGGAGGCTGTGTTCTTCCAGTCGCACAGTGCCCGAGCCGAGGTGAGCGCTTTTCCTGGGGTGGCCGGGGTGGTTCCCCGGGGGGGGGGGGCGGAGATGCCAGCTTCAGGCCGACCGAGCCAAGGTTGGACGGTCCTTTTGTGGTGGAGTGGCCCGCGCTACGCCACTGTCCCCCGGGTCCGGACCCTTCCTAAGTCCGCATCCTCGTTGCCAGGACGCCATGCGCCTGTACTACGTCTGCACCGCCCCACACTGCGGCCACCGCTGGACTGAATGAGCTTTCCTCCTCCCCCGCCGATAATAAACACCGCGTTCTACACTGGCGTCTCCCGTGTTTATTTGTCCCCGCGGGTAGCAAGCCGCGGGCGCCATCAGGTTGTGCGGTGGAGCGTGCGGTGCTGTGCGTAAGCGTCAGGCCGAGAGCTGGTGAAGCCACAGTCTTCGCAGACGTGCAGCTTCTCCCTGCGCTCCCGGTAAGCGTAGCTGGCTGGCTGCCCGTGCACCTTGGCAAGATGAGCTTCAAGCGAGCAGCGCTGGGTGAAAGCTTTCCCACAAGCTCCGCAGCGGAACGGCCGGATGCCTGTGGAGGTGAGGGGCAGAGAGGACAACCTTGGACTACAGGGGGACATTTCCTGTCCTTATTCCAAGCTTATTCCATGGCCCACCAACCGCCCGCTGCCCCTTCCTGAGGCCTTCGGAGCCAGACCCTGTGCCTCCTCCATGCCTCACCAGGAAGCTCTCCAAGAAAGGGAGGGGCTGGTAGCAACTTGGAAAGTTCCCGTGACTGTTCAGACTCTGGATACTGAATTTTTATTTTACTGGTTTTGTTTTTGTTTTGAGACAGGATCTCATTGTGTACCCTTGGCTATCCCAGAACTCACTCTGTAGACCAGGCTGGCCTCGAACTGACAGAAATATGCCTGTCTCTGCCCCCAACTACTGGGATTAAAGGCATGTGGTGACACCACCTGGCCTTATTTTTTTTCACGACTTATTTATGTCTATTTTATGGACATTGTTGTTTTGCTTACATGTATGTCTGTGTGAGAGCATAGGGTCCCCCAGAACTGAAATAACAGACAGTTGTGAGCTGCCATGTGGGTGTTAGGAACTGAACCCGGGTCCTCTGGAAGAGCAGCCACTTCTCCAGCCCCTATCTTTTTTTTTTTTTTTTTTTTTTTTTTTTTTTTTGGTTTTTCGAGACAGGGTTTCTCTGTGGCTTTGGAGGCTGTCCTGGAACTCACTCTGTAGACCAGGCTGGCCTCGAACTCACAGAGATCCGCCCGCCTCTGCCTCCCGAGTGCTGGGATTAAAGGCATGTGCCACCAACGCCCGGCTCAGCCCCTATCATTTTTGAGACAAGGTCTCACTGTGTAGCCCTAGCTGTCCTGGATCTCAGAGATTTACCTGCCTCCATGGACTTCCTGGGACTAAAGGAAAGGACTACCAAGCCTGGCTCAATTTTTTAATTACGTTTTTTTGTGTGTGTGTGCCTTTGTGTGTGCATGCGAGTGAGTTTTGTGTGTGCACGCGAGCGAGTGTGTGTGCACGAATGTCATGGTACACACTGGAAGGTAATTGCAGGAGTCTTTTTACACCACCGGGGCCCTGAGGATTGAACTCAGGTTGTCAGGCTAGCCAGTAATTGCCTTTACTTACTGAGAAATCTTGCTGGCCCAGGACCTGAATCCTGTAGCCAGCACCCATCTCTGCCTCTCCAGACCCCTTCCCTAGAGCCACCTTATACTCACCTCCCGTGAGGTGCACCATGTCTCAGGGATACTCACCTCAGGGACACTCACCTCCTGTGAGGTCTCGGGTCTCTGGTCGTTTGTGTCCCTGCGGCTTATCCCTAATCCCTGGAGACCCCACATCTCATGGGCCTCCCTCTATTTCATTCCATCGCCGTCCCTATCCAGTGTCCACAAGGCCCCCTTTGTCCCTGCTGTCACTCACCAGTGTGGGTCCTCATGTGGCGCTTGAGGTCGAAGGCGTCGTGAAAGCCCTTACCACAGCAATGGCACACGTGGCGGCGTGCTGGGCTGTGGCATTTGAGGTGCCGCGTCAGCATACGCTGCAGCGGGAAAGCCTTGGGGCAAAGTGGGCAGCCAAGTGTCCCCGGGGCCCTGGGAGCAGAGGTCAGGGTTCCCTGTGAGGACTGCCAGAGGGTGCGGGAGTCAGCCTGGCCAGCTGGACCCTACCCAGGCTTTGCTGCTCTGCAAACAACAAGTTTCAGCGTGCCCGCAGCTCAGGACCACTACAAGAGGGTCGGAGTGCTGGGGACAGGTGCCACCCTCTCCCAACACCCCCCTAAGCAGATCGCAGCACTCTGACCTTCATGGCTCTCCATTGCCAAGAACACACTTCCTGATGAGAGCTTTCCCAGTTTTACTGTTTGCCTCTGGCACCGGGGGGGGGGGCTCCGTGAGAAAGTGGCTTTCTGTCCCTTCTGCTGGGGACTCAGCACCTTGGTCAGTGCCTGCCTCAGATACTGAGACAACCTCAGGCATACTCAGTTTTTTTTTTTTGTTTTTTTTGTTTTTGTTTTTGTTTTTTTTGGTTTTACAAGACAAGGTTTCTCTGTATTGTTTTGGAGGCTGTCGGTCCAGCCTGGCCTCGAACTCACAGAGATCCTCCTGCCTCTGCCTCCCGAGTGTTGGGAGGCATACTCAGTTTTACCCAGCACTTTCCTTCCTTTCAAAGACGGCACAGTTGGCCTGCTCCTGGGAGGTTAAGGCAAAGGAGCTCCCACCCCATCTCTGTTACCCTACCCGGTGTGATGTTCTGACATAAATCACTTACTTGCACCCATTGGCCCCAGATCCCCGGAGCAGGGCCCTACAACTGCCCACCCGCCCTAAGAACATGGTCCTCTCTGAGACTGGACTGAGCTGGCTACTGGGAAAGGCTCAGGAAGAGCCTGGCCGCAGAGCGTGCTCAAGGGCCTGAGGCAAGGGGCAGCCAGCTTCCGGGACGCAAATGGAGTTCATTCCTGTCTCAGCTGCCAGCTGCAGACTCACCACTGCCCAAGTGTCTCTCTGGCCAGGAGATCTGTGCCCCGGTGGCACCGCCAGGCTGCAGCAGTCTGGGGAGAGAAGCCAGATGTGATGCCTTGTGTCTCCCTGGCCCTTGCCCCAGGCCCATGAGGGGCGCACCTGGGATGTAGGCATCTCCCCTGAGCTGGTCAGGCAGACGGCTCCAGTTCGGTGGCTGTGGACGCCGGCTCCTCACGAGGAAGACCCTGGGCATTGCTTTCAGGATGGCGCAGTAGCTCCTCTCAGGGCTGACTGCCTCCCCTATATGCTGCCTGTCAGGCCTCAGCCCCAGAACAATCCAGAGCGACCCACGGAGGAGCCTCATTCTCTCCATGCAAATTTTGGGACAAGCCTGGGGAGCAGCCTTAACAGGCTCTAGTTACCTCTGCTCTGGGGCCTGCCGTTATGACTCCTTCCCTGTAGGGGCCAGGCTTCCAAGGAACTCTGCAATCGCCAGGGGCTGAGGCACTAGAGGGACCCCCCTCCCCTGAGGCTTGAGAGAAGAGCCTAGGCTGCTCCTAGGGATGGAGAGAAGAAAGAGACATGGCCCCAGTCCTGGCAGGATGAAGGACTGCAGAACTGTTTACCAGGCAAATCAGTCCCGGGTCCATTCCCCCTACACACACTAGCCCGCCTGGTTATTCAAATCACAGCAGCTGTCCAGGGTTCGGGTGGGGACAGCAGTGATTGCTCTGTGCCACTGGTGTAGGGTGACAGCAGCAGAATGGGTAGTTAAAAGCAAGAACCAGGCTGAGCTTCCTCAGGCAGGAAGCTCGCTCTCTCTCATCTTCAGATTTCCAAAGATGGCGTGGCACGTCTCAGGTTAAGGGTATTAAAATGCCGGTTTGTCAACAGTCCAGTTCCTAGTGAGTGCACGTGACTCCTCCCTTACCTCATGTCTGAACTCGGAATCAAGAATTGTGAACATTCTCTCCACAGTTATCTTCTGTTTATTTATTTATTTATTGAAACAAGGTTTCTTCATGTGGCCTTGGGTCTTTTGGAATGCACTCTGTAGACCAGGCTGGCCTGGAACTCACAGATCTGCCTGCCTCTGCCACCAGTAGGACTCGTGAAAGAAGAAAGGGAAAGGTATTCTGAACTTAGATCATGAAGCCTGCATGCCAAGTACCTCTACTCTGAGCCAGCCCAATACCCATGCCGTTTCGAGAAAGGTCTTATGTAACCCAAGCTGGCCTTTATGTAGCTGGGGATGGAAAGGGACCGGATTCCAGCCAAAGGGAATAGTCTTACAAAGCTTTAGGGAAGGAAATGTACATTTCATTTCTTAAAATCATGGCGGGGGGGGGAGGGATACACAATAACACATGTCAAGGTCAGGGGACAAACCTTGGGAATTGGTTCACATTCCACCTTTATGTGGTGAGCTGGTGCGTTTTCTACCAACTTGGCGCAAACCAGAGTCATTTGGGAAGGGGCGACTTCAATTGAGAAAATGCCCTCACTAGATTGGTCAGTGGGCAAGCTTCTGGAAGGCTTTCTTGCTTGATGTGGGAGGGTCCAGATCACTGGGTGCTGCTACTCCTGGGCAGGAGGTCCTGGGAGTTATAAGCAGCCTGAGCAAGCCAGGAGGAGCAAGTCAGTGAGCAGCGCCCTCGATGGCCCCTGCCTCAGTTCTTGCCTCCAGGCTCCCACCCTGACTCTTGGATGATGGACTGCGACATGAGGTAAACCCTTTCTTCTGCAAGCTGCTTATGGTCTTGGTGTTTCGTTTTGTTCTTTTCTGAGGCAGGGTTTCTCTGTATCCTTGGCTGTCCTGGAACTCTCTCTGTAGACCAGGCTGGCCTGGAACTCAGAGATCCACCTGCCTCTGCCTCCCAAGTGCTGGAACTAAAGGCTGTTATCTTTTTTTTTTTTTTTTTTGGTTTTTCGAGACAGGGTTTCTCTGTATTATTATTATTGTTTTTTGGAGGCTGTCGAACTCTGTAGACCAGGCTGGCCTCGAACTCACAGAGATCCGCCTGCCTCTGCCTCTGGAGTGCTGGGATTAAAGGCGTGCGCCACCAACGCCGGCCGGCTGTTATCTTCTTAATCAGAGCTTCTGTGACTACCCACAAGGGGCCCTTCCTTCACAAGAGTGGATGGGATGAAGCTGGATGATGGCCCCCGGCTTTAGGAGAGCCCTCTGCTGGGTTCCTTTTTACAGGGACTTGGGACAGTATGTGTGTGGTCTCCAGTGGCCTTCTCAGGAAGGCACTAAGTCTGCAGTTGGCTCATGGGAGGAAGCTGGATGTAGTCGTCTTTCTGACGAAGGCATCACAGGCCCAGCAACTAGGTGGCTTGGGGCTGCTGCAGATTGTTCAGTGGTGTCCGTCTCCTACTGCCCCGGCTGCAGATGTGACGATAACAATGCAGACCCTGCAGAATCCAGGGTGAATTTAGTCCAGGGCCGTCAGCCAGGGGTGTACGCACTGAGGACAGGGTCAGGCTCGTGATGATCCCACTGATTCCACTGGGTTCGAAGGCACCTGTAGGCTCAGGAAGGCTAGCTCCCGCTGGGTGGTGGTGGCGCATGACTTTGATCCCAGCACTTGGGAGGCAGAGGCAGGCAGATCTTTCAGTCCAAGACCAGTCTGGTCCAGAGTGAGTTCCAGGACAGATAAACCCATCTTGAAAAACCAAACAGCAAGCAAACAGGCAAAGAATCCTAGCTCCGCCTCAGGGTACAGATGGGTTCCAATGGGCAAAGAGCACACGATCCCGGCAACAGCTCAATATGCCAGGGACAGGCTACATGGGAAGCCCGCCCGGCCTTCATCGTTACCGCTGGTCCCGCGTTCCCTGCCGGCAGGTCCACAGAACGGGGCCTAGGGTTGGAGCAAAGCGAGTCTCCAGGCTGGTTCATCCATGCGGGACCCTCCACCCCCTCTCTCGGCATCCAATGAGGAGGGCTTTGCAGACAGGACGGGTTCCAGGAAGCAACTTTATTTAGTTTAGTCAGTTTGCTTTAAAAGGATTTCTGCAGAGCAGCAGCTGGGCTTTGGTGGAGGGCTGCAGGCTCTCAGTCACCCCTTGCTTTCCTCCTCACAGCCTGCACCAGCAGCTCTGAGTAGCGCTCCAGCAGGGCCTGCAGGTTTGGGCTGGCCAGGAGACACGGTGCAGATGGGGAAGGCAGTGTCTGGGGTGGCGCCAAGTTAGCTGCCGGCATCCGGTTGCTGGCTTCCAGCTGGCTGCGCATCCACTGGAAGGCGGAGGCCAGCTCAGTCTGCGCCTGCTGCTGCTCGGCACCCAGCCGGTTGCTGGACACCAACTGAAAGGGATGGCAGGCTTGTCAGGGGACATCCAGGTGCCGCCGGGCAGCCCTTCCCCTTCTCCTACACTGCCCTGGGCTCCTCACTCACCATTCGGTAAAGGTCAAGGGCTTCTTGGAAGGCAGTCTGCAGCCTGTGCAAGACTGATCTTACACTGCCCAGCTCAAGGAGTGCTGGAGGCAGGGCGTCAGCTGGAAGCCCAGGCTCCCCACAGTGTCCGGGGCTGCCCGGGGTCACACTTGGCATATCTGGGGGTACACAAGGGTGAATGACCAAGACAGTTTGATTTTCTGGATGGCTTGAGAGAAGCCAGATGGCTGGGCCAATGACTGTTGGCCCTGGACCACTTTCTTCAGTCCCCAAGGCTTCCTCACAGGGTTACCATCCTAAAATTGAAGCTACACTGCTGACCCCCCGCCCCGCCCCCATTTCTCTCAGTAGCCTGTATCACCTTGTGATACGTTTGATGCTTACATTTTGGTATGGGTATCTCCCCTAGCCTATGTGCCCAGGACCCAGAACAAAGCCCAGCATGCGCTCATAACTATGTGAACGAGTGAATGAATGGATGACTGAATGAACGGCACAGCCCCTCTTGAGCTAGGTTGAGTGCGCTACTTGGGAGATGAGTCCGGCAGCACGGGGGATGGGCTCGGGCTCTATCCATGTGCCATGGCAGCACTCACCAGGCGTGGGCTCCAGGAGAGCAGCGGCGCTGCCAGGCACCCTAGACCTGGTCTCTAGAAGTTGGAGGCTGTTGGGATGGCCAGGAGGGGTGAGGGGCCCGGAGGCTGAGGTCCTTGGGGAAAACACAGAGCTGTGGAGTCTCGGGGTGCTAGCATCTACAGGGCTGGGTGCTGGGAAGCTGGCTTCTGTGACTGCCACACCAGGCTGGACATCCCCAGAGTCCCGAGACCACACACACGTGGTGGGTGACTCCAGAGGGGGTGGAGAGAGGAGCTGGCCACAGACCCTGGGTAAGGGCAGTTTGAGGCTGGCTCGGGCCTCATGGTTGCCCCAGGAAGGCATGGCAGGATCTTGACCTTCGATGCTGGAAGTGAGTGTCACTGTGGTGGGGATGGCCTGGGCTTCCTGGCCCAGGGACGCCAGTTCTCCCATGGATAAGGGTTTGTGAAGTGACCTGGACAGCTCAGCTGTCACAGAGCCCTCGCTGTCCCCAAAAGAGATGCTCCGTGACATCTTGGCACGTGAGCTAGTTGTCTCCAGGTAAGAACATGTAGAGGGGGCACAGACACTCTGATCCAGGCCTGGGGCAGATGTGGGTGTTGGAGGCTTCCTGTCTGTGGGTGGCACCGAGGAAGGAGGGACACAGGGGGCCAGGCCTGCGAGGGAAGGAGCTGTAAAGGAATCAGATGGTTCGTCTGCATATAAATGCGTCTCAGAGCCCTGCCCTAGGAATGCTGCCCATGTGAACGGACACTTCCCATAGCTCAGCTGGGCACCCAGGGCCGTTCTTCTGGGATTGGAGACATTTACTTGGTAGATACAAGGCGTCTGGAGTTTCCTCAGCCTTCTGCCCAGAGAGGACCTCCAAGCACAGCTCTGTGGTAAGGACAAGGCCTCCTGGCTTGCAGCCCTGGGTCCTAGGAGTGACCCTAATACTCACATTGGCCCCATCTGAGGACATGTAGCCAGTACCTGCTCTCAGGGAGCCTGCTCTGGGCTGGCCGCATCCTTGTCCTGCAGGCTTGACCTCTGGAGTCTTCATAAGGTGCAGGGGCAGCCGGGGAGGGAAGCTGTGAAGAAGCCAGGCGGGAAAGAGAAGCCCATGTAGCCTGACCCTGGAGTCACGGAGGGGGCGTGGTTCTACCTGGGGCTGGGGAAAAGCGAGCAGGGGCGGGGAGGGGTCACTAGCTTCTACCTGGAGGTCTTCTGGAGGCGGGAGAGAAACCGGGTGGAGATGCTCAGCCGGGGATTGAAGAGGTGGTGGTCAGCCTCTGAGATCTTCATGTCTGCCACCGATCCATGAAAGAACTCTAGGAAGACCCATGGAGCCTCAGAGGCCTGCCCCCACATCTCACATGCCCCAAGTGTGAAGCGCGGGCTCAAACCATCTGTTCGCGCCTTCACCACCCTCCCAGGGGCCATCATGGACCACAAGGGTGCCTGCCTGCTCCCTATTCACCCTCATGGACTGATGGAGGAGGTCCTGTGTTAGGAGCTGCTACACTATGCCCAGCACTGGACACACGATCTGGATGCAAGGTCAGGCCCTACCTTCAGTAGGAGTATCAGTAAGTGTCTCAAAGTGGTGGCGGAGGAACTTCTCCTGCTCAGGGGTCTGCGGTAAGGAGCCACTGGCCAAGCCCAGCACTTCAGGCTGGACAAGCTCTTCTGCACTTGGGTGCTCTGCATGGGAGGCAGGGTGGAGGGAGGACTTGTCAGCACTATGAGTCATGGCAGACGCCACTGAACAATGGAGCAATCCAGACTCGCCTGCCACACACCTAGTTGCCACCAGGCTGAGGAGGAGACGCCAGCTTTCCATTGAGGAAACTGAGGCTCAGGACTGACAGGGGCCTTCACACCTGACTTACCTGGCTCGTGGGGCATTGTCATGGCGAGGTGAAGGTCACAGTCCGTCTGTGAAGCTGCAAAATGGGAACTGGCAAAGCTGCCCTCCAATTCAGCCTCTGACTCCCCGGAGTCTGAAGTGAGACAGGGCCCATCACTCGGCCACTTTGGCCTTTGTTTCCCCATCAGGAGGGTGGCGGTGACACGCACCGCCCCACATTTTTATGCAGTGAGTGGCGGCGCTGGGTGCTCGGCCAGTGGGCTCAGCATCCTCAGATGCTGGCACTGGACCACTGGAGAACTGGGCCAAGGCTACTCCCAGTACCTGGAAGGGGCCATCACTCACCCTCAGGTGGGCTCGGGTCCTTTGGACTGGCGGAGGAGACCCTGAGATAGGAGTCGCCTTGCTGTTCTTCAGGTCCCGCTTCTGCCTCCTCGTAACACTCACTGCACCATGGGGGGTGGGGTTATCCTGGAGATTAACATCTGGCCCTTGCCCAGAACCCTGGGGCCCACACCCTGCTCCCAGAGCACACCTCAGATTCCTCTGCCTCCTAGAAGAACCCCTCATCTAACCCTGGACCAAGTAAACCGAGGCTGCAACTGAGTCCATCCGGCCCATGCCCGCTCCCTCAGGCCACTGAAGAGCTAAGAGTTTTTCCAGGTTGGGCCTATCTCAAGGGGCTCCCTCTTTCCAACTGTGGCTCCCCTTGGTGCACAGGACATTCACCTGTCCATCTCTGTGGCTATCACTTCTGCCTCTGGGGAGCAGAGGATGAGCTCTCTCGTCTCAGTAGATTCCCTCTGTAGAGGCAGGAAGGAGGGGTGTCCTCGATTGTCCTCTTGGGGTCTCTCTGACTGGGGGTGAAGAGCAGAGTCATTCTGAAGGGGTCACGACACTCAGGCCCTTGAAGGCTGCTAGATGCTATGCTTCAAGTGGCAGAGGAATGATCCCACAGCCAGACACCAAGTCAGGGACAGTGTGAGGTGCACCCCTCAGTCAGAACTCCTCCTCCTCCTCCTCCTCCTCCTCCTCCTCCTCCTCCTCCTCCTCCTCCTCCTCCTCCTCCTCCTCCTCCTCCTCCTCCTCCTCCTCCTCCTCCTCCTCCTCCTCCTCCTCCTCCTCCTCCTCCTCCTCCTCCTCCTCCTCCTCCTCCTCCTCCTCCTCCTCCTCCTCCTCCTCCTCCTCCTCCTCCTCCTCCTCCTCCTCCTCCTCCTCCTCCTCCTCCTCCTCCTCCTCCTCCTCCCTAGCATCAACAGCCCCTTTACAGGTAAGAAGTAGGTACAGCCTAAGACCAGAAGAGACCTGGTCCTCTGTTTACAGACAGTCAAGAATAAGTAAGGCATTCAATCCCGGCACTCGGGAGGCAGAAGCAGAAGGTCTCTGAGTTCACAGCCAGCCTGGTCTGCATAATGAGTTCCAGGCCAGCCAGAATTACATGATTGCCCCAAAACAGCGACAAAAACAGGCAAAGCAGGTCATGGGGAGAGGTCAGATAGTGTGTTCCCTCAGGCAGGACTGGGGATATTGACTTGGGTCACAAGAGATTTTCCAGGAGGTGGAAAGGCGTGGTGAGGGTGGTCAGCATCTCTACAGGTTGCTCACCAAGCCCTCCCTCCTGAGCCATGTGTTCACTACCATGTGAACACTGTTCCACACTAAAGAGGAAGTGTGCGTATTTGGAAAGAAGAGAGGAGAGGAGCTGAGCCCGGGATCCTTGAGTCCTCGGAGACAGGGAGCACCATAGGACCACTTCTGGAAAACTAAGAGAGGCAAGCCTCTTACCTCAGGTTACAGAGGCAGGGAGGAACTAACCCAGGGTCCTGCCCACTTGAGCACGCCCCACTTGGAAGAAAGGTCCAAGCTCTTAACCTCTAAGTGACCCTCCGCCAAAGACCACTTGTTTGTCTTGAAAAGCATGCTGTATGCTGGGGCTGGGCTCACCCTCCTGCCCTCCACCATCTCCTGGAGCCCCCTCTGCTCACCAGAGTGGGCAGCCTCAGTGCAGGGGCTGCTGGCAGGCTTGGGGGGCAGGCTGTACCTCACTTAGCAGGCCCGACAGATTCTGTGGCTCCATTAAGTCCACGACAGAGTCTTCTGAATTGCCAGACTTCATGGGTGTAAAGTCGAAATCCAGGGCACAGGCACCCAGGATGGTCTTGAGGGGCTCCTGCTCGGCCCGCTCCGCCCATCGGCCATGTGGCTGGTAGCTGCGCTTCGCATGGAAAGCTGAGTTGTCTGCCACATCGTCGTCCCCTAGCTTGAGAGACAGGGACAGTGGTCAGGCAGCTAGCATGTGTTCAGTGTGCTCAACAAGGGCTACCCAGATCTCGTCCAGCCTCCTAGCTCCACACCTCTAAGAAACAGCTTCCAGAAAAGATATAAGTCCATCCGGAACCTACATGCCTCCACCTACCCCTCCTCCCTCCCTCCCTCCTTTCTTTCGGATAGATTTACCCTATAGCCTAGGGTGGCTGGAACCTGCTAGGTGGCCAGTTTTTCTGCCTCTGCCTCTCCAGAGCTGGGATTATAGATGAAGGCCACAGGGCGGACTCTGAACTTCCCACCGAGGCCGTGTCCCCTCTCCACGAGTGCCTCAAAGTTACTATGTTGGGGACTCTACTCCAGATTCCCCTTGACAGGCGCAATGATTCATTGCAGTTTCTTAGGCCTCAGACAGTGGCATCATTCTCCCTCCGCCCCTTTAGTCTGTCCCCCACTTCACTTTTTTTTTTAAAGATTTATTTATTTATTATGAATACAACATCCTGCCTCCATGTCTGTCTGCAAGCCGACACCAGATCCCATTACAGACGGTTGTGAGCCACCATGTGGGAATTGAACTCAGGACCTCTGGAAGAGCAGTCAGTGCTCTTAACCTCTGAGCCATCTCTCCAGCCCCCCCACTTCACTTGTATTTCACCAACAGACTGTTAGCGCTGCCACTCAAACGTACCCCAACACAGCCCGTTCCTATGCCAACAACAGCGCTTCCCACCAAAGTCACTGCTGGGGAGGGTGCATTTGTGACCACTAATCCCACACCTTCTAACATCCAACTGTGAGATGGCTGACTAGGCATTTCACTTCTGCGAGCCTCAAATTCCTTGTCTGTGAAATACGGACAGGAAAAGCACCTACTTCAGTGAAGAGTTTTGCTAAACACAAAAGTAACTTTATTGTGGTTTCACAATGTAAAATAAAACTATTTCCGCCGGGCGTTGGTGGCGAACGCCTTTAATCCCAGCACTCGGGAGGCAGAGGCAGGTGGATCTCTGTGAGTTCGAGGCCAGCCTAGTCTACAGAGCGAGTTCCAGGACAGCCTCCAAAGCCACAGAGAAACCCTGTCTCGAAAAACCAAAAAAAAAAAAAAAAAAAAAAAAAAAACTATTTCCAGAAAATTAAAATCTAAAACAGCCCAATAACAGAACATAAAAGCTAATTATTTCCAGACTGCAGGAGGGCCTAGAACAGAGTAAACATACTGTCAAAGTTTGTTGAATATCACTATAACCATGTATGGACATGAAGTCTGGCATTTAGACCTTGACCTTAGGTATGGCCTTGGGGATGAAGTAAACTAATAAGCCTTTTGCAGTTCTGGGGAGTACCCCAAGGCCTCTCTGGGTTTTAACACCAGTATCCGACTTTCTTTTTGTTACCACTTCCTATCACTTTGTTTGAGACAGGGTCTCATGTTCTCCTGTGTCCTGGCTGGCCTGGAACTTGCTAAGTAGCAGAGGATGAGCTAACCCTCTCTTTAACCTCCAGTGCTGGGATTACAGATGTGCACCACCACACCTGGCTTAGATGGTGCTGAGGACCAAACCTAGGGCTTCATGAGCGCTAACAAGCAATGGACTGCCTGACTACACCCCCAACCCTATTACTTTGTTACAGATGGAGCCTCATATAGCCCAGGCTGCCCTAAACTCCAGATCCTCCCCTCCTCCGCCCACCTCCCCACCGCACCACCTTACTGTGTGTTTTTTTTAAATTTTGAACTGGTGTCTTACTAAGTTGCCTGCGATGGTCTTCACCTCATTCCACAGTCCATGCAGGCCTTGGCCTTGTGACCGTCCTGCCTCAGTTTCCTGAGTAGCTGGGATGATAGGTCTATACCACCAAGCTGGGATCTGGCTAGGGGTTAAGGTCGTGCTACAACCTCTACTCACCAGCTCCTCGCCCATCCCTCATCCACGCTGACAATCACTCACAGCCCCTCGCCCGTCCCTCATCCTTGCCGACAGCCATTCCTCCCACTCTTACACACCGTGGTGGTTTTCTTCTCCTCATATCCACCTGAATGGCTCCGATTTTGAAATCCCTCTAGAGCCCACCATTTCCTTCCAATCCAGTCATGAGCCTTTCCTCTAGGCCTCTTATCCTATTTCCTGTCACCCTCCCTTCTTAGGCTCCAAGAGACATCACCAGACCCCACTTCTGACACCATTTTGTAAAGGGAAACCTTTTCCTTGAGAGAAGCCTTCCCACCAGCCTGGCTCCCTATTGGCCCAACAGTGCTTCATTGACATATACATAGGACTTCCCCATCAACCAATGACTGAAGGGTCTTTCTTTTCCTCTCCAGTTCCCACATGAGATGGCTCACCCATCTCATGTGGCTACTCTTCCTCTCCCACTTCCCCTCACGGCGAACAGGCCTGGGAGAGCTAGACTCTCTGCTGAGCCCCTGCCCCACCTCCAATGGCCAAGCCAGCAGCAGGCATGGGGCAGGGGCTGCAGGGACCAAAGGCCGCCTCAGCTGAGAGGGAAAGGGCGATGGCGTTCTCCAAGACAGGAGACATGGAAAGAAGAAAGGACTTCCAGAAGTCTCCCACTCTCCTAGTAGACTCACCAGCCTCTTTGCCCAGAGTGGCATCTTGCCATTGGTCAGCAGGCACGGAGGATCTGCAGACACACAGAGATACACAGAGCGGTCAAGCTGCCTTAGAGATGAATGGACTACATTTACAACTGGGCATTCTCCAAAAGGAATGCACAGGAACCCACGGATTAAAAGGTACTCAACCATACTAGTCAGAGAAATGCAAATTCCAGGACAGCCAAGGCTGGACACAGAAATCCTGTCTCGAAACAAACAAACAAAAACCCACCTGCTTTTCTAGCTGAATTCTCAGACTGCTGTTGTGTATCAAGAAGCCCCTACTTGTCCCTTAGGGAAAGGCACCCAGCAGGGACCCCGTTCTGGGAAGCAGGCATACAGCCAGCCTTTTGTCAAACAGAGCTAGTATTCTCCTACTTTCCCTGGAAAGCTCCTGGGGGAACCCCCTCGTCCTCCACTACTCCCCACCTTGCTCGGGTGTAAGAGCACTTGACTAAGCCCCAGTGCGAAGAACTGGCTAATCACTGACTGACTCTGAGCGGGGGACAGTTCATGTCAGAGCTCTGCTTGAGCACTAGGAAGGCGCGCTCATCTCTCTGCGGTTTACATGCCCACAGCTGACAGGCCTCTTCTCCCCTCAAAAAGGGAGTCTGCCTGAGCGCAAAGGCAATAGGAGGAAAAGCAGAGGCAGACGACACAGAAAAAGACCCCTTTCTTTCTGGTTTTGAGATAAGCTCTTACTATGCCGTTCAGGCTGGCCTGGAACTTCAAATCCTCCTAAGTGCTGGAATTACAGGTGTGAGCAACCCCACTCAGCAAAATCTATCTTTCCTTTCTTTCTTTCTTTCTCTCTTTCTTTCTTTTCTTTGTTTCCTTCCTTCCTTCTTTCCTCCCTCCCCTTCTCTCCCTGAGACACAGTTTCTCTATGTAATACAAGCTGTCATGGAACTTGCTATGTAGAGAACTTTCTATGTAGACCAGGCTGGCCTAGAACTCACAGAGATCCTCCTGCTTTGGGGATTAAAGGCATACACCACCACCCCCTACCTGATATAGAGTTTTACATCTGGTCTTGAGCAGACTAGCCTCACCTGGAGTTGAATGATGGGGTGATAGGTCAGTGTACAACACTCAGTGAGGAAGTACCTTCCTCTTGATATCACCTGACCCTGGGCCAGCCAAGCTTGACACTAGTATTCCTGATTTTTCAGTCACATCAACCAAGTCATTCTCTGGTTAGCTCAACTATTACACTCGCAGTTTCGACCCCGGGCCGCTTTTCCCTAACCTGGGTCCAGGCTCTCTGTGGACGGTGTTTTCAACAACTCTTCTGGGTCACAGTCCTCCTCCGTTTCATCTTCTGTCTGCTCTCCAGGGCTCAGGGAGCATATTTCGCTTGTTGTGGATACACATGTCTCCTGGCTTCAGGAAGAAAAGCAGAGAGGAAGCCTAGGTGAATGGGGTTAGCGGGAACCGGCCTAGGGCAGGGTCTGCCCACAGTTTCAGTCATGACTGTTGAGAGTCACACAGCAGGGCATTAGCTTCAAAACTAAGCAGTAAAGGGAACGCCTTCCCTTGGTACCTCAGCCTGTGACATCTCCAGTGCCACCTCAGAACCAGTGGCTGTGGTCAGGGCCCAGTCCCTCACAGGCACCTGGGAGTCTGCATAAGCCTCACTGTGAGAGGCTGACAGGGCCAGACCCAGAGCAGAGAAGAATTCTCCCAGCACCTTCAATCCCAATCCAGAAACTGAGTCAGGCATTGTGGCTCATGGTTATATTTTAGCACTTGGGGGCTGAGGCAGGAAGATGGCCTTGAGTTCAAGGCCAGCCTGGGCCAGACAGACTGTGTTAAAAAAAATCTGCCGTGGATTTGTCACTTGGGTTGGTTTAATAAAAAGCTGAATAGTGGGAAGCCCGAACTTGGATTATGATGGGAAGAAGGGCAGGTGAGGAGAGATTCTGGCAGCCACTGAGGAGGCAGGACGTGTAGAAGGTGAAGTAACAAGCCATGAGCCACACAGCAAAGCACAGGTAAGAAATATGGGTTAATTTAAATGTAAGGGTTAGCTAGCAACAAGCCTGAACTATCGGCCAAGCATTTGTAATTTATATTAAGTCTCTGAGTCAGTTATTTGGGAAGCAGCTGCCTATTATTTGGGAGCAGGCAGTTGGGACAGGAAAATTTCTGCCTACAAAAATCATTATGGGAGTTCATTCCAAATAGTTTGAGAGAGTTGACATAAAGACTAAAGAACTGTGCTTTTGGGATTCAAGATAGCAAAGGGCCAGCTCTGTGCTGACGGGTAAGAGGACACTTAATGTCCCTGGAGTCCCCACGCTCTGAGCACCCTTCCCTACTGCTGGGTGGGTGGGTCCTCCTAGCCGCCCAGCCCCTGGGACTTCCCCATCACCACACTCACTAAGGCATGAAGGTTTTACACTCTAAAATCTTTCTTAGACAGGGTTTCTCTGTGGCTTTGGCTGTCCTGGAACTCGCTCTTGTAGACTAGGCTGGTCTCGAACTCACAGAGATTCGCCTGCCTCTGCCTCCCGAGTGCTGGGAGTAAAGGTGTGCGCCACCACTTTCGCTTAAAACTATTCTTAAAATGTGCTTTTAGAACTTTGTTTCCAAAGGCTGACACTCCCCCGGGCTCAGCTCAGGGAAGCTGGGTGTTGGGGCTGGCAGGACCTGGGGGGGCCGCCCCACTTCTGGAGCTTGGGCTGCCGCTGCTGCTCCTGGTGATTGATCTCCAGCAAGTGCTGCCTCATGCAGGTGGTGATCTCCGGACCCAGGTGCCAGATGAACACGCAGCTGCAAAGGGCGGGGCAGAAAGCAGAAGGGAGTGTATGTGGGGGCCCTGCCATGTCCGAGCCTGGAGCCACACATCATGGCCAAGACTCCCCTCTCCCTGGATGTCCTGTCCGCTGAGCTCAAGATTCCCCTCTCCCTGGATGTCCTGCACGCTTAGCTCAAGATTCCCCTCTCCAGGCAACCCAGCAAACCAGGGGCCTCAAGACTCAAGGAAAACAGTTCTGGGGCAGAACTGTGACAAACTAAAGAGACCTCCTGGGACTACTCAACCCCAAAAGACACGGTGCTGTTTTGTCCTTTCAGTTGTCACCACGTTTCAGGACAGAGGGTGACATCCCTTTCTCGGAGCAAACTGAGGCTCAGAGAGGGGGATGACCTGCTCAAGGTCATAAGAGAACGACAAATCCCGGGGTGGAACTTAGGGCTGGTGTACAAGGTGTGCACTGTCCATAGTGACAGTAAGAGTCGAGCTGTGCACACAGACAGCGCCGGAAGCTGGTGCCGGGCTCCTGTCTCCCCAGGATGCACACCCACCAGGGGCGGCCTCCACACTTGTCCCACCTGTCTCCAGACACTGTGATCAAGTGACGGCAGTCATAGGTGAACTTCATGCCAGTGACAATCTCTGCAGGCAAAGGAGGGGGAGGGGCTGTCCTTACTCCGGGTCAGGCTGTGGCAACAGGGAGGGCACCTTCCCAAGCAGACAAACACCTACCCGAATGGCCAAACATCTTGGCAACACACTCGCCCGAGTAAAAGTCAATCACCGAGATGCTTTTGTCAGAGCAGCTTGTGGCCAGGAAGGTGCCTGAGGGGTCTACATGAACCTGAGGGGAGAGACATGTCACCTCAGGTATCCCTCCTGGGAGGCCGGAGCCAGACATCTCAGTGACTGCCTCTTCTGTGCTGGACACTTGGTTAGGGAATCAGCTCAGGGCACTCTCACGACACGAGGCAGGGCAGGAATTCCTGCTCCCATTTTCCAGGGAAGAATTCAGAGCCACCAGTACAGAGATGATGGTGGCCAGGCTCTGGGCCAGGTGTCAAGTGTTTGGCCGGCTACACAGTCCTAGGGTGGAAGCTGCTTCCTTCCATCGGCACTGACGGATGATGAAAGTTTAGACACCTGCCCAAGGTCACGCCGTCAGCCCGAGGCACAGCTGGGCTCTATCAAGGAGCCTGAACTCAGAACAACTCCCCTGGGCCAGAGTCTCTGAGAAGGGTCCACCTGTCCTCTGTCCTGTGGGAGGACAAGCCAGGAGGAGTGAAGGTCTGTCTACTCCCTCCAACCACACCCTGTTGCCATACAGACGAGCCCACTAAGCAAATGGAGGAGCCCTCCCTCCACTCCAGCTCCAGCACCCGTGGCTAGCCTGGCCCAGCCGGGCCCGAGTGGGCGCCGTGCAGTGTGACAGAGGCGGCAAGATGGGACTCTGTGTTGGGAATGTGCGGTGCTCACACTCACCTTCAGCAGGGACCCCTCATCGCCCTGGGAACCCTTGTAGCACTTCTTCTGTTTCCCACTCACTGTGTTGTAGACCCTGGGGAAGCGGGGATGCCATGTGGGAGCAGAAGACACCACCCTTTCCTCCTGGCCCTGCTGCCCTCTGCTTCCAGGCTCCTTTCACACAGCAAGCTTAGCGCTCAGCCCAGGTGGAAGGAGCCCAGGAAGGAGGTACAGAACACAAGCCCCAGGCCAACCCTGATAGTTCCTGACCTTCCTACAGGCCACGCTGACCCCCAAGGCTCCCTTCATCTCAGCCCGGACCACTATGCACTGCCCCCTTCATGGACTCTGAACTTCCGGAAGGACTGGGCTCCTCCAGTCCAGATAAGAGCCCAAGTAAGGCAGGAGGCCGAGCTATGAGTTTGTGACTTCTCCATCCCCACACTGTCCCAGGAGAGCCACAAGTCTTCTGTAGGGCTGGTGGCTAAGCCTGGTGAACACTTCCTCCTCCTCCTCCCCTTTTTGAGGCAGGTTCTCATCTAGGCCATGGTGACCTCCAATTTGCTATGGAGCTAAGGCTGGCCTTGAACTCCTGATGTTCCCCCCAAGTGGTGGGATTATAGGCATGCACTGCTGTGATGAGGACCACAGATCCTAAATGACACTCTCTTCCCCTTGAAGTCAGGCCATGTCCTTTTGCAGTCTGTCTCAGCTACAGAGAGCTGCTGTGACCTTGCAACTCTCACAGAGCTGAGTTCGTTCCCTCCTCCACACAGCTGGGAAACAACCTTGAATTATAACGACTGTTATCAGTGCCTTGTG
The DNA here is from genome assembly GCF_017639785.1 of Mesocricetus auratus. Classification (NCBI taxonomy): domain Eukaryota; kingdom Metazoa; phylum Chordata; class Mammalia; order Rodentia; family Cricetidae; genus Mesocricetus; species Mesocricetus auratus. The sequence continues at coordinate 1,340,808 of NW_024429223.1, forward strand.
ACTTCTAGGTCACATGAAACCTCCCATCCTGAGCCCCTCTGGAAACCTCTGAGCCAGAAACTAACTTTCTTTCCCTTACAGAGCTGAAAGGCCTCTTTCTCCTTTTAGGGCCTCTCAATGCATCTATGATGCTGGACCTCTCCGAGTTTTCTAGGAGCTGAAGGTCTGCCTCCACCTGCTGTATTACATGGCGGTCTTTCCTAGGCCTCGCCATGGCTCTCCTTTTACATATGCCCTTTGTCTTCATGTACATTTGCACACCAGAAGAGGGCATTGTGGGTGCTGGGAATTGAACTCAGATCCTCTGGAAGAGCAGCCACTGGTCTTAACCAGAGCCAGCTCTCCAGCCTGCCTGTGGCTCTCCTAATAAAGCTCTTTTGCAGGGTGATCTCAACTTGGCTTTTCTTTTAAAAAATTACTTTATTTTATGTGCATTGGTATGAAGGTGTCAGATCTCCTGGAACCAGAGTTACAGACAGTTTTAAACTGCCATGCGGGGGCTGGGACATGAGCCCAGGCAGGTCCTCTGGAAGAGCAGTCAGTGCTTTTAAACAACGAGCCATCTCTCCAGCCCCTCAGCTTCTATTCTATGACCCTGCAACTACAGCGGTTATAACATGCCCTGCTTGGAGCCAGGCTTAGGGAAACACATCAGTCTCACCAGCTTTTCGGGACCAGATGAAGAGGAGAAGCAGCAGGCCGTCAGGGAAAAGACAGTCCAGCAAGTGAGAGCTTACTGAGCCAGGCTGGAAACCAGCTGGGCCAGGCCAACAAGCATAAGGAGCTCACCTCACATTGCGGTCCTGGCAGGCCACAGCCACATACTTCTGTGTGATGTCAATGTCCATGTCGTACAAGGTGGTCTTCTCTGCTACGTGGTGGGTGCGAACAAAGTGCAGCCCATCCGAGGTCTGGCAGGGCAGGGAAGGCCTTCAGAGGACCCTGGTAAGCACCCAACCTTAGCCCCAAGGAGGCCACCCCACTTACCTGCTGGGCACTGCGAAAGTAGATGCTCTTGTCGGCCCCACAGCTGATCATCTGGACGTCCCTGGTGCCTGGAGGAGGAGGCAGGGGTTGGACAGGGCTGCCCTATGCTACACAGGAGGGAAAATGGGGAGCTAGGAAATCCCACCTCAGGGCAAACAACCAACTCTGCTAGGATCAGAAAGGTTCCTGGAGTAGGGGAGGCATCTTAAGACAGGAACTGCATGTGAGGCTGGCTTGGGCAGAGCAGGGGTACACAGGAAAACCGAGACGAGGGGTACAGAGCAGAGAGCATTTTGAAAGCCGGAGGTGGTGGTGCACGTTGGTAACCCCAGCACTCTAAAACAGCACTTGGGAGCCTGAGGCAGGAGGAACTCAAGCTCTAGGCCAGTTTGGCCATAGGAGATCCTGTCTCAAAGACACACACAAACTGTAGGGGCTGGAGATGTAGCTGTTAGCAGCACAGGTCTTGTTTAAAGGCCGCAGCACTTCAAAACAAAACAACAACAAAAGAAAGCCATGTGTGTGACACACGCCTGCAGTCCCAGCGCTTGGGAGATGAAGGTGGCAAAGATCAACTCAAGGTCATCCTTGCTCCGTAGTGTTTGAGGCCATAGTACCTCGAGAGAGCCTTGCTGAGGACAGTCTTAAACGACCCACCCATTTCCACCTCCCACGCGCTGGGGACTACAGACCCACGCTACCACACCTGGCTGGGTGTATCCCATATCATCCTTGGCCACTCTCTCGTCTTTTTTAAACATTTAATTTACTGTGCACACAGTGTGTATATGTGGAAGTCAGAGGACAACTTGCAGGAACTGGTTCTCCACCCCGACTCCACGCCTCCAGAGTTTAAACTCAGGTCGGCCATCAGCTTGGTGGAAAGAACCATCTTGCCTGCTTCTTCCGCCTTAACTTCTGAGGTCGGTCCTTCATCTCTACTAAAGCTGAGTTCACTAATTAGCTGGACGTTCCCCAGAATCCTCGAGTCTCTACCTCTCAACATTAGGACAGAGATGGCTTTCTATGTGGGTGTCAGGGATCAGGTCGCCATGCTTGCGTAAAGCATTTGCCCACTGAGCTAATTCCTCTGCCTCTGTAACGGTACTTCTGCACTGCCAACTCCATTGGAATCTCCCGAGTCCCACACCACTGGCCACGTCTGTGAGGACATCTGTAGAGGTGTAACTGAAGGGGATGTCCCTCCCTGAGTGTGGGCAGCACCACAGAGACTAGGGTCCTAAGCAAGCCCCAGCATGCACCTCTCTCTGTCCCCGACTGTGGAGGCTGCCTCCTGCTGCAGTAACGTCTTCATGCCAAGAACTGTATCCTCTCCTGAGCTGTCAGCCAAAAGTAATGCTTCGAAAGTTGCTTCTGCCAGGTAGTCTGAGTTTGCCCGCACGCTCATATGCATCGTCTGCTTAGTGCACAGGTCAGGGGAGGGTACCGGGGGTGCAAATGATTGTGAGCCGCCATGTGGATGCTGAGAACCATCCTCAGTTCAGTCCTTTTTACCCAAGTCAGGCCAAGCACAGTGGCTCACATCTTTCATTTCAGCATCTGAGGGGCAGAGGCAGGTGTCACATATCTCTGTGTCCCGAGGCTGCAGTGAGGCCTCTTCTGCAGCTCCCTAGTCACTTTCTAAATGACCTGACAATAATTTTCATAAAGCAATAAACCAAAAGCCAGTCATCAGGTCCACGGGCTGGCCACTCCTGTCTCTGCATGCCGCAGGGCATGCTGGGTTACTTGCAAACAAAGAACCCCTCTGCTGAGGTCCAGCCAGGGGAGAAGGCACTCACCAGCAAACTTAATGGCTGTGATGGAGGAGGAGTGGTCATCCAGGGTCTGCTCCAGGTTGTAGTTCTTTTCCACATTTAACACGTGGATGAGCCGGTCCCGACTGGCTGAAGCCAGCAAAGTCACTCCTGTGAGTGGAGAGGACAAGTGGGTTACCTAGATGCCCCAACTCCCAGATAAGCAGACACACTGAGAAGTCCAATCCTTGGAGAAGGGGGTCTTTGGGTCCAGAGCACAAGCTAAGCTGCCCCAAACCAAGAAAGGCAAGTCCTTGGCTCTGGAAGATTTTTTTCCAGAGCCCCTACACCCTTACCACTACTTGAGTAAAGGCAGTTCTTTTTTATTTTTTATTTTTTTTTTGGTTTTTCGAAACAGGGTTTCTCTGCATTGTTTCTGGAAGCTATCCTGGAACTCGCTCTGTAGACCAGACTGGCCTCAAACTCACAGAGATCTGCCCACCTCTGCCTCCTAAGTGCTGGGATTAAAGGAGTGCGCCACCAAAGTTTGGCAAGGCAATTCCTGACCTGTGTGCGTGTACACGCTTATCTGCAGCAGATACTTCGGCACACCACAGCACTCCTTCCTGGTGAGTCCTACTTAGGGAAGTGTGCCATGGGAAGCTCCGGCATTCTCTTAGCCTCACTTAAAACCATGCCCCAGCTCCCGAGCCGAGATACCTGGGCCTCAGTCAGGCCTTGTCCTTTCCCCTCACTGGCCCCTCAGGCTGTGCCTGCTCTAGTAGAGCCGACTTCTTACCAGACAGCCTGAGGCCAGGAGGCTGGGAAAAGGTCTAAGGGTTGGGAAACAAAGAAACTGGTGGACAGAGGATGGAAGAATGAAAGAAGGTATGGAACGCCATCTTTGTCACAACGGGGTACAGCTCCACCTAGATTGGATCGTGCGCTGGTTTGAATGACAGATGCTCACACAGGCTCAGAAGTTTGAACACTTGGTCCCCAGGCGGTGGTCCTGCATAGGGCAGTCATGGACCCCTTAGGAGGCGGAGCCTTGCTGGAGGAAGTGCATCAGTCACTGGGGATCACCTCTGAGGGTTTATAGCGTCACCCTACTTTCTGCTCTCTCTGCTTCCTGTGTACAGATAAAACCATCAGCTAACTTCCTGTTCTCTCCCGGTGCCTTCCCTGCCATTAACGCGCTCTGTTCCTCGGGAACCACGGGCTAAAATAGACTCTTCCATAAATTGGTTTTGGTAATGGTATTTCATTATAGCAGCACAAAAGCAACTAATATAGATAGGATATCCCAAACCTGTGATGTCAGAACCAAATGATAAAGGAGTCTGACAAACGCAAAACTGAGGGAAATTCTACACGACTAGCTTGTCTCTGCAGCAAGCCAAAGCTCAAACGCCAAGTTAAGACTGTGGAGGCGCTCCAGAATAAAGATGATAACAAAGCCAAGACACTTAAAAATGTGAACCTAGTTTAAACACAAAAGGTCTATGAAAGAAATGATGGAGAACTAACAAAATTTGAATAAGGGCCGTTGTATAAACGACAACATGGTCTCAAAATGGAATACACAGACTTGGTAAGTAAGTGCACTAGTGCTTTGTAAGTGCGTACATATAAACAGATATAGACATGTGTATATGCATATACGTACATGTATGAATGTGTAGGACCAAGATGGGACCAGGGCATCTACAATGCTAGGTTATGCTCCACCACCGAGCTACACCCTAGCACGCTACCATCATGTGAATGGAGATGCTCTTCTTAAGGGTATCTCACATCACCCAGCAAAAAACCAAAATGTATATGCTCTTATTTTACCCTGCACGTAACACACACATATAACAGAGCAATGGGGAGAAGGAAGTCATGCGTTAGTCAAAGGGTTGCACTGAATTTAAAAGAAAATCCCGGATCTAGACGCCGTTTGAAAGCACTTCCTACCATATGCTTGCAATTGCTCTGTAGGCATTTAACTCTGTAAAAGGAACGCCAAACAGCACCGTCCATCCGGCAGGCAGATGATGAGCTTTTAAGCCACATCCTCACCCGCTCACACTCCTTCAGCTTGGGACCAGCACGAGCCCGCGGCTGCCCTGCTCTGTGGAGCCCATTCCACCCGGCCCTCGCTGAAGGGAAGACTCCCATCAGCAGCTGCTGTCCGGCTCCCCCCACCTCACAGAGCCCTTGCTGAACAGAAGACTCCCATCAGCAGCCGCTGTCCGGCTCCGCCCACCTCACCCCAGCGTGCAGGGGGCTCACCTGTCTCGGGCTTGGAGTACTCCAGGCACAGCACCTCAGCGTCGTGGGCCTCCACCTTGACCAGCTCATCCATGAAGTGCAGGTCGTGGATCCTGAGAGACACATACTGCCAACTGTACCCTGCCCGCTGCCCCCAGCCTGGCTCTAGGCCAGCACTGCAGTCTTACTGTGTCAAGAAGCCCGAATGCCCAACCACGGCTTCCCATGCAGAACGTGGCTGTGGTAAAGGGAGCATCACAGAGACAAGGAGACCACAAGTATGAGCCTCTTGTGGTTTACAAGCCAAAACATAGCCCAGAGATCGAGGATAGTCCTCTGCAGCAAAAGGCATTTCTTTTTCTTGAGACAGGGTTTCTCTGTGGCTTTGGAGTCTGCCCTGGAACTCGCTCTGTAGACCAGGCTGGCCTTGAACTCACAGAGATCCACCTGCCTCTGCCTCCCGAGTGCTGGGATTAAAGGCATGCACCACCACCGACTAGCTAACAAAAGGCATTTCTGCAGAGCTAAATATCATAGACAGTCTCTTATGGAAAGGGCAAAGGGTCAGAGACCACATTCACGGATTTACCCTGCTTTTGTACTATTTCTTTTCTTTTTTTAATTATTCTTTTTTGGGGGGGGGTGTGAGGGCAGCCCTCAGTATTTAGCTCTATCTGGTCTGGTATTGGCTATGTAGACCAGTCTGGCCTCAGGCTCACAGAGACCTATCTGTCCCTGCCACCAAGTGCTGAGATTAAAGGTATGTGTCTATTTTTTTAAACATGTTTTCATCTTTGTGTGTGTCTGCCTGCAGAGGCCAGAAAAGGGTATCAAACCCTCTACAGCTACAGTTAAAGCCCAGGAGTTACGAGTCGTCTGCCATCGCTGCTGCGGATGAAACCCTGGCCCTCTGTGAGCACAGTGAGCGCTCTGAACTACTGGGCCATCTCTCCAGCTCAGTGTTTTCTTTTCTTTTCATAGAGCATGGGCCACATGCTTCATTCATTATTCAATTTTTTTTTTCTTTTTAAAGACAGGCCCCGGGTGTCCTGGAACTCACTAAGTAGACCAGGCTGGCCTCAAACTCAAGAGATCCTCCTCCTGCCTCTGTCTCCTGAGTGGTGGGATTACAGGTGGGATTAATCTGGCTCATGCCTCATCAACAGTCTCAAAATGTAGACTCTCCTTATTTTTATTGCCACAGCCTCTCCACTGTCTACTGTGTGAGTTTTAGCCCAGCCTTTTCTGGTCTTTCTCATCTCAAAAAACTCATGTATAGAAAAGAGAAATAAAACAGGGCTTACATACAGCAGGTTCTGCAAGGGGATTAAATCAGTAAACATGTTGTTGTTGGGTGGTAGTAAGGCACTCATTTAATCCAGCACTTGGGAGGCAAAGGCAGGTGGATCTCTGTGAGTTTGAGGTCAGCCTGGTCTACAAGAGCTAGTTCCAGGACAGACTCCAAAGCTGCACAGAGAAATCCTGTCTCAAGAAACCAAAACCAAAACCAAAACACCACAGTGTTCAGCCATCACCATGCAGAGGCAAGAGTGTTCACCTACATTATCACCTATTAGTGTTTGTCACTTAACGTGTGGCTGATACGACAATTGCCAATATTTAATCACAGAATCTCACAGGAAAAAATGAAACAAAAGAACTAGGTTTAAAGAGACAGTGGATAAGGGCGCTTGCTGCCCAGACTATGACCTGAAGCCCCAGGAAGCACACTGGGAAGAGAGTTGACCCTCAAAGGTTGTCTTCTGACTTCCGCACTGACACTTTAATATGCATGTGCGCACACGCACGCACGCACGCACACACGCACGCACATGCGCACTAAATAAATTAGAAGCTACTCACTAGGTACTTCATGGAAGCTAGCTGCCCATCTGTGGGGCACATGCTCTGCAGCTTCTTCCCGACTCGCTCTGTCTCTTTCAAATCTCAGATGGCCACAGCTGCCACTTATCACCTTAAACTGGTCTCTTAGACAGAGCTCACATTCTGCTAGCACCCACTAGCTAAGTAAGATGGCTGCTCATGCTATTCTACAATTCTAGCACTCTAGAGGCTGAGGCAGGAGGATGGGCACAAATTCGAGACTAGACAGGGCCACGCAGTAAGTTCTAGGCCATTCTGGGATGTGTACAGTATGAGGCCCTGTCTCAAAAATGAAAGCATGGCTGGGGAGATGGCTGTTGTACGTGCCTCTAACACTCCAGTGCTTGGAGCTGTAACAAGGGATTCCTGGGGCTTCCTGGCCAGCCAGTCCAGCCAAACTGGTGAGCTTCTGGGTCAGGGAGAAACTCTGTCTCAAAAAATAAGTGTACTTGGGGCTGGAGAGATGGCTCGGTGGTTAAGAGCATTAAATGCTCCTCCAGAGGTCCTCAGTTCAATTCCCAGCAACCACATGATGGCTCACAACCATGTGTAATGAGATCTGGTGCCCTCTTTTGGCCTGCAGGCAGAACACCATATATATAATAAAACAAATTTTTTAAAAAAGTGTAATCCAGTGACAGAAGCAGACATCCAACCTTGACCTCTAGCCTCCATACAGGCATGCACACACATACCAATAAATAAATAATAAAATGAAAATAAAAACAAATCTGGATACGGTGGTACACACCTGTAATCCCAGAACCCAGGAGGTGGAAACAGACTGTCTCAAAGAAATCACACCAGGGGCTGGAGAGATGACTCAGCAGTTAGCACTGGCTGCTCTTCCAGGGGACCTGAGTTTGGTTCCCAACACCCACGCTGGGGCTGGGTGACTCCCAACTACCTGAAACTTCAGCTCCCAGGGATCTGACATCCTTTCAGTCTCTTCCAAGGAGACGGGGTGAAGGGGGGAGGGGAGACAGAGACAGAGACAGAGAGGACAGAGACAGAGAGGACAGAGAGAGAGAGACAGAGAGAGAGAGAGACAGAGAGAGAGAGACAGAGAGACAGAGAGAGAGGACAGAGACAGAGAGACAGAGACAGAGAGACAGAGACAGAGAGAGAGACAGAGACAGAGAGGACAGAGACAGAGAGACAGAGAGACAGAGAGAGAGACAGAGACAGAGACAGAGCGAGCGACAAACCTAAAACCAAAACAACCAAATGAAAGTAATGAACAACCTTGTTGGGGTGGGCAGACCACTTGGTCTCCTATGCTCTGCACTACTGAACCTTGTTGGGGTGGGCAGACCACTTGGTCTCCTATGCTCTACCCTACTGAATCTTGTCAGTACACCCGTCGCTCTGCACCTTACTCCTCCCGTTGACATTTTAGCTTTGGTGCCCAACGGCTGTGGGAATGTTTCCTAAATCTCCCTGTCCAGGGAGCTGCTGAGATCCTGGCAGTTACTGTGACCTCAGGTTTTTAGGAAGCCCCTCCCAGCTGAAGCCCCAGGGTGCTGTTGGTAACTGGAATACTACTCATGGTCCCCTGTTCCCAACCAGCCAAGACTAGGATTTCTCCCCAGTGCCCTGAGACGCCCCCCCCAGCTGGGGCCGAGAGATGAACACTAGCCACCACCAGGGCCACTTGCCTCAGATTTCCACTTCGGTCGCCTGAAGCCAAGTGCTGGCCATCAGGACTGACCTGCATGACTCGAACCCCAGCTTTCACATCCATGGGTGTCCCAATCTCACTGCCCCGGTCTGGAAAGTGAGACATGTCCTGCAAGTGCTGAATATCATTCTCCACATACACCACCTTCAGCAGGGTCTGCGGGAAGAGAGGCTAAGGTCAGCACGGCAAGGAGCTTACAGTACCTGAGTTCAGAGCGTCCCATGGCACGGGCCTTACTGAGTAACAGAGCTCAAGCTTCCCCACTCACAGCAGTAACTGCATTTCCCTGTCTTCCTTGCAACTGGAGAGACTCTGGGCAGGGAGGAGAGCAAGCGAGGACACAGCGACTGCCCTTCCCCTCGCTGGCTGCACGGGGCTCTGACATGACGGCTAGTGAGGGTGACAGCTATCTTCTCCATGACAGAATGAAGAGGTGAAGGGTTCAAGTCTCTAAGAGCTCCCTGCGACTAGATAAACTATCTCCAGGTTTCTTTTTTTAAAATGTGTATGAGTGCATGTATGTATGTATGTATGTATGTATGTATGTATGTATGTATGTATGTGTAACATGTGTGTGCCGTGCCCGAGGAACTCATAATCAGCCACTTGATCTTCTGGAACTGGAGTTAACTGGTTGTTAGCTGCCAGAGTGCTAGGAATGGAACCCAGGTCCTCTGTAAGAGCAGCAAGTGCTCTTAAGTGCTGAGTCATCTCTCCAGCTTACAATGCCTCCCCTTTAAATTTATTTACTTTTATTTCAAGTACAAAAGTGTTTTAGCTGCATGTATGGCTGTGTGGAGGCATTGGATCCCCTAAAACTGGAGTTACAGGCAGTTAGGAGCTGCCATGTGGGTGCTGAGAATCGAACCCAGGTCCTCTGAAAGAGTAGCCAATGTTCTTAACTGCTGAGTCATTTCTCCGGCCCCCCCCCTTTAAATACAACCCATTTTTATGCATCAGAAAATCACTTTCACAAAGTTTTAAGATGCTCTTTTTCTGTTGTTGTTACTGGTTTTGTTAAGACAGGGTCTCACGGAGCCCAAGCTGGCCTCAAACTCCTGACTCTCCCACCTCTACTTGCCAAGCACTGGGATTACAGGTATGGGACACCATGTGTGGCAAGTTCTGCATTTCCTACCATGCAGAAGACCGTGCTATTGGCCGGGGAGGGAAAGTAACAAAGGAGCAGTTGCCATGCATCTCCTGCAGGAAAGGCCTGCATTACTGCTGCCTCGCTGACCTCTGAAGGTTTTCCTAGTCTGGAATCACCTCGGGGCCTTTGCACAGGTTATTCCCCAGATACGGAGTCTGTCCCCTTCTCTTTTACCCCATCCCTCCATACTGTGGCTGAAGGGCCTCTTCCACAGACAGCCGCTTCTGGCAGCCAGGCTCTCGGGACAGCGTCACATGTTAGTGGCATCCTGTCCTTTTCTTTCATGGTGCTTCCTGCACTTGTGTTGGCATATGGCTTGAAGTTAGCAATCACTGTCTGCCTTGCACAAGACTTGGAGGCGCCACAAGGGCGGAAGGGTGTTCCAGCATTAAGTATAATTCATAAAGTCATTTAGTCCTCAGCTAGCCAGAAAAGATGCCCACCTCGCAGTACTGATCAAAATGTCCTCAGCAAACTGTTTGTCCCCAGCCTCCACCAGGGCTCCCTAGGCTCCTGCTAGCATGCCAGCTGAGGTTTCCCATGTGACAGCTACCTAGATGAGGAAAGTCCCTGCCTGGCTTTGCCCACTGTACTCTCCTTGAGTCGTGACTCAAGACTTGGAAGCAAGGTCATCTCCAGCGAAGGAGTAGACACACACACACACGCACACACACACACACACACACACACACACACACACACACACACGCACGCACGCACACACACACTCAGCAGAAGTTAGGTGGAAAAGAGAGGAGACAGCTCATGCCACCTACCTCAGAGAAGGAGGGAAGAACAAAGAGAAACAAGAAGAGACAAGCGCCTCATCTTGGTTCCTGGCTCCCGCCCGTGGGGAAATCTAACATCTTATTCCCAGAAAAGACTTCACTGCTCCTACAAACCATATCACAACGAAGCAACTCACATTGCTGAAGATGTTTCTCTGCCATTGAGTATCAGAGCTGCTATCTATATTCCAGAAGCGGATGGTGTTGTCTGAGGAACAAGTCAGAAAAGACCCGGACGGCAGACAAGCTCTCTGATCTTCTTCAAACTCGGGGTACACCTACAGTCCCAGAGAACAAGGCAGTACTGGAATGATGGATAATGATGATCCATGAGGGCGAAAACACCTAAGCTAAAGCTTGAAATGGTGGTGGACTACACCTGTAATCCCAGCAGCTAGAAGTTGAGGCAGGAGGATCAGAAGTTCATTTCAGACAGCTACATACTGAATTGAAAACTAGCCTGGGCTACATGAGACCTTATCTCAAATAGAAAGAAAAACCAGCTAGGCAGTGGTGGCACATGCCTCTAATTCCAGCACTCGGGAGGCAGAGGCAGGTGGATCTTTGAGTTCGAGACCAGCCTGGTAATTCCAAGATAGCCAGGGCTATGCAGAGAAACCCTGTCTTGGAGGAAAAACAAAACAAAACAACAACAAAAAAGAAATAAACATGTTGAGGACTACGTAGCAAGATCCTGCCTCAAAGAAAAAAATAAACAAAAAAACTGAAGCCAGGAGCAGTGATGTAAGCCAGCACTTAGGAGCAGAGGCAGATGCTGTTCTTTGAGTTCAAAGCCAACTAGGGCTACACCATGAGACCCTGTGTTTCCCAGACAGAAACAAAAAGTAGAAAGAAAACAAAAAAATGTAACCATTTTCAGAATTGAATAATTGCCAATTTTCAACTCTGGTACATAAGATGTGGAAAAAGTAAATGAGTAATAAGACATTCTCATTTAATAACTTCCTTTAACAACTAGGAGTCACCTTAGTGCCCTGAATGATTTAATAATAAGCAGGATGGGGACACACTTAGTGGTAAGGTACTTACATAGTATGGACAAAGGCCCGGGTTCAGTCCTGAGTAGCAAAAACCTAAACAACAACAAAAATACCCATGCCAGTTCCTACTGAAAAAAATAAGCAGGGGTTTAAAATGTCTGGATGCAGGCCTGGGACAAGAAATGTACAAGCTAAAGCATCTTGGTGCCTACAGCAAGGTGCTACCAAAGACTACCAGGGTTGCCTCCAACCCCAGAAACCATGTTACAGAAGCTCCTGCCGGCCCAGAATAAACAAGTGAAATTCCAACAATGTTGATGATGATGAACAAAATCACATCTGGTTTATTAAAATACATGAGTTCATATAATGCTATGAATTGAAACAACCAGGTACGTATAACAGGCAGAGAACCAATTGGTTGCCTTGGAAATGGGCAGGCAAAGGCAAAGATTCAAGCGGCATCCAGACACCATTGCATGAAGTATCTACCAAGTGACCCATTAATGTGAGTGCGCCAACTAATAAAGAGAACTAATAGCATGAGAACATCCCACAATGAACCTCAGAAAGAATGGATCTGGGGGCTGGAGAGATGGCTCAGAGGTTAAGAGCACAGGCTGTTCTTCCAGAGGTCCTGAGTTCAATTCCCAGCACCCACATGGTGGCTCACAACCATCTGTAATGAGATATGGTGCCCTCTTCTGGCAGCAGGTATGCATGCATGCAGAACATTGTATGTATAATAAATCTTTAAAAAAAGAAATGGGCTGGGTGGTGGTGGCGCACACCTTTAATCCCAGCACTCGGGAGGCAGGGGCAGGCGGATCTCTGTGAGTTTGAGCTAGTTCCATGACAGCCTTCAAAGGCACAGAGAAACCCTGTCTTGAAAAATCACCCTCCCCACCAAAAAAAGAAACAGGTCTGAGCATTGAAACTCAGTATCTGCTAACAATAGTCAGCTGTACACGGCCTTTTCTTTAATTAAAAAACCTATTTTTATTTTACACTTATGAATGCTTTGCCTGCATGTATGCACACCATGTGCTTGCAATGCCCACAGAGGCCAGGAGAGGACAATGGTCTGGACCTGGAATTACATGCTGTTGCGAGTCATCGCCTCACCCCCAGGTTCTCTTCAGGAGCAACAAATGCTCTTAACCTCTGGGCCATCTCTGCTCAGTCTCTGAACAGAGCTTCTGAACATTTTCCCTTTCTTTTGTTCTCTGGCCTTCAACTCACAGAGACCTGGCAGCCTCAGCTTTCAGAACACTGGGGTTAAAGCTGCTTGGGTAACCATCCTGTCCAAGTGTTTCTTTTCTTTGAGACAGGTTCTCATGTAGCCCAGGTTGGCCTTGAACATTCTGTACGGCCAAGGATGGCCTTGAACTCCCAATCTGCCTGCCTGTCCATCTCAAGCACTGGTTACCAAACCCAGGTCAACTTTTCTCTGAGCTCTATGGTAAATACACCACTTAGCCCCAATGGAGACACAGCTGGACAAAGGGAGAAGGGAAAGGCGGCCTCACCTCCACATTCCAGACGAAGGAGCTATGGAAGAGCTCTGACCACATTTTGCTGACGTCATTGATGTCCCTGATGTCCCAGATATAGATGCTGTGGTCCTTATAGACGCAGGAAAGCCACTTGTGGACAGGGTCAAAGGTCAGTGCCACTGTATCTGGGTAGACTGCTTCTGCTTTTCTGTGGAAGAGGGAGCTACCAAGCCACATGGGTCAGTCACCATCAACGCCAGTGAGCCATTCCTAAGTCTCTGTGGCTGGCCACCTTCCTACTCTAACCCCACTTCCTGGTCCTCTCTCTTCTCTTGCTTTGCTTCTAACATAGATTGCAAACTAGAAGTGCCTAGGGTCTGGCCATGAGAGCACATTTCTTTCACGATTTATTATTTCTTGCTACATTAGAAATGACAATAAGGTTGTAAGAAGTTACAGAAGCACGCAGCTTCCTGAAGACCACAAAACAGTGGTGGTACCCGTCGTAGTTTACTTGAAACGGGCTTGCCCTGGAGGACCACACACTCAGTGGTCTCAATGGTGAGATGATCAACAGCATCTTCCATCTGGAATTTGCACACCAGTAAGAACACTGAAAATAAATTCAAAGCCAAGAATGGTGGCACAAACCCTTAATCCTAGCACTGGGAGGCAAGAGGGGGGGCAGTCGGATCTCTGAATTCAAGAACAGCCAGAGCTGCACAGAGAAGCCCTGTGGTGGTGGGGGGGGGAGTGGAAAATAAATTCAAGGGAAAATTGGCTACAAACTATAGCCAGGAAGAAGAAGCCATCACTGGTGTCTCAAGTCTCTGTCGACACAGGTTTACAAAATCAAGTCTAAAAAGGGAGAGTCGTCTGAGGGCATTCTTTTTTAAATACTGGGGATCTGTTTATTTTATGTGCAAGGGTGCTTTGCCATAATGTGTGTTTGCACCATGTGTGTGCTTGGTACCCATAAAGGCCAGAAGAGGGCACCAGATCCTCTGGGAGTTAGACTACTGTGAGCCTCCATGTGGGTGCTGGGATTAGAACCCAGGTCTTCTTGAAGAGCAGCCGCTGCTCTTAACCGTCACTGAGTCATCTCACCAGTCCCTTGTCATTGTTTTGAAATAGGATCTTACTATATAGCTGGCCTGGCAGTTGCTGTGTAGACCAGGGTGGCCTTGAACTTACAAAGACCTGGTGCAGGTGTGAGCCACTGAGTTACTGACTTAACTGATCCAAACAGCATGCAAGGGGCTGAGGTGCGTCCCTAGGCCTTGGGTTTCCTAAAAGGCTATAGCTCACTTAGTACTTGCTGTGTGCTATTCAATTCTCACCACTACCGGAAAAGCCATTTTGTTTTACGGATGAGGAGGCAAACTCAGAGGGGTACGCTGACTACCTGAGACCACACTACAGCAGGTAGAGGAGCTAGGCAGTCAGTCTTGCTGCTGCAATAGGCCATGATCTGTGGCTTGGACAACTCTCTCTTTCCTTACATACTCAGTCAAGACACCACACCCAGCTTTCTCTTGGAGAAGCTGCTGGCCCAGGAGCTAACAACGTACAAAGAGGCAGCCCACCATGGCTAGATACCCACGCCACTTTCTACAGCAAGGAAACAGTTCCTTACAACAAAGGAACAGGCCACGGCTTTGTCCTTCCCTCTACTCTGGACATGGCAAGTCAAATGGTTCCGCATTCAAGGGTGATGCAGCCCCCTGCGGTCACCCCGCAAACCTCAGAGGACATGCGCTCATCCAGCTGGTCTCCATCAGCATTCCAGCCCCCCAGCCCTTCGCTGGACCCGCAACATCCGCTGTGCTGTCCTTTCACGGCACTTAGCTTGCTCCCAAGCAGCGGGCCTCTCATCCCAGACACTCAGCGGCCACAGCCCCGCCCAGCACGCTCCTGTCACTGCTCCCTTTCCGCATTATCTCATCTGCGTACTTCTCATGGAGCTCCCTCCCTGTACCAAGGTTTGTCCAGCAGAGATACTTTTTGGTTTGCTTTTTTTTTTTTTTAAGACAGTGTTTCTGGGAAGTCCTGGCTGTCCTGGAACTCACTCTGTAGACCAGGCTGGCCTCGAACTCAACAGAGATCCATCCACTTGCCTCTGCCTCCTGAGTGCTGGGATTAAAGGGGTGTGGGGTGTGTCACAACACCTGGATGCCAGCAGAGTTTGCCGGCTTGGCTTCCTGCTTTCCACCCTGGGCTGCCACTGAGTAGCTGCTCAGAGAATGTTACAGGACAGGGGAGCACATTCTGTTGTCTCCACTCTGCTCCAAGCTTGCTTGCCTCTGGAGCAGGACTTTTATGCTCTATTCACTGCCATTAGTGCTCAGAGCCAAGAGCAATCATTAGTATTTACAGTATGGACACTCAAGTCGATGGACATGGCAGCATGGCAGTCAACAGACTCTCAACACACACCTTTCCTCCCCCAGAGCAGACCAGTACCTGGAGTCCAGGCCCTGTGCCACATCTATGCCCAGGTAGTGTGGCTTGGGCAGGTTGGCGAGGTACTGCAGGCTGTGGGCCTGGAAGGTTCGGACCACCCCATCCGTGCATCCACAGAAGATCAGCTCCTCACTGACACACAGGCAGGAAGAAAAGGAGACCTGAGGGAACACACTCAAGTGTACTTGGTGTTTTACATTATTCTGAGATCAGAATATAGCAACAGTTACCGCTGAAGATGTGCCACCATGCAGACAGAAGTATGACTGAATTCAGAGAGGAACTTAACTGCGTAAAGATTTGTCAGGAATGGAGGCGTGGCTCAGCAGTTAAGACCACTTGTTCTTGCAGAGGACCCAAGTTCATAGCCACATGGTGCCTCACTATCCATAACTCCAGTTTCAGGGGACTCAACACCTTCCTTTTACCTCCATAGGCAGCAGGCTCACAAGGGGTACATATGCATACACGCAGGCAGAACACTCACACACGTAAAAATAAATAAATCTGAAAAGAGTACATTCACAGCAGTGACTTTGGCAGGTCACCTACAGTAATTGGGTTGAAACTTAGACCAGGACAGGACATATAGACAAAAGGGATTGTAAGCAACAGACTCTAGACAGATTCCAGTTTTTTTACAGGGACTTTTTTTTTTCCGAGACAGGGTTTCTCTGTTGCCTTGGACCCTGTCCTGGAACTCACTCTGTAGACCAGGCTGGCCTCAAACTCACAGAGATGCGCCTGCCTCTGCCTCCTGAGTGCTGGGATTAAAGGTGTGCACACCCACCACCCGACCTATAGGTACTTTTTCTGAGTCTGTCAAAAGCATCATGTGTGTGTCTATGTATATTGTTCTGGGCTTTTCTGTTTTTTTGAGACAGAGTCTCACTATAGGTCTCAACTAAACTGGAATTTTTGGCAATCCTCTGGCCTAAGCTTTCCAAGTGCTAGGACCCAGTACAACACCACAGTTCACCAAACAAAAGGTGCTTCCAGCAGTGGTGGTGTATGACTGTAATCCCAGTACCAGAAAAACTGAAGACAAAGGATTATAAGTTTGAGGCCAGCCTGGTCTATATGATAAGGCCTTGTCTAAAAACAAACAAGATAGCTTTAAACTTGCTTAGGTTCTGGAAAGATTAAAAGGAATTTTTTTAAAATGATGTTTAGGGTCATCAGTTAGGCTTATTGCTCTTGAGGAGAACTCAGGGCTTCCCAATGCTCACACCAGGCAGCTCACAATCCCCTGGTCTCCAGCCCCAGTGGATTCTCCACAATCCCCTGGTCTCCATGAACATTGCACTTCCGCATGCAGACACCCACCCCACCCACACCCACACTCACCAATATAACACTGTATCGATTAAAAATAAAGTACATCTTTTGTTTACTATATCTAGGGGCTAGAGACATGGCTCAGTTTTTAAGAGCGCCTACTGCTCCAAGACTGCCGTTGTGTGAGGAGACTGCTGAGCACTTGTGAGAAAACTCCAAAACCAAGAAAAGAGTCTTATGATCCGTTTTTTCAAAACCATGAATTTGAGCCAGGAGGTGGTGGCTCACGCTCTTAATCCCAGCACTTGGGAGGCAGAGGCAGGCGGATCTCTGTGAGTTCGAGGCCAGCCTGGTCTACAGAGCAAGTTCCAGGACAATCAGGGCTACACAGAGAAACCCTCTCTCAACCCCCCGCCAAATTAAATGGAAATACCATCTTCCTCAAAGTTGACAAGAAAGTCACGAGAGATAATATGCAGGAAACATTTTTTTCTTTAAGTATCCTGAGCCTACTGTTTTTTACTGACGTACTGACTTGTTCAGGGAGAAGGGATGCTCTGGCGTCACAGTGCACACACATGTGACACAGAGAGGACAATTGGTAGGGTCCATTCTTTCCTTCCAATGAGGAGCTCGGCTGCCAGGCTTGGAGGCAGGCCCTTTTACCTGCTCCGCTACCTCACTGGCCTAGGAGATGAGGAAACTCAGAAAGGGAGACTTGATGGGGAAGTGCTGTGTATATGTCAATAAAGCACTGTTGGCCAATAGGGAAGCAAGATAGGTGGGACTAGGAGTCCAGGAGGACTCTGGAAAAGAGAAACACAGGAAGTCACGATGTAGCCCCCAGAGAAATAAGATGTCCGGAACTTTTCTCCGGTAAGAGAAATACTTAGATTAACAATTATGGCGCTGGGTGTTGGTGGCGAACGCCTTTAATCCCAGCACTCGGGAGGCAGAGGCAGGTGGATCTCTGTGAGTTTGAGGCCAGCCTGTTCTACAGAGCGAGTTCCAGGACAGCCTCCAAAGCCACAGAGAAACCCTGTCTCGAAAAACCGAAAAAAAAAAATAATAATAATAATAACAATTATGGGATAAATACTTAAGTCAGAGCTAGCCAGGAAGAAACAAGCAAGGCCAACAGCTTCATAATTAATACAGTGTCTTGTGTGTTATTTGGGGACTACAACACGGCAGAGCCCAGGCAACTGGCGGGGGGAAAACCAAAGCGGCTGGCAAGGAAAAGGCTTCTCTTTACAGGGACTCTCACATGGAGCCTGTGGGGTTTTTTTTGGGGGGGGCTGGTTTTTTGAGATTGGGTTTCCCTACGTAGCTCTGGCTCTCTTGAACAAAGAGATCATCTGCCTCTGCCTGACGAGGGCTGGCATTACTGGCCTGTGCAACCCCTGCTCAGCTCACAGGAACCTCTGCAGTCAGTCACTAACTTGAAGCTAGGTGTGGGGGTGCACACATGCAATTCTAGCCCTCAGGAGGTCGAGGCAGGGGCATCATGAGCTTGAGGACAAACTCAGCTCCACAATGAAGGGGAGACCTTGTCTATGACAAAACACAAAACATCTCAGTCCCAGTCGGGCGGTCGTGGCGCACACCTTTAATCCCAGCACTTGGGAGGCAGAGGCAGGCGGATCTCTGTGAGTTCGAGGCCAGCCTGGTCTACAAGAGCGAGTTCCAGGACAGCCTCCAAAACAATACAGGGAAACCCTGCCCCCCCCCCAAAGCACCAGCAGGTGCACTGCTCAGTGGAAACACAGTGTACGGGAGCACCCCTGGATACGCTAAGGAAAGAAGAGTTCCCTGGCTGACTGCGGGCTGAGAGGGAGGTGGGTACCTTCAGGTCGATCCACTTTTCCAGCATCCTCTTCTCATTGAACTGGCAGAGGAGGCCGGAGTAGGACACACAGAAGGTATTGCCCGCCATTCGGCCCCGGCCGCAAGCCACGCCACAGAAGATATTATTGTGCAGCTCTCCCAGGATGCCCGAGCGCCCTACCAAGGGCACTGTGCCAGTCACCTGGAAGCATAGGAGGACATTTTAGAGAGTGTCCTCTTGTCTAGTTCTCAGCCGGGCTCAATGGGCCTTCCTGACACAGCTAAACGATTAAGAAACTCCTCCATGTGAGAAGGAAGAGAAACAGAATCCACACTTGGGCAGAGAGGTCAAGAGGCGGTGTGGTCCAATAGTGAGCTCTGGCCTGGGGCAGAGTCAACAGGGCTTACTAGTCAGCACCTGGATGCCCGAGACACTTGATGGCCTGTGAGATCACTACCTCCAAGTCCGAGGTAGACACAGGAGCCTACGCTGCTTCTGCCAGTGACTCTCGGAGACCAGGCTGGAATGGGGCAAACTCACCTTCGCTTCAGTGGAGACTTCCAAGAACCAAAACCTCACATGCCGATTCCCAACGGTGACAAAATAGGTGCTGTCCTCAGAAAAGGAGAGGGCAATGACTCTACAGGACACCTTGTTGGAAGCCACCACAATGTCTTTCTGCAAGAGCGGGTGTAGACTTAGGATCCTGGGGACTCCCTGCCTTCCCACATTCTGGCAGGACCGCTGGGACTCACCTTCCAGTCCCAGACATTGAGGACCATGTCATGTTGGTAGCCCATAGACACGATGTGCTTCATATTGGGGGAGAAGGCCACACACGCCACACCATACTTGTGACCCAGCATCTCCGCCACCTGAGTTTTTTCCTCCACATCCCAGATGCGCACGGCTGGCCTGTGCCCGTTCTGGGGGTACAGTGGGAGGGTAAGGTCATTATTACTCCTGAACAGTGTGTGCCAGGCAGGGTTAGAGGGGCCGTTTAAGCTCAAGCTGACATTGCTACAACTTGTTCCCAAAAGCCACCTCCCCTATTTGCCCCAGGCCTTTTCTGAAACCAGGAGCCAATTCAGGGATTTCCAGGCCCACTAGAAACAGGAGGAATAGCTCCAAGACCTTCCCCGCTGCTCGGGCAAGACTTACCTCCCCTGTCACTATGTACCTCCCGTCTGGGGAGAAGGCCAGAGCACTCAGGGACTTCCTAGGGACAAGGAAAGAGTCATTACTGCCCACTCCTGGTCCCCAAGGCTGGGGAAAGGCCTGGAGGAATGAGTGCCAGCAGCTCCTATACAGCCAGTGTAGCCTGAGCCCAGACAGCACTCAGGGAAACGGACCAGAAGCAAAGGGCTCTTCCTCAACACCAAACACTGTAGACCCAGGATGGAGTCTCCGAGTTCTTCCGCAGCGAGCTTCCCAAGACCCTCGCACCCGTAACATAGCTCTAGTACTCAGACACAGGGACAGGCACACACCCGGCCTAAGTAGGGAAGCAGTGCTGATGGGAGACACGGCGCACACACGGCATATTGCGTGTTCTAGAAACCCCAGCAACCAAAGTGCTGCTAATACTCTGTGTGCTCATGTGCATGTGGAGGCTAGAGGTCAACTTTTGGTGGTGCTGCTCCTCAGGAGCTAGCTACCTTATTTTCTTGAGACAGGATTTCTCGATGGGACCCAGGGCTCACCAGTTAGGCTAGGCTACCTGTTCAGTGAGGCCACAGGGATCCCCATTCCTACCTTCCCAACACTGGAAATATACGCACATTCACCACACCTAACTTTTTTGGGGGAGGGGTGTGTTTGGAGAAAGGCTTTCACTGTGTAGCCCTGGCTGGCCCCCAACTCGGAGATCCGCCTGCCTCTGCCTCCTGAGTGCCACACCTAATTTTTATGTGGGTCCTGGGGATTGGGTTTGGGTCCTCATGCTTACACAGCAAGTGCTTTACAGACTGAACTATCTCTCCAGCCTGAACATGGACTGAAGGCCAGACCAGCTGGCATGCATTTTAGAAGCAAGGCCATGCCCAGACTATACAGCTTTTAGCTGCTCCTTTGTTTCAATCCTGTTTTTATGTGTTTTTTGTTTTCTAAGACAGGATCTCATGATGGAGCCGGGCCTTACTTCACAACCCTCCGGCCTCAGCACCCTAAGAGCTGAGATTACAGGCTCATGTGCCACCCCCCTGGCTTCTGTGTGACCCTGACAATCCCAGATGATTCACCACCCATCCTCTTTGGCCTGTGTAAGCCATCCAGTGGCTTCTCTTTTCGCTTGGCATGACAACTGTTCTGCTGGTCACCTGATTCTTCGCCTCTGTAGCGCCTCTCGCTAGTTTTCCTTCACATGGGTATGGCTTCCTTTAGATCTCTTCCCTAACGCCCCCCACCCCTACAAGTAATCCCTCCATGTCGCTGATCACAATCAGATAGTAATCTGCTGGTGGGTTGATGGCCTGTCTCCCACACTGTCAGCTGTAGAGGCAGATTCTTTTTATAAAATATTTATTTATTATGAATACAGTATTCTGCCTGCATGTATCCCTGCAGGCCAGAAGAGGGCACCAGATCTCAGATCTCTGAGCCACCATGTGGTTGGAGGGAATTGAACTCAGAACCTTTGGAAGAGTAGGCAGTGCTCTTAACCACTGAGCCATCTCTCTAGCCCGAGGGCAGACTCTTGTCTCTGCTCACGGCTAGGTTGCCAGTACCTGGAATAGTACCTAGCACAAAGCAGGTCCTGTGAACATTGCTGAGTAAATGAGTCACCTATGAATATTGCCAGGCTCTGTGGGGAAAGGGGTTTGGGAAAGCATCCTGGTCCCCCAGCCCCAGCCCTAGCCCAGGCCCAGCCTACCTGGCAGTGTTAAAGATATGCTGCTGCTTGTTCTCTTTGGGGTTCAAGATCACCACCACACAGCTGGAGAGAAGAGGAAAATGTGTTTAAACTGGGGGGTTGGGGGAAGCATTGGGTCCAGGGATTATTCTCTCCCCAAAGAAAAACCCATGTGTCAGTGGGGCTCCCTCTGGTTTTCTTTGTGTCATTATGTAGCCTAGGCTGGTTCTGAACTCCTCCTGCCTTGGGTTACAGCGCCAAGGAACTTTTGGTTTTGGTGGTGCTGGGGACAGAACCCAGGGACTTTTTTTTTTTTTTTTTTTTTTTTTGGTTTTACGAGACAGGTTTCTCTGTATTGTTTTGGAGGCTGTCGGTCCAGCCTAGCCTCGAACTCAAAAGAGATCCGCCTACCTCTGCCTCCCGAGTGCTGGAATTAGAGGCGTGCGCCACCACCGCCCAGCAGAACCCAGGGACTTAAATATGCTAGGCAAACACTTTCCCGAGTCACCTCTCCAGGTTGCATAAGGCTCTCTTATAAGGTTTCTCTTTCTGGTTCCTTCTTCCTCCAGATATTAACAGTGAGAAACCGTGGGCCCTTGTCATTACTAATATATCCTCACACAGAAACAAGCCCTTACTTTGTGGAGACTATTCCAGCAGGCCCTAGGCTTACACAGACCTTGTGGCTTTAATAGCCTTAAATCTCCACAGTTGCTTGGCCAGGCCAAGGGCTCTTTAGATCTGATATGGAAGAATGAAGCCCAGGGAGGGGAAGTCCTTTGCACAAGCCACCCCGAAGGGCAGAAATTGAGTGGGGATGTGAATGTATCCCAGCTGGATTTAAGAGCCCATCCTGGCCGCCTTCTTGGAATGTTTCCCAAGGTCTCAATAGATAACTGTTTGTTACTATGAGTCTACTCGGCCCTATCTTGCTGGGGGTTGGGGGAGAAGGCTCTTTCATTGCCTAAGCAGGCTAGACCAGTACCTCTGAACTAAACCCATCATCTCCTTCAGTTCTCTAACTACCCAGATGGAGTGTTACTGGGTAGAGGCTTTAAGAAGGGTATATGCAGACAAGCTGGACATGAGTTTGGGCTTTCTCCACTTGAGTTTCCTATAGTCTCAGCATCTCACATTTGTAGTTGTGATTAAAAGGCTTTCCACGCACTGACTTGCCAGGTGTTGTTCTAGACACAGATGGGGCTGTGGAGAGGAGGGAGTCCCTGCTACTCCCACAGAGGGAGCAGCAGTGTCTATACCCTAAGGATGGGAAGCCAAGGCCCACAGAGATCCACCAAGGACTTCAACTCCAAATTCCACAACAGTGGCCAGCTGCTGAGGCCCACCCATTCGCTTACCCTGCCAGGTAGGCTACACGGCCTGTGCCAGGGTCACAGGTTAGCCCACTGCTGTTCTGGGCTGTGATGCCAAGCACCTTCTCAAGTGTCACCTGCAAAGAAAAGGGCTGTCAGCGATACATGCTCCAGCAGGCGCCACGTGGCATGGCTGCCTCCATCACGGGGCTAAGCTGCATTCCACACGCGCTCCTGCGTATGAAGTCACGCGGTTACCAGCAGCCAACGCTTGACTTCTGACAGCATTCCCTTGCCTGCTGCAACAGAACAAGTGCTAGCAGGGAAGGAACTCGGGGCTGCAGGGGAGAGGGAATGCCCGGTGACAAAGTGACCTCTGACTACGTGTCCAAGGGTGTTCTGGAAGAACGACTTACTGCCTGACAATCTGTAAGGAACATCACAACCACCCTTGTTCAAAGATGAGCCAAAGCTCCTGTAGCTCCTGTAGCTGGGGAGGGGCACAGTTGGAGTGCAAACCAAGGTGCTTCCGTGGTTTCGATGCTGGCACTTCAGGCCACACAGGGGAGACAGCACCGAGCAAAAGCAGATGGTGTTCCCTCATCAAACTCAGCTGAGCGTTTTCAACAAGTAGAGAAACACGTCACACTAAAAACATTTCTTTAACAGGTTGAAGATAGAACCCAACAGAATGCTTGCCTAGCATATATAAGGCCTTGGGTTTGAGTCCCAGCACTGAAAATTAAAAAAAAAAAAAACACATTTTTTTGAGACAGGGTCTACTTGTGTAGCCAGGAAATCACTATGAAGACCAGGCTAGCCTGAAGCACACAGAGATCTGTAGCTGATGTTTTTGTTCTTTTTATCTTTTGGTTTTTTTGGCCTTTTTAAGGGGCCAGCCACCTAGCTCCCAAATAAATCACACACAAATGCTTATTCTTACTTATGAATGTCCGGCCTTATGTTGGCTTGTTTCTAGCCAGCTTTTCTTAAATTATCCCATCTACCTTTTCTCTGTGGGCTTTTATCTTTCTTACTTCTTCAATTCTTACTGGGTGGCTGGGAGGCTGGGAGGCTGGGTGGCTGGGAGGGTGGCTGGGTGGCTGGGAGGCTGGGAGGATGGGTGGGAGGCTGGGAGGAGGCTGGGATGCTGGTAGGGTGGGTGGGAGGCTGGGAGGAGGCTGGGAGGCTGGGAGGGTGGGAGGAAGTGTGGGAGGCTGGGAGGCTGGGAGGATGGGTGGGAGGCTGGGAGGAGGCTGGGAGGTTGGGAGGCTGGGAGGCTGGGTGGGAGGCTGGGAGGAGGCTGGGAGGATGGGAGGCTGGGAGGCTGGGAGGCTGGGTGGGAGGCTGGGTGGGAGGCTGGGAGGATGGGTGGGAGGATGGGAGGATGGGTGGGAGGCTGGGAGGAGGCTGGGAGGATGGGAGGAGGATGGGAGGCTGGGAGGCTGGGAGGCTGGGTGGGAGGCTGGGTGGGAGGCTGGGAGGATGGGTGGGAGGATGGGAGGATGGGTGGGAGGCTGGGAGGCTGGGAGGATGGAAGGAGGCTGGGAGGCTGGGAGGCTGGGAGGCTGGGAGACTGGGAGGATGGGAGGCCTCGTGGCCTCTGGCGTCCCGGTCTCCTTGTGCTCTCATTGCTGCTCCTTCCTCGTTTCTCCTGTCTGCTCTCTGCCTGCCAATCCCACCTCTCCTGGCTCCCGCCTCGCTATTGGCTGTCCAGCTCTTTATGAGGACCACCAGGTGTTTTAGACAGCTTCACAGAGTTAAACAAACACAGCATAAACAAAAGTCACTTTAAAGTAATAATCTACCACAGGGATCCACCTGCCTCTGCCTCCTGAGTGCTAAGATTTAAAGGAACATGCTATCATGCCCAGGAAAAAATTTTTTTTAAATCTCATACATATGCCAGAATTTCATCATGGCTGCTAAAACAACAAATAAGAAATGACAGACTAAGCCAGGTGTTGGTGGCGCACACATTTAATCCCAGCACTGGGGAGGCAGAGGCAGGCGGATCTCTGTGAGTTCCAGGCCAGCCTGGTCTACAGAGCGAGTTCCAGGACAGCCTCCAAAACAATACAGAGAAACCCTGTCTCAACCCCCCCCCCAAAAAAAGAAAAGAAATGACAGACAGAATTGTGGTACTTTCGTATTTTAAATACACTAGCTTCTAATCACAGCAGAGTCAGCCATTCTCAGGCCCAGCCACTGGCCTCAGAATTGAAAAGCAACTGCAGGATCATATGGGCTAATGTTTACTGAGTTCTTATCACAAACAGGCACAGTTCTCACACTTCTGAGTAGAGCCTTAACACGCATGACAAATGTCACCCTCCTGAGGGGTACAGAGCAAGCCACTGAAGCCACCTATCTAGGAAAAGCCACTGCCAGGACTCTGGCACAGTCAGTCAAGCAACAGCACTCACGGGACTCACGTGCTCATTAGTTTTACGGGGCTTTAGTGTAACTGGACATTTTATAGTATGGCTTTTGCAATCCAGATGATCTCTGTGATGTGCTGTTAAATGAGAAAAAGAAATGACAGCAGCCCAAACACCATAGCAACAGTACTGACTAACACTAATAGAGTACCTACAATGTGCCTGGCTAGGTGTTCTGAGGCGGAAGATGTGTGAATCCACAGAATTCCACAGCTTCCTATGAAGAGGCTGGGTAAGGTGGCACACGTTGTGATTCCAGTACTTGGGAAGCAGGAGGAGTATAAGTCTGAGGCCAGTCTGGGCTACGTAATAAGAACTTGTATCAAAAACAAAGCAAAGCAAATTAAATCATAAAAGCTAGCACGGTGTAAGAGATCTTACACCATCATTCTTGCCTTACAGCTGGGGTAACTGAGGCATGGGAAAGTTCCTAACTAGCCACAAGGGACAGAATATTTAAGCTCGGGCAGTTGAGTCCCGAGGCTGTGCCGGACCACCTTCCGGTAGACATTCTGTTTGCTTCTGTCATCCTCCTGCAGGCAGTTGAAGAGCACACAGAGCACTTTCATGAGCATGTCAGGGCCCTGAGGGAGAGTTAAGTGGGTGTCTCTAGACTGGGATTCCAGAGCACCTCTCTGAACAGGAATATTCAGGCTGAGACTGGAAAAATGGGAAGGAGCCAGAGAGTCTGCAGCAAAAACACTCAGGCAAAGAATCATCAAATGCAAAGTCCAGGCAGCAGAAGAAAAAACAAAAACAAAAACAACGTGCAACTTCAGGAAAACAGAAAGCAGACCAGTATGGCTAAGCCTTAGCAAGAGGAAGGACACAGAAAGTAAGCCAGCCATGGTGCTAGCATTGAGGCATCTGTACTGGCCTGTCCTTGGGGTCCTGACAGGATACACCCTCAGCGGCAGACACTAAGAGCACCTCCTGTGCACATTCCCTATGTTCCCTTTTCTCTCTCTTTCCCCCTCCTTCCTCTCTCCTACTGCTCCTGTCTCTGGAGGCTGGTCTCCTCCCCCGGCCCCTTTGTTTTTCCTGACAGGGTTTCTCTGTGTAGCTCTGTAGACCAGGCTGGCCTCGAATTCACGGAGATCCGTCTGCCTCTGCCTCCCGAGTGCTGGGATTAAAGGAGTGTGCCGCCGCCACCCAGCCCCTTTCCCCTTTTTATAATCCCTTTCCCTCATTAAAAAAAAAAAAACCTCTGCTTGAACCCTGTTGTATGGCATCTCTCTCTCGTGTGCTGTTTTTCTTAAATTACAACACATGGGGTGGTGGCACTCGCCTTTAATCCCAGCTAGGGAGGCACAGGCAGGTGTATCTGTGAGTTCGAGGCCAGCCTGATCTAAAGAATGAGTATCAGGACAACCAGATCTACACAGAGAAACCCTTTCTGAAACAGAACAAAACAAAAAAAAGTACAGCTCACTATATGGTGAGCAAGGGCCAGGTGCTTTTAATCCTAGCACTTGAGAGAGGCAAGTGGATATCTATGCATTTGAGGCCAGCTGGTCTACGTGATGAGTTCAAGGATAGCCACAGCTACATAACAGAAACAACTTGTGGGCAAGGGCCACTTGTCCAGAGTCCAGCAGTGTGGGGGGAGGGAACACATTCTCTAAGGTATCAAAAATCCATATAAGAGGAAAAGGCCACCAGCAGCTGCCATAGGTCCACCCTTTATCTGGACGCTGTGTGTGCCAAGAAGGACACAGCCACAATTTCAGCTCCCTTCAATCCCACAGCATGGCTGTCCTCTCGAGTCCATGAAAAGATTTAGGTGCCCAGAAAATGACTAGAGAGCCACCCTGTCCCTGGTGGGGCAGAAAGCTGCCTCAGCAGCTAAAAGTGCACTTGTGGCTCTCCCAAGGGGCCCACAACCATCTCGAACTCCAGTTCCTGAGGATCCAACGCCCTTTTCTGACCTCCACAGGCACGAGGCACTCACGTGGTACCCATACATACATGTAGGCAACATACGTGTAGGCAGACAAATCACACACACAAGCAAGAATTGATAAACCCAAAACAAACACACGCACGCACACACGCTTTGTGGCCAGAAAGGCTGCTCGGTGTCAGAACACAGTCCAATAATAGAGGCATGTGAGGGGGGATTTCTGGGTGAGAAAACTCCAAGAAACCAGGATAAGGGTCTTGTGACCTCAGTTTCTTCAGAAAACACAGAATCGTTCTTGGATTCTGCTTTTGTGCCCGTCCCAGGTACAGCAGCATAGGAGTGGGCTTCCTTCAGATCATTCACTGCAGCTGGCTACCGTCATGTGTTGGTATGCCTCTGCAGAAAAGCACGATTCCGCCCTTCTGACTACGCTTTACACAAGCGACTCCTCTTAACCCTCGGAGTACAAACTGTCCGATGCTCTGAAGGAAGCCGGCTATTGCACCAGACTTTAGCATGACTCGTGGACGGGCTCCCCGCTCCCAGATCCCAAGGCCCTCTGGAGCAGCAAGGAGCTCAGCAGGTGCAGGTCCCTGGGACCACAGCTGACACCTCGAGTTCAAGTCCCCAAAACCCACACTGGGAGAGTTTCACCTCCAAAGCTGACCTACGACATTTACACCTGCACCACGGTACAAAATCCATTTCCTCCCACAAAGAAATGCAATAATAATAATAATAATAATAACAATAACAATAATAATAAAAAGAATGTTTTGCAGGGGCTGGAGACACGGCTCTGCGGGCGAGAGCACTGGAGGACCCAGGTTCAATTTCCGGCACGCCACACGGCAGCTCACAGCTGTCTCTAACTCCTGTTCCTGGGGAGATCTGAGCCTGCGAGAACACGTAGAGAGTGACGGGACGGGCCGAGGCCCCCGGGCGGGGACCAAGCGGGCACAGAGACGCCCGGAGCTGGGAAAACGGGGCGAGCAGACTCTCACCCGGTTCTGCACCGTGTCCTCGGGCGTGGTCGCGAAGCGCGTCCGCCGCCGGTGGCAGAGCGGCGGGGCAGGAGGCGGGGAGGACTGGTTTCTCCGCGCAGGGACCCCCGCCATCACGGAGGGCAGCTTCTCCATTGTGTCACTCCGCGTGTAGCCTCGGGCTCCCAGGGCCGCCATCGCCCCGTCAGAGGCCAGCGCCCGTTACGCTCTCAACAGCCGCCGAAAGAGCGAATGGCCGCGGGAAAGCCGGCGCCGCCGCCCATTGGACGCAACCCTAGCTCGTTTGGCCAATCGCGAGGCTGCAGGGTGGGCCCAGTGACCAATGGGAGGTAAGAGGCGGGACTGAGGGTGGAGCCACGGCCAGTCCTCTTTTTGTTGTTGTTTTGGTTTTGGTTTCTCTGTATTGTTTTGGGGACTGTCCTGGAACTCGCTCTGTAGACCAGGCTGGCCTCGAACTCAGAGATCCGCCTACCTCCGACTTCCCGAGTGCTGGATTAAAGGCGTGCGCCACCAATGCTCTGCTGGCCAGATCTATTGCACTGCTTGACTGAACCTCGCTGATTTTCTCGAGCCGCTAGCGCTTTCTTCCTTCAGAGAGTCGTGGGACTTTTTAATTTTTATGAGGCTAAGCCTTCAGGTTGTCCTTTGTCGCATGATACGGGTGAGAGGGATGCGTAGACACCAAATTCCCCTTGCCCGTCTCTTGGGGTCTTTTTGTGTGTTTTTCTTTAACACGTTAGCTGGAGGATTGTCTCCACCACTAGAAAGTCAGCCAGCTCTCTGAAGCCAACGGATTTTTGTCTCTCATTTCCTGTTAATCCTAGGTTTCTAGTGCCTGACGCGTACTATGTGTCCATCAAATATCTGTTGGAAGGGTTTGATTTTAACCCAGCTGTCCATATTCCAGCTCTACTTTGAGGGAGCTTTTTGCAGGATAGAAAGGGTCAGGGGAGTCTTTCTAAATCAATGAATGTGTTTATATGTTTTTTGACACTATGGTGTCATGTGTGTTGTTAAAATGTCTAGGTTTGGGGGCTGGAGCAATGGCTCAGAGGTTAAGAGCACTGGCTGCTCTTCCAGAGGACCTGAGTTCAATTCCCAGCAACCACATGGTGACTCACAACCATCTGTAATGAGATCTAGCACCCTCTTCTGGTCCATGGGCATACAGACAGATGCTGTATACTAAAATAAATCTAAAAAAAAATGTTTAAAAAAATCTCTAGGTTTACCCAGTAAGGAGACACAAATCGTGACTCAACGATCCCACGTGGAGTTTTATTGGTGGACAGGAAGGAAAGAGGGGGGGTGAGAGGTAACCAACCCGTGCAGAGCTGAGAGTAAGAGAGAAGAGATGGAGAGGAAGAGTAAGAGAGTGTAAGCGGGTAAGTGGGCAGGGGTCAGTCCTTTAAAGGGGTCCTTTGCACCTGCATGGTTCTCACAGAGCTCTGAGCTGGCCAGAGTGCTGCCTGAGTGCATCCTGCCAGGTAACAGGGCAGGCCAGCGTAATGCCTGAACTTTTCATTCCCACCTTTATTTATGATTAAAAAGAGGTGGGGGTGTTAGACGTGGCAGGTTGGGGAATAAGGACGTTGAGTTCTTAGGACTGCTTCCTGCTGACCTGGGGGCATCGGCCATCTTTGGAGGAACCATCTTTGCCATGCTGGTTGTCCTATTGTAGTCCAGGCTGTATGGGACTGTCTGGCGCCTCTGTAGATCTGGCAAGATGTTAGCAGAGTAGAGGACAAAATTAGGTTAAAAAAATTTTTTTCCTTGCCGGGCGTTGGTGGCGCAAGCCTTTAATCCCAGCACTCCAGAGGCAGAGACAGGCGGATCTCTGTGAGTTCGAGTCCAGCCTGGTCTACAGAGCCGATTCCAGGACAGAGAAACCCTGTCCCGAAAAACCAAAAAAAATTTTTTTTCTTAGGTCCTGGTATTTGAGGGGAAGATTGTAAGATGAGGGATGGGTTCCTAAGGGGTCCCAAGATAAGGGAAGGGAGTCCAGGATCAGGGAGAGGTTTAATAATATCTGGAGTGAATCTGATCTGTTTGGGTCCAATTTGACTTCCTGGAACTTACAAGAATCCTTTGAGTTTGTGAAAACATAAGTATTAGATATATCAGCAGCATATTTGTGTTAGAAAAGACTTGGCTGAAAGCATTAACATTTTTTAAACTGACAGATATTTTTAGTACAATGAAAAGCACCTTAATTTTGAGTTAGGATCATATAGTGGTATAGTTGTTTAGCATTCTGGTGGAGTTAGATTAGTAGCTTATCAGAACTTTATTGATTAATGTTAAGACTATGAAAAGCAATATAAATAAAAGAGAAACCTGGAATATATTTTTTATTGTCTCACCTTATTTTATTATATTACCATCTTATATAGATAGACCTTAGAATACCTGTTCCTGAGATCTGTTTTATGACAGAGCTTTGCCTTGTCTGTTGCATTAAGGTGGCAAAGCTACCAGCCGTCAAAAGCATCAGAGTTCTTGAGAAGGATAAGATTTTACCTGAGATTGAAGAATGAGAGACTTAGTAGCTGACTGCATGGACAGCCACCCAAGGTCCTCCACAGTTGTTGAAATCAGAGGCTCAAGAACACCTGCCTTTTGCTGATAGACCTGTGGATTGGGGACTTTTTAGGAAGGCTTTCCTATCGTTGACCCGAGCAATGTGGAGAAAGTTGATTCCAGTGTCCTCTAGTTCACAGCCTGAAGAGTCCTTTGAAGCAGCTGAGGTGAAGGGCAGGGTTGCTTAGTGGCCAGTGTTGCCACTTTTGTGGGCAGAGTTTCTTCAGTGTCCACCAGTCTTCCTGGAGGAAATGGGGTGGTGCCAGCAGCTTCCTGTCTCTCTGTTATAAAAAGCTTTTTAATAAAACATTTAAATGCCATGTTCTCTAGATCTCTGAGCATTTGAGGACTGTTTGTTTAGAATATTTCAGTAAACAAAATTTATCTTTAGTGACTTGAGTATGTTGGTGACTACAGAAAAATCCCTTTTGTAATAGCTTTACCTTTGTAAACAGCTTACAGGAACGACTGGGTGTTATAAATACTTTGTTAATTTGAAATAGAACCCTTATAACTTTAAATGTTTACATCACTTAAAGATATAACAATTTCCCTCAATACAAACAGACATCGTGTGTCCATAACACAAAGAGGGATGCTCTCTCAGCCTGGACTCTTAGGGGAGTGCCTGGACCCTGCCCTGAGTGAAATGACAGACTCTAGATATCCCCTATGTGGAAGGAATTGGCAATAGGATGGGAGGATAGGGGGATGAGGGGGATGCGGGAGGAGGGGAGGGAGAGGGAACTGGGACTGACATGTAAAGAAAATAAAATAATTAAATTCCAAAAAAAAGAATTTCATTCCCCAAAAAAGATATAACAATTTAGAAATATTTGATATTAGTATAGATGAATTAAAGTTACCTTATTTTTTACACATACATATAGATACATTAAACAGGATTGGGCGGGGACTGGAGAGATGGCTCAGAGGTTAAGAGCACTGGTTGCTCTTCCAGAAGTCCTGAGTTCAATTCCCAGCAACCACATGATGGCTCACAACCATGCATAATGAGATCTGGCGCCATCTTCTGGCCTGAAAGGATTCATGCGGAGGGAACACTGCATACATAATTAAAAACAAAAAACAAAAACAGGATTGGGTGAAAGTGTTTGACCCACACTTGTAGCAAACAGATTTAAAGAGACAGTCAGTGATGAGAAGGAAGATTTGTTGTAGATAGAACAGGGGACCCTGGAAAGGCACAGTATTCCATAAGCAAGCCATGCCCAACAGGGCCAGTGAAAGATGAAATTAGAGACAAAAATAAAAGCACAAAAGAGACAAAAAGTAAATGAATTGTATCTGTCAGCAGGCTTGGCTGGCAGAAGCTGGCTGGACTGAGTGGGCGTGCCTACAGCTAGGTCTCTTGATAAACATGGCGGCCTCAGTAAGGCAGGCTGCATGTTAGACCGCCAAGATGGTGACCTCCATAGGCACATTCCTTACGAGCAGACACTAACCCAAGCCAGGCCAGTAGAAGAAATGCAGTAGAAGCAAAGCTGGATAGAAAAGAGGAATCTGCCATTCCAAGCTGAATGAACAGGAGAGACAAAATAGGACACTCCTGGGTGGAAGGTGGTTCCCGCCCTGAGGCAGGATTAGTCACTATGGGAAGTGGCGGGAAGCCTCTGTGACCAGCGAGAGTTTTTTTAGGTCTAGTTTTTAAAGCTAGAAGAATGAGATTTAGAGGAAGAAAGAATGTTGAAGAGAATGATTAGTGGAGAGGTAGAGAAAAGTTGAAACATAGGGCAATTCCTTCCATTGACCAGATCGCTGGCAGTGACTAGAGAGGTCCCGTAAAATATACGGAGATAAGTGAGTCTGGATGACCTAAGGTGTTAAGAGGCATCCCAGAGGAGAGGATGGGTCAATTTCCTTTGTTGGTTTGTTACCCTGAGCCAGGACTAAAGGAAAGAAAATGGCGAGATCAGCTCTTCAGACCTTGTCAGCCCAAGAGTCTAGCCAAGGCAGAAAAACTACCCGAAAAATAGACCTAGAGTCTGAGTGTCAAAAAGCCGCTGAAGGCTCAGAAAGGAGCCAAAAAATATTACCAACAGGCCGTGCCCATGGAAAACAAACCGAAAATGATTGTCAGACGATGGGGGTCTGTAAAAGGAAGCTTTTTCCTTGAGAGAACCCTTCCTGCCAGCCTGGTTCCAGAGCCGCATCAGTCCCAAATAAAC
Source organism: Mesocricetus auratus (assembly GCF_017639785.1). Taxonomy (NCBI): domain Eukaryota; kingdom Metazoa; phylum Chordata; class Mammalia; order Rodentia; family Cricetidae; genus Mesocricetus; species Mesocricetus auratus. The sequence goes on from NW_024429223.1 coordinate 1,373,664, forward strand.
ACACAGGAGGCTATATTAATTATGAAGCTGTTGGCCTTGCTTGCTTCTTACTGGCTAGCTCTGACTTAAGTAATTACCCCATAATTGTTAATCTAAGTATGTCTCTTACTGGAGAACTTTCCAGGCTTCCTACCCCATGGCGTTACATCTTGACTCTCTGTGTTTCTCCTACCCAGAGTCCTCTGGACTCCTAGTCCCACCTATCTTGGTTCCCTATTGGCCAACAGTGCTTTATTGACAAATACACAGGACTTCCCCAACAGGGGTCAACCGTGACCTTGAAGGCCGGGGTTGGGTGAGTCCCCCATGTTTCCAAGAACACCCTAAGGGTGCTAGATGCTCAACAGTCAGTCCTTGGAGTTCAGGGAAACGTTTACACCGACCTAGAGGGGGTGTTTACCAAATCATAGCTGCTGTTGGATGCAGAATTGAGCATTCTGGTCGATGGAAAGTGAGCCGTTGGTTCAAAGTTGCAGGTTACCTGCATGGTCACCTGCCGGGTCAGCAGGCAGCCGGAACCGCAGGGAGAGCCTGTCCGGGTCAGGGGACCAATGCTGTTAAATGTGTAGGTTTACCCAGTAAGGAGACACAAACCGTGACTCAATGATCCCACGTGGAGTTTATTGGTGGACAGGAAGGAAAGAGGGGGGTGAGAGGTAACCAACCTGTGCAGAGCTGAGAGAGAGAGAGAGAGAGAGAGAGAGAGAGAGAGAGAGGAGAGTAAGAGAAAGTAAGTAAAAGAGAGAGATGAGAGTAAGAGAGGAGATGAGATGGAGAGGAAGACAAGAGTAAAAGAGATCGTAAGCGGGCAGGGGTCAGTCCTTTAAAGGGGTCCTTTGCACCTGCATGGTTCTCACAGAGCTCTGGGCTGGCCAGAGTGCTGCCTGAGTGCATCCTGCCAGGTAACAGGGCAGGCCAGCGCAATGCCTGAACCTTTCAATGTGGGCGTGACATGTCATTCATAATCTCAGGATTTAGAGGCAGGAGGATCGGGAGTTCAAGGTTCTTCCTGGATACAAAGTCAATTAGAGACTAGTTTGGACTACAAGATTCCCTATCTCAAAAAGCCAAGATGAAAGCTAGGTGTGATAGTTCACACTCATCAGTATTGAGGCATCTGTACCGGCCTTGGGGTCCTGACAGGATACGCCCTCAGCTGCAGACACTAAGAGCACCTCCTGTGTCTGTTCACTATGTTCCCTTTTAAAAGGGCCCTGCCCACTTCCCATCCCTCTCTTTCTTTCTCCCCTGTCTGCCCTCCCCCCTCCTTCTACACCTCTCTTTCCTCTCTCCCACTGCTCCTGTCCCCGGAAGCCTGACTGCCCCGTCCCCTTTCCCCTTTTTAACGTCCATTTCCCTTAATAAACAAAACCCTTTGCTTGAAATCTGTTGCATGGCATCTTTCTTGGGCTGCTGTTTTTATATTACAACACTTATAATCCTGGAACTCGGGAGTTGGAGGCAGGAGGATCAATAGTTGAAGGTTACAAAAAAAAAAAAAAAAAAAGAAAAGAAAAAAGAGTCTTAGGCCAAACTGGGCTATGTGAGAGCCTGTCTCAAAACCCAAAAACTTTAGGGCTGGAGAGATGGCTCAGAGGTTAAGAGCACTGACTGCTCTTCCAAAGGTCCTGAGTTCAATTCCCAGCAACCACATGGTGGCTCACAACCATCTGTAATGAGATTTGGCGCCCTCTTCTGGTATGTGCAGACATACATGGAGGCAGGATGTTGTATTCATAATAAATAAATAAATCTTTAAAAAAAAAACCAAAAACTTTAAATAAGCATCAGTGTGTCACACAAAGGTCCTCACAGATCTTGTTTCCGCTCTGAGGAACCTTTTCTGGATTAAGACAGGACCTCTCTATGTACCCCTGCCTATCCTGGAACTCAAAGAGATCCTCCTGCCTCGGCCTCACACTCAGTTTATGACAGATCTTATAGACCTCTGGGCTCAGTGGTGAATGACTACAATCCTAGGAGTTGGAAGCAGGAAGGCTTCAGGGGCTCAAGGCCATCCTCGGCTACACGGCAAAGTGTTCGAGACCAGTCTGGACTATGTGAGACTTGTCCCAAAGACAAATGAGATAAGCAAAGCCACACAGGTGGAAGTGTCAAACACCGGACTGAATACACGATCAGGGAATATCAATAATCCTTTCTTTTGTCAGCACCTCTGCCCCCAGCTTGGGCTACTCATACACCCTTTAGCTTGTCCTTCAAAACACTCCCAGCAAAATCACTGAGACTTTTCCTGCACAGTTATAACTGCAAATGGAAAGATCTCAACTCAGAGATTGGGAGACTTGGGGCAAGGGAGAGCACATTGCAAGCCATTGCTCACTGTGTCCCTGTCACTACCGTCTGTCTCGTCACCTCTTAGACACGGTGATGGATAGCTGTTCACTAGCTTGTCTTACAACAATCATACACGTGGATAGCGTTGATGCACCAGGTACTGCCTGGCATGTCATAGATGGATAGCTGTTCACTAGCTTGTCTTACAACAATCATACACGTGGATAGCATTGATGCACCAGGTACTGCCTGGCATGTCATAGTGACAAGGACAATGACAATCTGTGTGCAGCAGCCGGATAACTTCGTAAAAAAGCCAGGGTGTGTAGCAAGCCGCCGGTGTGTTCGTGGCTACGGCACTACCATACTTCACAACGATCTGAGGCTCAGGGCTAAGGATGTAAAATAAAGACAGCGCCTCATTCTTACAAGGAGAATGACGTTTATTATTACAAGGGTGGAGCCTTATATGCCAAAGGCAGGCATGGTGGAAAATCCCCAAGGTAGAAGCCTACATCCCAGGGCCCTCCAGGAAAGGGTGGGCCAAAAACAGGAATTGGCATTTAGACAAAGGATGGACGGAAAACAGGGACTTGCATGCAGACGTTACTGGGAGGAGGGGACGAGAAGTGTTTAGCTAAAAGCTCCTAGTAACAAGCGGTCAGCAGAACCCCCATGGGGGAAGGGTGCAACACCAGGGTGTTCTGTTTGTATGTATGTTTTCAGATAAGGTTTTATAAGACCCAGGCTGACCTTGAACTCATAAAATTAAAAATAATTTTAGACTCTTTAAAAATATTTATTTATGGGGCTGGAGAGATGGCTCAGAGGTTAAGAGCACTGACTGCTCTTCCAGGGGTCCTGAGTTCAATTCCCAGCAACCACATGATGGCTCACAACCATCTACAGTTCAATCTGGTGCCCTCTTCCTGGCAAGTAGGTAGAACACTGTATATGTAATAAATAAATAAATCTTAAAAAAACACAAAACACTGCCATTAAAATATTTATTTATGATTGCATGGCAGGGGGTATGCATGTGAGTATTGATATTGGCAGATGCCAGAAGGGGGCACTGGATCTCCTGGAGCTACAGTGACAGGTAGTTTTAGGAACTGAACTCTGGTCCTCTGCAAGATCCGTACATGCTTCTAACCACTGAGTCATGTCTCTAGCCCAACTTTGAACTCCTAGTCCTCCTGCTTCTACCTCCCAGATGTGAGGATTACAAGCGTGCCCTGCCTTGCTTGGTTTAGAAATTGCTTCTCACCTTTGTTGGTGCTACCAATGACTGCCAGGCTGTTCACCATGCAGGCTGGCTCATTTACATCTTAGAGCCTTCGTTGAGTTGGTCTTGCAAAAGAAGCCACTTATTTAAGAGTTACTTAGATGAAGACCAGCAAGATGACTCAGTGGATAAAAGTGTTTATTGTACAGACCTAATGACCTAGAGTTCAAGGCCAACCTGGTCTACAGAGAGAGTTCCAGGACAGCCTCCAAAACAATACAGAGAAACCCTGTCTCGAAAAACAAAAACAAAAACAAAAAAAAAAAAAAGGAGACAGGTGGTGGCGCACATTTTTTTTTTTTTTTGGTTTTCCGAGACAGGGTTTCTCTGTGGCTTTGGAGGCTGTCCTGGAACTAGCTCTTGTAGACCAGGCTGGCCTCGAACTCACAGAGATCCGCCTGCCTCTGCCTCCCGAGTGCTGGGATTAAAGGCGTGCGCCACCAACGCCCAGCTAACACATTTTTAATCCCAGCATTTAGGAGGCAGAGGCAAGGGAATCTCTGAGTTCAAAGCCAGCCTGGTCTACAGAGTGAGTTCCACGACACCCAGGGCTACAGAGAAAAACCCTGTCATTTCTTTTTCTTTTTTCTTTTTCTTTTTTTTTTTTTTTTACGAGACAGAGTTTCTCTGTATTGTTTTGGAGGCTGTCGGTCCAGCCCAGCCTCGAACTCACAGAGATCCGCCTATCTCTGCCTCCGGAGTGCTGGGATTAAAGGCGTGTGCCACCACTGCCCGGCAACCCTGTCAAGTCAAAAAAAAAACCAGGGAAAGACTTAAAAAAGGAAAGAGAACCCAGATGTGGTGGTACGGTCCTTTAATCTCTGCACACAGGAGGCAGAGGCAGGAATATCTCTACGAGGCCAGCCTGACCTACATAGAGTTTCAGGAGAGCCAGAGATACACAGAGACCCCCTATCCCCACCACCACCACCACCACCCCCAAGAAAAAAGAATATTTCCCAGAGAGACTCAAGAGAAGGCTGGTGCCACGTAGGAAATGAGGTGGTGAAGCATAGAGAGACACGGCTTCTAGGAAGCTGAAAGCCTGCCTGGGAGCCAAAGAGAGCGTCCTTTAGTCAAGAAGTCCTGAACTGACAGAGGCTTACGCAAATTATGAAGCCCATGGGACCAGCAGCATCGTCAAGTTACACCGTCGTCACAAACTCCCAATCCCAGTGCCTGCTCACACTACCCTTGCAGGTCCTTGGTAAGCCTGCTCCACAGTATTTTAGTTGGGGCCTCAGCCTGGGGGAGCTGTCCCTACTTGGAACACTGGGTCTCAGGAGCGGAGGCAAGAGAAAATGCAGAGATCTACCTACCCAGGAGCTCCTGGGAAATTTTGTGTTTAGGAGTGGCCCACAATATTGCCACTCACATTCTTCAGGCATAGCAAGTATATGTAGTAAGCAGCTTGTCGGTAGAGTAGAACAATGGTTTTGAATGGCACAGCTCTCCAAAGGATTTTGTTTCTCTTTAAGATGTAGTTTAGGCCGGGCGTTGGTGGCACACGCCTTTAATCCCAGCACTCGGGAGGCAGAGGCAGGCGGATCTCTGTGAGTTCGAGGCCAGGCTGGTCTACAGAGCGAGTTCCAGGACAGCCTCCAAAACAATACAGAGAAACTCTACCTCGAAAAACCGAAAAAAAGAGATGTATTTTAATTATTTATGTGTGTGTGTGTGTGTGGTGTGTGTGTGTGATCGAAGGTATCTGGAGAGAACAGAGACATTGGCTCCTCCTGGAGCTGGAGTCTCAGGTAGTTGTGAGCCTCTTAACGTGGGTGCTCAGAACAAAACTTGAACTGGCATCCTCCGGGAGAACAACATGTGCTCTTACCCATCGAGCCAAGTCTTCGGCACCCTTATGCTCTTCAAGTGCAGAGGTTGACCTATCAGTGCTGGTGTAGCAGCTTCGCCACCACCCAAGACGAGGGTCCTCTCCTGCTCTGTCATCCTTAGCCTGTGACGCCAAGATGATAACCGACAGTCACCATACCCTGCCGTTCCCGAAGGGAGGAAACCCAAAAAGGCGTCTCAACACTGAACTGTGCCAGTCCCCTTCACAATGCTCTCCTAGGAATCCCACTCACTGGTAGCTTTGTCATTATCGGTTCCTGACCACTGCAAAAGAACCTGGAAGTGTGGTCTTCTCGCTACACCCTGAATAAATCACTGGTTATATAATAAGAAAGGAAAGAGCTTTAGAGCATGCCATCCCATCCTCTAAATGTGACCATCCAGGTGCACACGGGTGACAACGGTGAACCCTTGTCCAGCTAATATAGGTTTTCAGAGGGAGGGCCCATCATGAATGCCGCTGTCTAAAGGAATCCAAGAGGAAAAGCCTAAGCCAAGCTGTGGAGGGGTTTGATATGCTACCCACTTTCCTTCTTTGTCCTTCGAACCATTCTGATCCTGCTGGAACGTCCTTTCTCGTTGGTACATCCCACACTACAGGAAAGCGCATGCTGGCCAGAACATGCTCACACGACTCGCCTGGGATGCTCTTTCCTCAGAAAATGCTAGCAACCTCAAAGTTGCTCTTCTGCTAGGAAGGAGGAAGAGGGTGGACACTAGAGTAGTCAGCTGGCAGGCCCTGCCTGCCGGGAGGAAAGGACGCTGCGTCACTAGGTCTCGTGTCTGTGTCCAGGAAGCGCGGAGCTAGTGAGGACATTTCGCTCCCAGATGGAGACTGAAGGGACATTCAGACTCCCTGGCTGTGTGCCCTGGAGTTCTTTCTGCTCTTCGTGTGTCACCGCGTCTCTGAGTCAGCCCTTCCACCTGTAGTCCCCACTTTATCTGGCTTTTGTCTGAGATGACTTGCTGTCCTCATCTCCACTCTCCAGCTGTTTCCTCAGTATTAGGCTGGCATCAAAACTCACAGAGATCCCCCTGCCTCTGCCTCCCGACTGCTGAGATTAGAGGCGTGTGCGCCACCAACGCCAGGCTGCAGCAAGTGCTCTTAGCCTCTGAAACTTCTCTCCAAATCCTCCCCCAGTCAGCTATGTTCACTGTTTGTTGTTTGTGTTTAGACAGGACCTCAGTTTGTAGTATGTAGTTCTACATAGCCTAGAATGTGCTATGTAGAACAAACTGACCTGTGACTCAAAGAAATCTGCCTGCATCTGCTTCCCCGAATGCTGAGATTTAAGGAGAGCACCGCCACACCTAGCACTAGTTTTCCATTTGTGGAGGCGTCTCTCTTTTTACGTACCATTATTTGATGTTTAAAATTGAGGGGGCTGGAGAGTTGGCTCTGTGGTTAAGAGCACTGGTTGCTCTTTTAGAGGACCCTGGTTCAATGAACAGAACCCACATGACAGCTCACAACTGTCTGTAGTTCCAGCTCCAAGAGACCTGACAGCCTCATACAAACAGACATACATGCAGACAAAAAATTAAATAAAAAAATAAAATCATTAAAAATACTTAAAATAGATCAATTTGTAAGGAAAACCTTAAAGAAATTAGTGTGGAAAGCCTTGTAAAAGTCTTCATGTGTGAATGCTTGTCTAAGTGACCTAGAGCTATGTACCAAACTAGGCTCATTTTTTTTGTAAGATTTATTTATTTATTATGTGTACCGCTTTCTGCCTGCATGTATGCATGCAGGCCAGAAGAGGGCGCCAGATCTCATTACAGGTGGTTGTGAGCCACCATGCGGTTGCTGTAAATTGAACTCAGGGTCTCTGGAGAAAGAATAGCCAGTGTTCTTAGCCTCTGAGCCATCTCTCCAGCCCCTAGCTCCGTTTTTACTGACTTAGGATAAACATTTAATGCTTCATAGTTTCTGGCAGCTGCCAGAGGATGAACTAGCCAGAGCCTAGTCATGTGGTCACCGGTTTGTGCCTCTATACCCACTCCAAGGCTTTTTTAGAAGCAGAAACTAACATAGTAACCATGCTTAGCAACATTAATTTCTTTTTTTTAAAAAGATTTCTTAAAATTTAAATTAGAAACAAGGTTGCTTCACAAGTCAATCCCAGATCCCTCTCCCTCCCCTCTTCCCACGCCCTCCCCCAACCTACCCTACCCAGTTACCACTCCTTTCCCCAGGAGGGTGAGGCCCTCCATGGAGGATCTCCAGAGTCTGTCATTTCGTTCAGGGCAGAGTCTAGGCCCTCTCCCAAGAGTCCAGGCTGAAAGAGCCTCCCTCATTGTAGGATGGGCACCCAAAGTCCAATTGTATGCCAGAGATAAATACTGATCTACTACCCAAGGCTTCATAGATTGCCTAGGCCTCCTCACTGACACCCACAAACAGGGGGTCTGGATCAGTTCCATGCTGGCTTCCCAGCCAGCAGCATTGATTTCTAATCTCTCTCTCTCTCTCTCTCTCTCTCTCTCTCTCTCTCTCTCTCTCTCTCTCTCTCTCTCTCTCTCTCTCTGTGTGTGTGTGCCCCACCACTTTCTGGCTTGATTTAATTTTTCATTACATTTATTTTTTATTTATATGTGTACGACATATATGAAGAGATCAGAAGATGACTTGCAGAGTAAGTTTTCTCTATCTACCTCTATCTAGCATGTAGGTGCTAGGAGTTGAACTCAGGTCATCAGGCTTGGTAGGAGGCCCCCTCCACCCACTCAGTTATCTTGCTGGCTCTTTTTTACTTATTTTAATTTTCTTTTTGAGACAGAGACTCACGCTTGCTACGTTGCCAAAGATGACCTTCAAATTGAACTTGAGCTCCTCCTGCCTCCTGAGTGCTGGGGTTACAAGCACGAGTCACCACACCTAGTTTATATGGTGCTAGGGATGGGCCCAGGGATTTGTTCAAGGAAGGCAAGTATTCTGCCACATGAGCTGCATCCACACTTTTTTGGGAGGTGGGTGGGACAAGGGAGGGTCTTACTATGTAGCTCAGGATAGCTTCAAATGCAAGGCAATTAATTAACTCTCGTGCCTCAGCTTCCCTAATGCTGGGATTACAGACGTGCTCTTCCCTGCCCAGCTACAGGAGGAAGTGTCTGATATGTGCACACACGCGCCGTTGCGTTGCAGCAGAACTCCTGCTATACAGATATGAAATAAATATTGCCCTTGGACTCGCATATCCTAGATGTCCGATTTTATAAACTCCTCCCTCAGATCCACGCACAGTGACAGACAGAGTTGGAGGGTGGCCGTGGGTAGCCATGGCAGAACCCGGCCGGAAGGAGAGGGACCTCAGTTGGGACCAGAGGAGCAGTGGAAGAAAGATGGAAGCCAGAGCCCCAGAATAGGGGGTGAGCATGAGAGAGCTGGCCTGGGTGGGAGGTGTGAACTTGGAGCCCAGAGGGTCCTTGGGTGTGACTGTCCTCAGGGTCAGAGTACTTGGGGACCTGTGGCACTTACCTAGTGACTCTACAAGGCTGCAGGTTCCCACTGAAGGACGGTTCCAGGCTGCAGGCCTGGCTGTGGCACTCGGGCAGAGAACAGCCACCCGCCTCCGGTACTTGTGCGGTGAGGTATTTCACACCCTCTTGCTTCCAGTGGTGATGGGGAGTTTGCCACCGGTGGCCTGTCGCAGTGCCCTCCATCTTCTCCAGGGTCCCCTGACAAGGTGCGGAGGTCCCCTGTAGAGGCTGACCCCCAGCCTTGCCACCTGGGAAATAACCCCAGAATCTGACTCCGACCGCCTTCCCCCAAGACAAGTCTCTGTTTGATGCCTTCCTTCCTTCAGTCTTCCCCTTCCTAAGGGAGGCCTCTGTAGAAACTGACCCCACCTCTTAGGCCTAAAGGAATGCCCCTTGGAGTATTGCTGGGATGCCCCTCACCACCACCACCACCACCATCTTGTCTCTTAGAACCAACCAAAAATCAGGAAGCACTGAGAAGCCAGTGGCTGTCTCTTTCTCCTGGGCAGAGGTTTCATCCATGCCCCTGGAGTCCAGCAGCATGGACTCATACCCAGCGCATTTCACGGGGCTGGGAGATGCTCGCAGCCACCGTTCTCCTGACCCCCTTGTCTCTCCCAATTGCTGCCACGGGGCCTACGGCCTGAAGTCCCTAGCTAGGACCCACAGCTGGGTGGGAGACGGCCCTTGGGGCAGTGCAACAGAGAGTTGACAGGTTGCAGGAGTGATGCCAGGCACAGCTGCAAGCTTTGGAACAGCTGGCACAGCAGCTGCGCAGGGAGAGCCTGCTGGCCTGCACACACAGGGTTCATTGTGCTGGGTGAGTGTCCCTGGGACTGGTACCCAGGACGCTGGCTCTGTTTGCAGAGTCCGCTGTTTAAACACCCACCCTCCCGTGCCTTTGGGGTTGTAGGCACTTGCCTAGCAAGGGCCAAGCCCTGGGCTCCATTTCCGGTACCAGCCAGACAAAACAGGCCTTGAGTGTCGGTGCTGGCCTGTAGGCTCAGCAAGTTCAAGGTCAGGCTAGATAACCTAGCAAGTTCAAAGCTAGCCCAGAGCTATGTGTGACCCCTGTCAGAAACAAGCAGACATTAAAAAATCTGTTAACACAACCAAAAAAAAAAAAAAAAAAAAAGCCGGGCGGTGGTGGCACACGCCTTTAATCCCAGCACTCGGGAGGCCGAGGCAGGCGGATCGCTGTGAGTTCGAGGCTCGGCTGGACCAACAGCCTCCAAAACAATACAGAGAAACCCTGTCTCGTAAAACCAAAAAAACAGCCGGGCGTTGGTGGCGCACACCTTTAATCCCAGCACTCGGGAGGCCGAGGCAGGCGGATCTCTGTGAGTTCGAGGCTCGGCTGGACCGATAGCCTCCGAAACAATACAGAGAAACCCTGTCTCGAAAAAACAAAAAAAAAAAAAGCCAAAAAAAACAAAACAAAACAAAAATCTGTTAACACCAGGCAGCTGTCAATCAGAGCTGAGTGATGGCTGCTTAACTAAGGCACGGTTAGGAGAGATGTTTAGGGAGCATGGTCTCCCTGCCAGACTGAAACTTACCAAACCCTGCTATGCTCGTGATGCTGCTCTGGTGCCCTTTTCCAGATATAAAAGCAGAGGCCTAACTTGCCCCAAAGCAGGTAGGCATAAAACTGCAGAACCAGGAACGGGTGCAGAGCGTGTGTTTGCAGCCCCTTCAGGCTGTCTAAAGCTCCTAAGCAACTCCAAAATCGTACTGTTGAGTTTGGTCTTTTGGAAGGTGTAAAATAGGTCAAATCTGGGCCACACCTTTCCTCTGCTTACGACTCCATGGTAAGAGTGGACTCTAGCTCAGTGATAAACGCTTGCTTAGTGTGTGTGAGGTCCTAGGTTCAGTCTTTTTTTTTTTTTTTTCCAGAGACAGGGTTTCTCTGTATTGTTTTGGAGGCTGTCCTAGAACGCGCTCTTGTAGAACAGGCTGGTCTTGAACTCACAGAGATCCGCCTGCCTCTGCCTCCCGAGTGCTGGGATCAAAGGCGTGTGCCACTACCGCCCGGCTCCCAGGTTCAGTCTTTAGCCCTCCAGCAGAGGCCTCCTCAGCTGGTGAGGAGACTGTCTGGTCACGACAGTGCTTTGGTTTGTGATGATAAAGATAAAGAGCACCGGGTTCACTTTCCCAGCGGTCAGCTGGAGAGACAGCGTGACTGTCCCTGGTGCTTTGACACTGGTCTGGACATCGGTGCTACCGTGGGGGCTGGGACAGAGCTCAGACTGATGCCTGGAGCTCTCCGTGGAGCTTGCCAGGGTCCCTGGGTTGACATTGTCTCTCTACATCCCTGACCCCAGTAATTCATCTAAAAAAAAAAGTGTATGTGCTCTGTCTGCATGTAGTATGCCTCCATGCCAGAAGAGGGCACCAGATCCCATTATAGATGGCTGTGAGGCACCATGCAGTTGCTGGGGATTGAATTCAGGGTCTCACCATCCCCTCCACACTCACTGACTTTCTGTCTCCATCTTGCTGTCTCCCCCACCTGTCTCCTGGTCTCCCCGCGTCACTCTTTATCTGTGTCCCTCCATGTTGGTCCTTCCTGCGTTCATCTTCCCATCCTCTCCATGACCGTCTCCATGACCGCATCTCCCCATGTCTCTCCACCTACATCTTACTGTTGCTGACGTGCCTGGCCTTCCTGTTCCTCACGGTGAGCCTGCTTGTCTCTCTTGTGTTTCCTGTTTCCACCACTTCTTGCCGGGATGACCCAGATGCCCGGACACGAGGAGCCTCAAACCTTCGCCATCACCCGTGGACGGCCTGACATAGCTGTGGTCCTTGCCCGAGGCCACATATCCCGCCACCCTAGATGCTAAGCCTGGACACCCAGATGCTCCCTGTGTGTCAGGGTCAGAGTGACAGGGTTGAGAGACAGAGGTAGAAGAAGAGTTTGCACACTTGGCCTTGGTCTGGCTCTGCTGCCTACACCTGGAGAGGAACAATGCCCCTGGCTCCTGGGTCCCATTCCCGTCCATTTGAACCTTGTATGTGACCTTGGACCAAGTTGCCTCACATTCCTAATCCCTTAGGATGCTCATCCTCGGGGGGTGTCCACTCCCTGCCACCCCCAACTCAAGCCCTTGGCAATCAGTAGACCAGACCGAGCAGAACAAGGGTCACTCAATGACTGTGTCTGCTCCTGAAGAGCCTTGGTGTGCTGTGCCAAGCCTGCTGTGGAGTTGGGGACACGCAGTGAGCACAGCCCCGGAACCATCCCCGCCTTTGAGCTCTTGTCTGCTTGAGTAGAAGGTGAACTAGTAGATTAGTAAACCAGATCACTTCCAGTTGACAAGTGTTCCCAATCCTGAAGAGGTGGGGATTGGAGAGATGGCTCAGCGGTTAAGAGCACTGACTGCTCTTCCAGAGGTCCTGAGTTCAATTCTCAGCACCCACACGGTGGCTGGCAACCACCTTGAATGAAATCTGGTGCCCTCTGCTGGCATGCAGGTAGAAGACTGTATACACAATAAATAAAATATTTTTAAAAAAAGACTGAAGAGGCATGATTGATATCGGTGGGGGGTGGAGAGGGGGTGTGTCTGGAGAGCACCTGGACCACTGCAAGAACAACTCTGCAGAGGCCCTGCCGTCTGGGACATTGGCATAAGGAAGGTATAACTCTAGAGGAAACCTACGGGGGTGGGTACAATTTGTCTAAGGAGAGCAAAGATGTCACTGAGAAGGTCACTGAGAAGGGAAGGGAGGGGACCATACAAGTGTTGGGGGAATAATTTCCCAGAAGGAATTGTGGGGATAGATGCAGGGGTAGTTGTGAACCAAGGAGGGTGAAGAGAGGTGGTGGGCACGTTCATGTAGGGCCATTGTGGGCTATGGTGCGTGCGTGCGTGCGTGCGTGCGTGCGTGTGTGTGTGCAGGTGGGGGTGGGGGTGATGGCAGTGGTGGAGAAAGGAATTGTGGTTGGTTTTTGCTGTGTTTTCCAGGCTGAACTGAATCGCAGACCTTCCTCTGCAGCCTCCTAAGCGCTGGGGTTGTAGGCCTGGCCCATACCTGCTAACACTGGCCGTCACCTGGGTTGTTAAAGCAGATGTGACCGAGTCAGAGAGGCACCTGGTGTGGGACATGTTAATGGGGAGCCAGGTCAGCCAGGCTGGGGACAGAGAGCACAGAGGAAGGAGCGCTCTAGTTCAGCTGCGAGATGAGCAGGTCTGACCCTGGATAAAGGCTGGCAGAGGCGGGCGAGGGAGAATAAAATTCTGGAACTATCTAGAAGAGGGAGTTCCCGTTCTGTCCATTAGGAGGAAGAGGGGCGGAAGGCAGTGGCCCAGGCCAAGGTGATTTGGGGTGCAGCAGGCAAGGCCAGCCCAGGTATGAGGCTGAGATGGCCGGGACCTAAAAGGGATAGACACTTTCAGAGGCGGCATCCAGAGACCGATGGGCATCCTCGACACCACTGATGCTTGATTCAAGCTTCCGAGTCACCATCCGCTTGCTAACACTTCTGTCCTGGCTGATGAGGATAAGTGTGAGGACGAAGACGGTTTGAAGAGAAAATGCCCCTCTGAGACCCCGTACATGGGGCATGCTTGAAGGAATTAAGACTGGGATTCCAGAGAGCAGAAACACCCAGCAGCACCAGACTTAGACCACTGTTCTGACCAACCTGCTTTGCTGAGCGGAGGAAAACACCCGAGTCTGCCTTGCCAACCTATCTGTTCCTAGTCCTCCTCTCTCTCCAATTTCTGTGCCTGTCAAATCCTTCCGGGAAGCCATCTCCCCTTCCTCCGGTGGTCTAGCCCTTTCTCGCTGCTACCACCTCTAAGCTCTTGTCTCCCAGCATCTCCTCCCGTCCCCCCTTCCCCTCTCCCCCCCCGAGTCTAGCCACTGCGCATGCTCCACCAGCGCCCCTCCTTCTCTATCCCCCATCCCCCGCCAGCGTCTGGGCCTCGGCCCCTTTCTGTCTCCCTCTCCTCCCCCATCTCCTCCCCCCAACCCCGACACCGACACCCCGTTACTCCAGCAGTCTCCTGGTCCCAGCCTTTCTTTCCAAACCCCCGCCGTCCGAGGTAAGATGGGAGGCTGGGGAGAAGGGGAGGGGCGAAGCATCCTGCATCCCTAGATAAACAAACCCCGGGAGGGGGCGGCCGAGACCCAGGGGCCTGGCACCCGAAGAGAAGAATGGGAGGCTGGGCCTGAGGGAGGTGGCAGGCGTTGGGGGCGCTTATCCCGGGGCCTGCTAATGAGTAACGGGGATCCCTGTGGCTGCCGAATCCACAGCTAGGGACTCGGGGGCCCACACGGGGTTCTTGGAGCTTCTGGGGGCTTGAACCCCCCGAGCCATCTCTAGCTGACCTCTATTTTCAGGATTTGCTTCAAGGCAAACCCCCCTCAACTTCAGCCCCCACCCCCACCCCCACCCCAGGGCCACCGAAGACCATGACTAAGACAGATCCTGCCCCAATGGCCCCTCCACCCCGAGGGGAGGAGGAGGAGGAGGAGGAAGAGGACGAACCTGTCCCAGAAGCCCCCAGCCCCACCCAGGAGCGCCGGCAGAAGCCTGTTGTACACCCCTCAGCACCTGCTCCACTCCCCAAGGACTACGGTAACCGCTGTCCCCACCCTGGATTCTGGCATGCAGCGTTCGGTGCTGGTGGCTTGGTTGAGCTATGGTGATGATGGTGATGGTGGGGCATTCTGAAGGTGGTCCACCGCAGGTGGTCTTAGCTGCAGAGCCTTTTAGACCAGGTTCCTTCGTCAAATGTGCATGCATCTGCGGGAGAATGGGGTTGGAAAAATTCTAGTCTTCCGTTCCTGACATGCCAATCCAGTCGGTTAGTCACTCAACAAGCCCCGTATGGAAGCTACTGCGAACCCAACTTTATGCTAGAAACTGGGGCTAGGGCAAGGTTCTCCTAAGGGTTTGCCAGGAGAGCCCCCAGGTCCCTCCGCAACCACACAAACCATCTAAATATGAAGTTGCAGGAGACGATGAAATTGATTTTATGGGGGACGGAGAGCGGCAAGAGCTTTCAAAGACAGGGTTCCCCTTAGGAGGGTGCCATCCGGGGAAAACCCAGTTTGGAGTGGGGAGGCAGCGGCTGCAGGAGACTTAAAGACTGAGGCAGAAGGGCGTGAGGTAGGGAGCAGTCTCAGAAACGAAGCCTGTTCACAGAGGACTAAGTATCCCGGCTTCCTGGGGAGCAGCCAGGCAGGCATGAGCCTTGCTCTCAGAGTGACCCAGCAAATGGCCTGGGAGTTCGAGCTGTCCGTGTGTCAAAAGGCATTGGCTTCCAGCATGAGCCTCGGGAGCTGGGCTAGGTCTTTCTGATGATGTACAGATGGGCAGACGGAAGCCCAAAGCATGAGGTGTTGGAACCAGCTGTAAGCAACCTGGAGAAATATCTGTAGTTGGGGAAGAGTTAAGAGAGAAGTCCCAGAGACGGAAATGATTTTGGAATGGGAGGACCTGGAAACTGCATTTAGGGGGTGATCAGAATGGGGGTGAGCTATTTTACCAAGGAACAGACCTGGAAGGGACTTAAAGGCCACACCAAAGACGTTTCCTGTGTTTTGACTGTGAAAGGAGAGAACAGTGTATGTAATTTAAGTGAGGAATGACAGGTTCAATGGACAGTCTTGTTACTGCGCTTTAATTGATTTGGTGTTTGCGTGTGTATGCCGCAGTGTGAGTGTGTGTGAGTGAGTGTGAGTGAGTGTGTGAGTGTGAGTATGAGTGTGAATCAGTCGGGGGACACATTTCGGCAGCTCTCTCCCTCCACCACGTGAATCCCGGGGATCGAACTCTGGTCATCAGGCTTGGTGGCAAACTTGTGCCTCTGCTAGCAGAGTCTTCTCACTGGTTTTGATTGACAGTCTTAAGATGTCCTTCTGGCTTCTCATTAGAGAGATGGGGCTCAGCCGGGGCTGGGTGGCCCCTCCCGAGAAGGTGTTGACTGGGAATGCCTAGCGCTGTGAGATCCAGACGCCAGTATTAAGTTTTGAGAGTCGGCAGTGCTGGAATGGGGCAGGAGGGATAGCCTGTGGACATGTCACATACCAGAGGTAGATCAGAGGGACAAACCTCAGTCTAGTTAGAAAAACACTACCCGGCGGCTCAGTTGAAGTCTTTGCCATACAACATGAAGAGCTGGGTCCCCAACACACAAAAAGCTGGGCATGGCTGCTGGCATCTGGAATCCCAATGCTGAGGAGACAGAGGCAGGAGGATACCCGGGGATGACTGTCTTATCTAGACAGTCAGTGAGCTCCAGGTTCCATAAGAGATGAATCTACCTAAAAACTAAGGTGGCCAATAGAGAGATATTCAACGTCAACCTCTGTTTTCCATGGTACATGCTCTCCATATGTGTGTATACAGACACACACACACACACACACACAATATTATCTATTTTCTGGGAATTTGGGGTGTAGTGAGAGTGTCAACCCAAGGAAACTGGGAAATCTTTAGAAATTCAACTGGATCTGGTTGGAAGTCACAGCGCCTAGGCTGGGCCATTGGAGTAATCCTGCTTAGAACAAGGGATCTGGAAATGTGGCTTCTTCCATAGAGGAAAGCTACGGGGGCGTTTGTTTGTCCAGTTCATGTATTACTTCCGAAGAGACTCAGCAGGCCTCTCCTGCGTGCTGGGTGCCGTGTGCAGTAGGTGGTGGCATGTAGGTACACCCAGCTGTGGGCGTCGTAGAGGCTTAAGGAAGCAGTGACGGTGACAAGTGAAATTAGGAGAGAAAGGCAACAGAGAAGAGAGGGGTCTGTGGTTCGGTGGTGGAGTGCTTGCTTGGATTCTGTCGGCAGAGAGAGGAAGGGAAGAGAGGAAGAAAAGGGCAGCGGAAGAGACCCGGGGGCATACACACCATGTTGGGGAAACGCGCTCGGCAGGGCAGGGTAGCGCTTTAGGCTGGCCCGTGTGAGGAGCAAAGCTTTATGGGGGCTGAGGGAGGACTGCCCACACGCAGCAACAGAAGTGCAGAGAGACAAGGGTTTGCTTGGTGCATTAGAGGGACAGAAGGTCAGTCGGCTGGAGGGGACTAAGGGAGAGGGAAGGAGAGGCCAGATTGCACAGAGCCTTGTGCACCACGGGGAGGACTCTGGACAATACTGTAAAAACCGTGGGAGCCAAGGACAGACTCTGGGCCAAGAACGGCTTTGACGCTGGGTGAGTGGGGAGGGATTCCTGACTCACTGTCCAGGGGTCATTTCTCCGGGCTGTGTGGGATCCAGTCTTCACTTACCCATCCATCGGGCATGTGCTGAGGCCCCTGTTGAGTTCCACCGAGAGCAACATTTCACGTGGGGAGTTAGACATGCCATTAGCACTGCCCTGACTGAACAGGCCTCAGTCCAGAGCCTGTTCATTTATGACTCCAGTTTGTATATGCTACACAAAGCTTACACTTTAAAAGATTATTATTATTATTATTATTTGTTTTTTCGAGACAGGGTTTCTCTGTGTAGCCCTGGCTGTCCTAGAACTCACTTTGTAGACGAGGTTGGTCTCGAACTCACAGAGATACGCCTACCTCTGCCTCCCGAGTGCTGGGACGAAAGGCGTGCCCCACCACCGCCCAGCCTTATTTTCACAAGTATGTATGTGTGTCTGTGTGTGGGTATACACACGTGAGTTCAGGTGCCAGAGAAGCCCAGAGGTGTCTGATCACCCTGACCTAGAGTGACAGGCAGTTGTGAGCTGTGTGATTGGGTACTAGGAACCTAACATGAGGCCTTAGCAAGAGCAGTGTTTAGTCTTAACCACTGAGTAATCTAGTCAGCCTCAGGAGTTTTGAGTTACAAAAAACCCAAGACTTATTTGGCTTATTTGTCTGAGATGGGGGAGCAGGGTCTCACTGGGCCCTGGCTGGCCTCGAACTTGTTTTTTCAGACTGGGCTGTCCCAGACCGCACAGCTACATCTGCTTCTGCACTTCCAGGGCTCCACATGCATGCTACGTGTCTAGCCTGGCTTGTTTGTTTGTTTTTTGTTTTTGTTTTTCAAGACATGGTTTCCCTAAGTAGCCCTGGCTGTCCTGGAACTCGCTCTGGAGATCAGGCTGGCCTTGAACTCACAGAGATCCTCCGACTGCCTCAGCCTCCCTAGTGCCGGGATTAAAGGTGAGTTCCATCACTGCCCAGCTCTGGCTTGGGTTTTTAAAGAAAAATTACCTTTTCTGGAAATTTGACTAGGCTGTGTCTATTCTGTGTGTGTGTGTGTGTGTGTGTGTGTGTGTGTGTGTGTGTGTGTGTGGTGTGGTGTGGTGTTGCTGAGGACTGAATTCAGGGCCTTGGCCTTGCTAAGCAAGCAGTCTCCTGCTGAGCTATGTCTCCAGTAGCTAGATTTTGGAGACAGGTCCTTGCTGTGTAGATCAGGATGGCCTGATCTCCATGTAGTCAGTCCATGTCAGCCTCAGACTGCCAATCTTCCTGACTTTGCCTCCTGAGTGCCAGGATGAATGGCATGTGCGGCCTCACCCAGCTCACTATGCCCAGAGTTTGACTGGGAAGCTGGGGCCCAGAGCCTTACTTAATTTTATTAGCAGGACCCTTGAATATGCAGATAGGTGCTGAACCTGCAACCATTCCCTTGTTTCAAAGGATGGAATCACCCAATTGTCCAGTTTCTCAGGACATTGGGTTATTATGTTATTCATTTAGTGTCCCCTTTTGTTGTAGAGTAAGACGTGTCACATTTGTTTGTGCTGTGGAATATTTGTTTAATGATGCAGAGATGTGTTGCATTCCTTCGTGTTGCATTTGTTTAACTCTGCGAAACCCTGATACTTTGCCTGTATGAAACACCTTGATTGGTCCAATAAAGAGCCAAACTGGCCCGGAGCAAGGCGGGAGAAAGGATAGGCGGGGTTGGCAGGAAGAGAGGATAAATAGGAGACACTAGGGAGGAGAAGGAGGCAGAGGAAGAGAACAGGGAGAGAGAACGATAGGGCCAGCCAGCCACAGAGTAAGAGTGAAGGAAAAGTAGACACAGAGAAAGATAAAAAAGCCCAGAGGCAAAAGGTAGATGAGAAAATTTAAGAAAAGCTGGCTAGAAATAAGCCAAGCTAAGGTGGGGCATTTATAAGTAAGAAAAAGTCTCTGTGTGATTTATTTAGAAGCTGCAAAAGCCAAAAGAGTAAAAAAACAACCAGCCAGGCGTTGGTGGTGCACGCCTTTAATCCCAGCACCCAGGAGGCAGAGGCAGGTGGATCTCTGTGAGTTCGAGGCCAGCCTGGTCTACAGAGCGAGTTCCAGGACAGCCTCCAAAACAATACAGAGAAACCCTGTCTCGAAAAACCAAACAACAACAACAACAAAAATCAACCAACAACATTCTTTATGTTGAAACCCGCTGGTCTTCCAGAAGACACCCGTGGCTTGCTGTGACCTCTTTCCACCACTTCAAAACCACATATTCAAGTCTCTTTAAAGGCAATGACCTCGGGGCTCCTTCCCTCAGGATGTCAAGGGGAGTCAGCTTCCTGGGGGGTAACTCTGGGCTTTTTTCTCCAGCTTTCACCTTCTTCGACCCCAATGACCCTGCCTGCCAGGAAATTCTGTTTGACCCGAAGACCTCCATCCCGGAGCTGTTCGCCATCGTTCGCCAATGGGTACCCCAAGTGCAGCATAAGATAGACGTCATCGGCAATGAGGTGGAGCGCTTTGGGAGACTGGGGAAGGAGGGGACATGCTTCCCCCAGGTTTGGGTGATTCTATGTTGTCGTCCGGTGCTCGCAGATTCTGCGTCGTGGCTGCCACGTGAATGATCGCGACGGGCTCACCGACATGACACTGCTCCATTATGCGTGCAAGGCTGGGGCCCATGGAGTCGGTGAGAGCCCGGACCCCAAAAATCTAGGCTCCCATTCCTGATGCCCTCAAACCCACCAAGGACTCAGGAGGCTCCAAGAGCACACCTGTAGCCCAAATCCAAGACCCCAGAGTGCAGAGCTTCGGGGTCCTTCCCTTCACCTCGGCACAAGTTCTAGAGCATGGCTTCCAATGGCTTCCAAGCTGCCCCTGGCTCTTTTGCAGGAGACCCTGCAGCGGCGGTACGGCTCTCACAGCAGCTGCTGGCGCTGGGCGCGGATGTGACCCTGCGCAGCCGCTGGACCAACATGAACGCGCTTCACTACGCGGCTTATTTCGATGTGCCCGACCTCGTGCGTGTGCTGCTGAAGGGGGGCACGGCCCAGGGGTGAGGAGGCGGAGCCTGGCTGGGAGCGGGAGGGGCCCGGGGTGCCCAGGGTTTTGAGGTGCCCTGGTAAGGGATGGAGACGACCCAAGATGAAAGGATAAGGACTGAGGCCTGGTCTTGAAGGGAGAAGGGGTTCAAACAGGAAGCAGGGGCTAGAGGGGCGTGGGAAGCGGGGGAGCTCGGGATGGGGGGGCGGGTGAGTATGCCAACATTAGGATGATAAATGCTGCCTAGAGATTGGGAGCCCAGAGCTGGGGGTTGGGCTCCGTGCAAAAGCTACAGGAGGTCACGTGCACTCATCACGTACTCTCTCCTGCCTGCTTCCCAGTGGTGAACTCGACGTGCAGTGACTTCAACCATGGCTCAGCCCTGCACATCGCTGCCTCGAACCTGTGCCTGGGCGCCGCCAAATGTTTACTGGAGCATGGTGCCAACCCAGCTCTGAGGGTACTGCCGCCCCCCCCATCTCCTCCCTCCTGCCATCCTCTTCCCTTCATCTAGCCTCTGCAGAGGATCAAGACCACTCCTAAACTATTAGGAGAGCCTCTGCACACTTAACAAATGAAACCGCGGCCGACATCCACGCAGTGTTCGTTATGAAACAGGTCACTTCTATTAGTCATAAGCCATGTTTTACAATGGGGACTCTGAGGTAGGGCGATCAAAAGGCGTGCCCAGGATGGAGGAGGAGGGAGCACATGTTCTTTTCTTTTAGTCCTGGCTGACCAGAATCAGTGATGTAACACGTCCCAGAGTCTTGGAGGTTGACTTTGAGTCCGTGTCGGTTTTTGTTTTGTTTTGTTTTTTTGATTTTTTGGTTTTTCGAGACAGGGTTTCTCTGTGGCTTTGGAGGCTGTCCTGGAACTCACTCTGTAGACCAGGCTGGCCTCAAACTCACAGAGATCCACTGCCTCTGCCTCCCGAGTGCTGGGATTAAAGGCGTGCACCACCAACGCCCGGCTCTTCCTCTTCCCCTTCCCCTTCCCCTTACTCTTCCCCTTCCCCTTCCTCTTCTTCCCCTTCCCCTTCTTCTTCTTCTTCTTCTTCTTCTTCTTCTTCTTCTTCTTCTTCTTCTTCTTCTTCTTCTTCTTCTTCTTCTTCTTCTTCTTCTTCTTCTTCTTCTTCTTCTTCTTCTTGTTTGTTTGTTTGAAGGTTCCATTGTGTATTCCCAGCTGGCCTGGAACTGTCTCTGTAGACCTGGCAGGCATGCACCACCACACCCAGGCCACATCTGTGTCTGTTACCCCCTCCCACACTTCTTATTCCCAAATTGACCTGAGGAGTAACCTAGGGTAACTCCTGCTTTACCCAGTCTGAGGGTCTGGGGTGTGGTCTCCCAGAAGGTGTGACTTGTCCCACTCAGTCCCGATTCCTTCTGTTCTCTCTGACCTACAGAATCGAAAGGGACAGGTGCCAGCAGAAGTGGTCCCCGACCCTATGGACATGTCCCTTGACAAGGCAGAGGCAGCACTGGTGGCCAAGGAACTTCGGACACTGCTGGAAGAGGCTGTGCCGCTGTCTTGCACCCTCCCCAAAGTCACACTGCCCAACTATGACAACGTCCCAGGCAATCTGATGCTCAGTGCACTGGGCCTGCGCCTAGGGGACCGAGTACTGCTCGATGGCCAGAAGGTCAGGGGCTGGGTGACTGACGGGCGGGGCGGACTCAGCTGGGCGCGTGGGCCTCAGACACAGCATCCCCTTTGCCTGCCTCCCTGGCAGTCACGCTGGACTTTGTTCTAGAAGTTGATACCCACATACTCCCTGTGTGCTCTACCCTGTGCTGAGAGCTCTGACTCCGGCAAGGAGGCAGACCAGTCCACCGACAGTGACAGCCCAGTGAATGCAGTCGCAGCTGCGGCAGTGGTTAGCATAGCTCTGCACGCCCGTGGCTCCCTCTGGAAGGCTCGTGGGCCACTTTACCCTCAGGTGCAAAGTCAAGGCTTTGACTGGGACATCATGGGGTGGAGGTCTCCAAGGTGTTGTCCACCTGGAAGACATGTGGCCCAGGAGAAGAGCGGCAGAAAGTGCCTTGAATTCAAACAAGTGGGGGTAGGGGTGGGGAGGGGCGGAGAAAATCTGCCCCCACCCAGGCACCCCCAGATTTCAGCCACTTTCCTGGCGTTCCTCCTGCTGACCGCAGTTGTTCTTTAGGGCAGAGGGTAGTGTCAACCCAGCTCTGGTCTTGTGGAGTTCTGCTGGTAAATGGAATAGAGATGGTAAAGTACCCGTGAGGTCATTTCCCGTGGCAGCAAGGACTGTGAAAACCATTCGGTGCCCGGATGTGGGAGACTCCCTGGCTGGGAGGCAAGAGAGGTTTTAGCAGGAGTGTTCCGAGAAGGCTTTCCAGAGGAGGAGATGTCCAAGCTGAGAAAGTAGCTGGCAGCAGCTGTGACCCAGGAGGAGGGAGGGGGCAGTGTGAGAGCAAAGGAATTAAGGAATTACGGGACAAGGGCGCTATGGAGGTCAGAAGGGGCTGGATCCCATCACCTGCAGGGCGCTAGGAGGAATTGAGATTTTGGTTTCTGTCCAGTGAGAAGCTATGTAAGTCACGTTTTTTTTCCCCCTAACCGAAAGCTCATGGGTCTATGAGATGGCAGTGGTAAAGGTGCTTGCCATGCAGACCTGAGTTCAAACCCCAGAACCCTTGTAAAGGTAGGAGAACTGACTCCAAGAAGTTGTCTTCTGGCTTGCACGCATGTAACATGGAGTGTGCACCTCCAAAGACATCATTTACACACATATAGGCATGTGCACACTCGCTAATAATAATACATTTATTTGGTTTTTGAGACACGGTCTATATCTCTAGACGACCCTGGCTGTCCTGGAGCTCTACACCAATTAGGCTGGCCTCAAACTTA
Organism: Mesocricetus auratus; assembly: GCF_017639785.1. Taxonomy (NCBI): domain Eukaryota; kingdom Metazoa; phylum Chordata; class Mammalia; order Rodentia; family Cricetidae; genus Mesocricetus; species Mesocricetus auratus. The sequence continues at coordinate 1,396,645 of NW_024429223.1, forward strand.
TAGAGATCTGCCTGCCTCTGCCTCTGGAGTACTGGGATTAAAGGCATGTATGACCATACCCACTAATATTTTTTTTGAGACAGAGTGTCCCTGTGTAGCTTTGGCTGGTCAGTACTTACAGATTGGACAGTCTGGCTTCAAACTCCCAGAGGGCCTCCCTAGTCCTGTTTTGCCTCCCTAGTCCTGTTTTGCCTCCCTAGTCCTGTTTTGCCTCCCTAGTCCTGTTTTGCCTCCCTAGTCCTGTTTTGCCTCCCTAGTCCTGTTTTGCCTCCCTAGTCCTGGGTTAAAGGTAGGCAGCATCATGCCTGGCTGATAGTGACATTTTTAAAGTGCCCCATCCAGAAAGCTTTGGGTGTGTGATCTGGTCAGACTCACTGGACAGTTTGAGGGTATGAGCGAATTCTTTCAATTTTATACCCCCAAGAGACTGCAAGAGGCTCCAGGAGATGGGGCCCTTTGTCATCAAACATGGGATACTCAGCACTGTCCCTTAGAGAAGCAACTAGCTTAGACTTAGCGGCTTGCCCAGGTTCAGTTCAGCTTTGTCATGCACTAGGAAGGGGTCCTTCGACGGTGTCAGTTACTTCACCTGCAAGTGAGATCAGAGTGCCCACCTCAGGGGGATTGGAGGTGGGTGTCAGAAAGTCTGAGGCCTTCAGAAGAGAGCTTGGTAGATGCTAAGTGTTCTTTGTGTAATAGGTACAGTCCCAGTCCCCATATCAAACTCCCAAGAAAGCACAGTTAACTGGCTTGCTCTGTCTGTCTGTCTGTCTGTCTGTCTGTCTGTCTGTCTGTCATGTTGCTGGGCCAGTGTTTCTTATATGCTAGAAAAGCATCTCTCACTGAGCTGTAACTCTGGTTTTTGTTTTTTGGTTTTTTTGTTTGTTTGTTTGTTTTGGTGGGGGTGTTTCAAGACAGCATTTCTCTGTGTTACAGCCCTTACTGTCCAGGAACTCGCTCTGTAGACCAGGCTGGCCTCGAACTCACAGAGATCCGCCTGCCTCTACCTCCTGAGTGCTGGGATTAAAGGGGTGCACCCTGGCTCCCTCCCTTGCTCTTCAGCCAGGTGTGATGTCACATGTCTGAAATCCCAGCACTGGGGGAGACTGAGGCAGAAAGATCTAGAGGTCCAAGCCTAGTCCGGGGTGGCGGTGGGGACAGTGACATTAACTGAGGCAGGCCTCACTCTGTACTCTAGGTCGGGCTAGAACTTGCTGCAGTCTTTCTGCCTTGGCCTCACGTGCTGGGGTTGCAGGCATGAGTCACCAGACCTGGCATCGGCTTTTCCTTGTAGGTCACCTGTGGCTGTTGACTGCAGTGGGTAGGACAGTTCCATGACAGTGCTTCTTGGTTACGATGCTAGGGATGAAACCCGGGGCATTGTGCATAGTGGGCAAGCACTCTACCATTGGGTTCTATATCCCAGACCCCCTAACGTCTTTACCACGTGCATATAACATGTTCCCATTTGGTGCACAAGGAAACTGAGGCCTACAGAGACACAGTGCCACAGCTGGTCGTGGCGATGTCGGCACTGAGAACTGTGCCTGGGTCCCTGCATCCACCCTGCCATGCTGTCTGTGGCCTCCAAGGCCCTGTTCAAGCCGCGTCACCTTTGTCTCCCCAGACGGGCACACTTCGGTTCTGTGGGACCACCGAGTTCGCCAGTGGCCAGTGGGTGGGCGTGGAGCTGGATGAACCGGAGGGCAAAAATGATGGCAGTGTTGGGGGTGTCCGGTACTTCATCTGCCCTCCCAAGCAGGGTCAGTCTCTAACTGGGGCCCAGGATGGTGGGATGGGGGTGGGCTTAATTCTCGTGATGCTGCTGCCTAGGGGGGGGAAGGGGCTGGGAGTGGGGCACCGCAAAGGGAGAGGGTCCCTTTGGGCTTGGACAGTGCCAAACCCAGGTTCTGCTTCCTCCCCAGGTCTCTTCGCTTCTGTGTCCAAGATCTCCAAGGCAGTGGATGCACCCACGTCATCTGCTACCTCTACACCCCGGACTCCCCGGATGGACTTCTCCCGTGTAACTGGCAAAGGCCGAAAGGGACACAAAGGTCAGAAGTGGGGAGTCACAGGAGTGGAAAGAGCCAGCCTTGGGGACAGCATGGGGACAGCATGTGGGTAGCTCAGCCCCGTGAGTCTCTTTCCCTCGACTCCGGCTATAGAGAATAAGCCGACTCCCCACTCCAGTGACGTGGTTTCTCCTTTGGCTCACCACTGGCCCAAACCAGCTTTTGGAAGGAACCCCGGGGTTCCCAGACTCCTGAGACTTAGTTTCCTCTCAGGCCCAAAGACGGTTCCCAATTTTGGGGAAGAATCTGTCTCTAGGGGTTATTGTTCCAGAAGTTTCTGGAGTAGAATTGTTCGTGAATAAAGGTACTCTCAGACTGAAATTCCACTTCATCTTACCACCTTCCCCTTGTCTCTGACGTGTGTGTGTGTGTACATACGGACGAGGATTGGCCGGTATTCTCGTCCAAGTATGCATGCTCCTGTGAAAATCTGCCCACCTCTGCCTCTGGAGTGCTGAGATTACAGGCATGTGCCCTCACTGCCTGGCCTCCGTCCTCTTTCTCATTGAACCTGATCATATATTTGGCTAGGCGGGCCAGCACACAGGCTCCAGGGACCTGCCAGTGCCTACCAATACACCAGGCTTTTCACACCGGTTCTGGGGATCCAAACTCACGTTCTCATACTTGAGCTGAGCTCTGCCCTACTTCCGTATTTTCCAGATGAGGTCCCACTGGGTTTGCACGGGCTGGTCTCAAACCTGTTGACTCAAGTGGTCTTGCCCCAGTCTCCTGAGTCCTGGGGCTATAGGCATACACCACTGCCTTCAAGTCCTTTTACTTTGTGGTCATGCTGAGAATTGCATGTGCCAAGCCACACCTCCAGCCCCCTTGCTTGTATTTTCCGAGGAAAATCTGGGGCTCCTGACTTCTGCCTCGGGATTTTCCTTTGGTCTGCATATATTTACCTTCCATTTCCAGGGAAGAAGAAGTCCCCATCTTCCCCATCTCTGGGCAGCCTGCAGCAGCGTGAAGGGGCCAAGGCCGAAGTTGGAGACCAAGTCCTTGTGGCAGGCCAGAAGCAGGGGATCGTGCGTTTCTATGGGAAGACTGACTTTGCTCCAGGTGAGGGTGGGAATATGGCTAGGGTGTGGCCCAGATGTATAAGGCACTGAGGTTAGCGCTGAGGTTGAGGCCTCCTGACTACGCCCTGTTGCAGGTTACTGGTATGGCATCGAGCTGGACCAGCCCACAGGCAAACATGACGGCTCTGTGTTTGGTGTTCGGTACTTTACCTGCGCCCCGCGACATGGGGTCTTTGCACCAGCCTCTCGAATCCAGAGGTGAGCCTCACTCCGCCTCTCAACTCTGGAAGCCACCTAGGGCCCATGTCTCCCCTCAGGTGGCCTCCTGTTAGACTAGGAGGACAACACAGTTGATTCTCATACTACAGCTCTTTCCTTTTGGCTGTCTGCGGTTCAGCCCCTAGCCTTTCACGGCTCTGAATTTTCTTTGTTTCTTCCCAGGATTGGTGGATCCACCGATCCCCCTGGAGACAGTGTTGGAGCCAAAAAAGTGCATCAAGTGACAAGTGAGTTAGGGGCTGGGACACAGGGAGAGATGCGGGTCTTAAGACGGGAGAAAGGCCTCACCCTCCCTGGGGAAATGAGGGGATAATGGGGGGGTTGAGGGGAGGGCATGGGAGGAGGGGAGGGAAAGGGAGAGGGACCTGGAAGTGACTTGTGAAACAACCTTGTTTCTTATCTAAATTTAAACTGAAAAATAAATAAAAAAAAAAGACTGGAGAAAGTCTGTAGGTTCTCGGGTATATGTTAGTGACAATCTCTGGCATTTAATTTGATATATGTGACCCAGAAAAATATAAGACAGGGAAGATAGGTACTGTAGATATGGGGAAATTAACGAGGCTATGAGGGTTTGAAATACAGTTTGGTTGTAGAGCCCCTGCCTCAAATCCCTCAGTGAGGAGCTAGGGTGTGGATTATTAGCAGAGTAATTGTTTAGAATCTCCCAGTGAAGGCCTAGGAGTGGGGTATGGCTCTGGATGAGGGAGAAAAAAAAACTATCTGTGGGGCTAGAGAGACAGCTCAGTGGTGAAGAGCACTGCCTGTTCTTCCAGAGGACCTGGGTTCAATTCCCAGCACCCACGTGGCAGCTCACAACTGTCTGTAACTCCAGTTTAGGGGATCTGACACAGATATGCATGCAGACAAAACACCAATGTACACACACACACACACACACACACACACACACACACAAAACACACAACCCCCCCCAAAAAAACCCAAAAAACAAAAAAGAACCAATCTATAAGACTAACATTCAGGGAGTTGAGGTGGAAGGATCACAAATTTAAGACCAACCTCAACTACAGAGTGAGACCATTTCGGAAAACCCACCTAACTAACAAAACCCAAGGCTCTAAGCAGGCACTGGGGGTGTGGGATTCAATGGGAGTATTGGAGGCATGAGTAATTACTGGGGGTAGGGAAAGCATTTATGACAAGAGGTCCAGGTGCATATTGAAACTGCAGGGATCTACTCAAGGCCTAGAAACACCGATAGAGATTATGACAGAGGGGGGTGTGGGTGTTGATAACAGAGGTGACTCTACTGTCACCTCACTTGGGACCTCGCCTTCCTCTCTAGTGACGCAGCCCAAACGCACCTTCACGACAGTCCGGACCCCAAAGGACATTGCATCAGAGAACTCTATCTCCAGGTGCGTGGCCAGCCCTCTAGCGGAATGCTAGAAACATCGACAAGGCCATTGGTTATGGGTGCCAAAGGCCCTGCTTGGGTTGGAAATGGAAGTTAAATTGTGAGTAAACTGGATATGGTTGCGCATGCCTGTAATCCCAGCACCCAGAGGGCAGAGGATCAAGAATTCCATGTCGCAGGGCTTTGGTGGCACACGCCTTTAATCCCAGCACTCAGGAGGCAGAGGCAGGTGGATCTCTGTGAGTTCGAGGCCAGTCTGGTCTACAGAGTGAGTTCCAGGACAGGCTCCAAAAGGATACAGAGAAACCCTGTCTCGAAAAACAAAAAGAATTCCATGTCACCCTGGGCTATAAAGTGAGACACTGTCTCATAAAACCCAATTTAAAAAAAAAAAGAGGGCTGGAGAGTTCGCTTAGAGGTTAAGAGCACTGACTGCTCTTCCGGGGGATCCGGGTTCAAATCCTAGCACCCACATGGCAGTTTAAAACTGTCTGTAACTCTGGTTCCAGGGGATCTGATACATTTGTACCAATGCACATAAAATAAAAATAATAAGTTATTTTTTAAAAAAAGAATGTCAGACAGTGGTGTGGTGGGATGGAATGCCTTTAATCCCAGCACTAGGGAGGCAGAGGCAGGTGGGTCTCTGTGAGTTTGAAGCCAACCTGGTCTACAGAGCGAGTTCCAGGACAGCCAGGGCTACACAGAAAAACACCATCTGGAAAAAAAAACCCAACCAAACAACAACAACAAAAACCAGCACCAGAGAGAGAGAGAGAGAGAGAGAGAGAGAGGGAGGGAGGGAGGGAGGGAGGGAGGGAGGGAGGGAGGGAGGGAAGGGGGAGAGAGAGAGAGAGAGAGAGAGAGCATGCCAGCCTTGTAAAGTGCCTACAGCAATGGGGGAGGCTGAGGCAGAGAAACTGACTGCCCTCGGTTTGAGACCAGCCTAGGGGACACATGAGACCCTGTCTTACAAAACCAATGAAGGGGGAGGAGAAAGAGAGAGACCATCTTTAGAATGGAGGGCTTGACTGACTTCTTGAGACTTCAGCTGAAGGAAGCACACACACACACACACACACACACAGACACACACACACACACACACAGACACACACACACACAGACACACACACACTGCACAAGCCTAAAATGGCAGAATGCCAGACACAGGAGAGGATGAGGGAGCCAGATGTCCCAACACCTGTGTCCCCGTGTGACCGGCTTCTCCCTCTTTCAGATTACTCTTCTGCTGCTGGTTTCCCTGGATGCTGAGGGCGGAGATGCAGTCCTAGAGGCCCCTGGATACCCAACAAAGAGACAGAGTCCCTTCTAGTGTCTCCTGACACAAGGAGTCCCCAGTCACCCCAAGATAGAGATTCCCAGTGACACCTCCAGAATAGAGAAACCCCGTTAGCCAGCCTCGATTACCGAGGTCCCATTGTTAACAGATCTCCCATGACAACTCCCCAGATACAGACCTCATGTTACCCCAAAAGAGATTCCCTGAGTAGCACCTTCAGGCTAGTCCCTATACCCTGCCCCTCAGAGCAGATTTGCCCCCAATAAACAGATTTCCACATCACCCAAGTGATGCTGGCCCTCTACACACAGCAGGACATTCTTGAGTTACTCACCAGTGGATCAGAGTCCCACGGATGAAGACCCCCCTCCATTCTCCTTAAGCATAGGTCATACCACCAGAATAGCCAACCACATCACTATCCCATTTAACATCAGTTTCCTCAAGATGTCGTGACCCCAAGGTCACCTGAAAGCCCTTACCTGCCAATCTCCTTATCAGAGGCTCCCTCCATTCACTAAGACCCTGATCTCACCCCTGAAGATGACACCCACTTATCCCAGTCACCCCCAATATACAAACACCAAAACAGTCCTGGAAGCATGAATTACAGGACACCAAGTCTTCCTGCCCTCTGCACCCTTGAAAAACCCCCAGTGCCTTGTATGAAGCCCACCCCACATGGCCCACAGTCCCTGTGCTGGCCAAGGCTCCCAGAAAATTCTCTATTTTTTAAAAGTAATAACTTTCCCCTTTGGGGGAATCCCAAAATTTGGAGACCCCCATTTTAGAACTCCAGGGAGTTCAAGTTCCAGAGAATATATATATATATCCCCGATTCCCAACGCCTCCAAGTCCTACAAATCCCTAGACAATCCCAAATTTCTAATTCCCAGGACTCCCCCTACCCAAGTCACGGAATCTTCAAATCCCCAGGGAATCCCAAATTTAAGACCCCAATCCCAAACTCAGGAAAGCCACAACCGCGAGGTCCTTGGGACCGGGAGGAAGGAACCTTTCGCTAGGAGAACATCCCAGGCTTCCGGGACATCTCAAACCTGACTCCCAGGCGCCAGGAGACCCCAAACAGGAAGTCCCATCCTTGGAACAAGAATGGAGGACTCCAATGCCCGTAGTGCATGGATCTTCTGATCTCCCAAACTCCAAATTCCATGGGCCCCAGGGTCAAGGGAACCCCAAGTCCCAAATCTCTGATTTCTAATTTGTGCAGGGCCCCAGGGCTCTGACAGGACCCCAAGTTTTGGAGTCCCTATTTCAATCTACCTTCGGGTCACAGGTCCAAGACACTAACTCTTAGTCACCGGCCCCAAAGGACCTCACAGCACCTGGGCCAGACCAACAGCCTGAGGGAGAACCTGAAGGCCCCGTGGGTCCAGCGCAGACCTGGGGCCCTGATCACCAAGGACAGCTCACGACTGCCCCTTCACTGCATGTCCCCAAACTCAGCATGACTCCTGTCCTCTTCAATAAAGACGTTTCTATGGCCTTCTTGTGTCAGGTCACTGGGGGTTCGCTGCCTTGGGCCCCTGCTGGGTAAGGATGGGGGGAGAAGGACTTTCTTTTAACGTCGGTGTCCCTGCCTCCACGGCACAGGGGCGACTCGCACAGCTCGACCTGCAGAAAGTGGTTCTGGTTCCTGCCCCATCGGGCCGTAGGCGTCCGTTCCATTCCGGAGTCCTAATTGGTAGGAACCACACAAAGTTCCGTCCCCCCGGGCGCAGGACGCAGCCTATCCCTGAGCGAGCAGGGCGAGCGAGCGCGTTGATTGGCCGGAGGGCGGGCCCGTAGCTTCTTTGAAAATGCTCAGTGGCCTAAAACCCCTTGCGTCAGCAATACGGGGCGGAAGTGGATGGGGGCGGGCGAGGATGCGGGTGTTGAATCTGGACATTGGAGGAGACATTGTGGACGGTCAGGGCTTTTTGGGTTTTTTTTGGGGGGGATGATGCTGAAGGGGGCGCTCGGCACGGGAAGTCAGGGAGGATTCCGAGTGGGGAGGCCGGGAGTTGACAAGTCTGAGAAAGCTCAGATTTAGGGGAGCAGGGATGCCCGAGTGGGAGATCTGTAGGACTGAGATGAGAGGAGGCACCTTGGGCTCTGGGGTGCCCATGCTCACGGTTGCAGAGTTCTGGGGCCCGTGTGCAGCTTTCGAGAAAGGCTTCCTGTGCGGGCTCAGAACGTTCTCTGTGAGGCTTGGGGAGACGCGTGTGTCCTTGGAAGTGCTGACTGCCGATAGCATGGCCGGGATTCGGGAGGAGAGCCCACTTGGGTGGCTCTTGAGAAACTGGGGACTCCGCAGATTCTAGCCTCTCAAGGCTGGCCACAGCTGACGATGGGAGGCTTAGGGACTTAAGGGTGTCCACCCCTCCCTACAGGACGGCACACAAGGAGTTTGTGTCCCCATGGAGGAGCAGGACGCCAGGGTCCCAGCACTGGAGCCGTTCAGGGTGGAGCAGGTTGTCAGGACTCGGGGTGCAGAGGAGGAACGTGGGGACGGAGAGCGTGGGGTGTGGCTGGAGTGGCAGACTGACTCCTGGGTCTGCTGGTTGGAACTGCCCCATCTCTCTTCAGAGTCCAGCCCTATGCCCGTCTCCAACCCTCAGGCTCCCTGAACTGAGCTCCTGGTTCTTCTGAGACCATTCCAAGTCCCTCTCCAAGAGGAAAGGTTGCTCAGTCGTGATAGGGTCGTGTTGGGCAAAGCGCCACAGCCGAAGGTTCTCAGCCTTCCTAATGCTGTGACCTTTTAATACAGTTCCTCATGTTGTGGTGACCCCCCCAACCGTAAAGTTATTATTTCATTGCTAATTCACAACTGTCGTTTTGCTACTGTTGCGAATCGTAATGTAGATATCTGTGCTTTCCTATGGTCCTTGGTGATCCCTGGGAAAGGGTTGTTCTACCCCCCCCCCAAGGAGTCAGGACCCACAGGTTGAGAACACTGTCCTGAGTCAGTCTTTCCATTATAGGCCCCACCTCTAATCTACTACGTCCCTGACTTCATCTCCAAGGAAGAGGAGGAGTATTTGCTTCGACAGGTGACCCCAGTGCCCTTCTTCTCATCCGTCTGTCCCCTCTTGCCATTTTCCTCTCCAGCGCTCAGCCCCGGTATGAGAGCCCTGGTGCCTTGACACCCTCCTGCTCCTGGCTCTCTTTCAGTCATTGCTAGGTCCGTCTAAAAGAGTGTTCTCAGCCAGGTGTAGTGACAGTTTGTAATCCCAGCGTGAGGGAGGTTGAGGCAGAAGGATCTCAAATTTCAGAACTTTTTTTTTGCTTTTTTCAGACAGGGTTTCTCTGTGTAGCTTTGGAGGCTGTCCTGGAACTTGCTTTGCAGGCCAACCTGGCCTTGAACTCACAGAGATCCGCCTGCCTCTGCCTCCCAAGTGCTGGGACTAAAGGCGTGCGCCACCAACGCCCGGCCGACTTCTTGGATTTTTAAAAAGTTTTCATATGTATGAGTGCTTTATCTGCATGCATGTATGGGCATGACCTCTGTACCATGCCCGAGGAGGCTAGAAGACATGTGGGTTCCCTGGAACTGGAGTTACAGGTGGTCGTGAGCCACCGTGTGGGTGCTGGGAAGTGAACCTGGGTTCTCTGCAATATCAGCCGGTGCTCTTAATCACTGAGCCGTCTCTCCAAGCCGGTGCTCTTAATCACTGAGCCGTCTCTCCAGCCGGTGCTCTTAACCACTGAGCCGTCTCTCCAAGCCGGTGCTCTTAACCACTGAGCCTTCTCTCCAGCCCTGTCTAGTGAGATCTGGTTTCAAACAAAACAAAGCAAGCAAACAAGAACTTTCCTAGAGGCTTAGGAAAAACCAAATGTATTCTTAGGAGGGATGATGAGCGCGTTCCTGTGTGCCTGCATGTGTGTATGTGTGCGTGTGTATGTGCGTGTGTGTGTGTGTGCGTGTGTGTGTGTGTGTGTGTGTGTTCCTGCTGGGGTGGTGTGGGGTCTGGGCACGGCATGCCTGCCACACACTCTCCCACTGTGGCACACCTCCACCAGCCCAAGGATGCAATTATGAAGCCCACATTCTCTGTACTGAGATATCCCAGCCTAACCTTTAAACAAGGGTGTTACTGAGGTCACATTCCTGACAGGACTTAGCCAGCCCAGTGCCACCCACAGGGCCTTGGGAACAAGAAAGTTTCAGAGATTATTCTCCCTGTGTTGTGAGATCCCAAGTTGTGTGTGGCAGCACATGCCTATAGTGCCAGCACTGGGAAGGTGGATGTAGGAGACTCAGGAATTCAAGGCCATGCTTAGATATATAGAAATTTCGAGGCCAGTCTGGGACACATGAGACCCCCCCCACACACAAATAATAACTATCTGGGAACGGACCATATCAGAGAAGAATCCCGTTTCCAGCTGTGGGTGCCGTCTGGATAGAACATCCGTTACAGCTTGACTGCCAGGGTTAACTCAACTGATTGGCTGGCCAGGCAAGTGTTCCTGTGCTTTCCTTGATAGAGGAGGACTATTCTTCAGTCAGGACTATATTAATGGCTGCTGTCCGCACCTGGGACCTCCAAACAAACTCTAGACAGTGTGTTTCCACTCCACGTGAAGGCCCTTGTGTCAGCATGCGTGGGAAAACCCTGAAAGCCTATTCCCCACCCCCTCCTAGGTTTTTAATGCCCCAAAGCCAAAGTGGACTCAGCTGTCTGGGAGGAAGCTGCAGAACTGGGGTGAGTGTTCTTAGCTAGGGGGCATGGCCCGGGAAGGTCCAATGGGTTCGATATATGTAGGGCTATCTCCAAGGGTTCCAGGGGTCCCAGAGCCAGGAGGGTTCAGGGTTTGGCGGTGATTTTAAGGGATCAGGGTTTACTGAGAGGTAGGGAGTATTTCTGAGGACCAGGTGCTGTGAAGAAAACTTCAGAAAAGTCCAGTGGCGGTCTCCAGAACTCAGTGGGCAGAGATGCTTCCAATCGTGGGAATATTCTTAATGTGGGTACCGGATGCCGAGACTCCTTGATGGGATGCCTCCAAGCCTCCATTGCACTCTCCAGGTGGGCTCCCCCACCCCCGGGGAATGGTTCCTGAGCGGCTTCCTCCATGGCTTCAGCGCTACGTGGACAAAGTGTCTGACCTCGGCCTTTTTGGGGGTCTCCCAGCTAACCACGTCCTTGTGAACCAATATCTGCCCGGGGAGGGCATCATGGTAATCACACGCCCCCATCTCAGTCCCCTTGGTCACTGCTCCCTCCCCCAGACCTCCGGATCATTAAGAAGAAGGGTGACCATTATGTCTGCCTACCCTCATTGAGCAACTACGCACCCTCCCTAGGCACTTACCTCCCTAACCCAGCTTGGGAACCCCACTCTGACTTAATGGAGTTGGGTAGGCTCCTGCCCTGGCCAGCCCTGGTGCCCCTTTCCTCCCCAGCCTCACGAAGACGGACCACTGTACTACCCAACGGTCAGCACCATCAGCCTGGGCTCCCACACCGTCCTTGACTTCTATGAGCCTCGGCAGCCAGAGGATGATGTCCCTATAGAACAGGTGGGTCCTAAGAGATAATGTCCCAAGTGCTTGAGGGCATTCCAACATCTAACATCCCATAAACTCCAGGACAGTCCAATTCTACAAGTCTCCGGAGTACGCCTGAGACCCAGACAGGTCCTCCTGTCCCTGGTTGAGTATCCCAACATTTTCCCAGATAGCCCAGCCCATACCCAGCCAGTATACCTGTGTAGGGCTCTAGCTGGCACAACAAACACAGGTACCTAGTACATCCCCGAAGTATTGGATGCCTGAGGGTAACAGGTGACTGTGGCGCTCCCACAGCCCGTTTGAGAGCGCAACACAGAGTGCCAGCGGACTTTTTAAAATTCTTACTATTCATTTTTGAGACAAGGTTCATATAGCCCAGGATAACCTCACGGTTGCCATCCTCCAGCCCCATCTCCGGAGTGCTGGGGTTACAGGCATGTACCCCCTGTGCCTGGCTCCAACATACTATATAGTATGTATGTACAGGGCACCTCAACAGTGGTGTCCGGCCACCCTAGTCATGTGCCCTGTGACCCCTAGACTCCCCTTAACTCACCATCACATGACTGTTGGGTGGGGATACCTAACACCCTTATCTGTAGCTCTTAAGTCATGCATTCTTTCTTTGTTTTTTAAGATTTATTTATTTATTACATATACAGTGTTCTGCCTACATGCCAGAAGAGGTCACCAGATTGAATTGTAGATGGTTGTGAGCCACCATGTGGTTGCTGGGAATTGAACTCAGGACCTCTGGAAGAGCAGTCAGTGCTCTTAACCTCTGAGCCATTTCTCCAGCCCTTAAATCATGCATTCTTGATGGCCCAGTGTTCACGGACTCTCCGCCTGGACGCCCAGGCCTGATATTTCTTGGCCCTCTCTCTGCACCCCTTCCACCAAGACAGGCCCCCTGCAATGCCATGCCTGATTAATACATGCTCCCCCAGGCTCCAGTACACCCCCGAGCTCTTTAACATCTGAGTCCTAGGATTGGCCCCTCCCTTTAACCTCTATCAGAGCCTGGCCCCAGCTTAGCTCTGCATGTATCCCGGAGACTTCCCGTTTCTGTCCCAGCCTCTCAGATGCCATCTGAAGCCCACCCCCACCCCCCCCCGCCCCGCGGCGTAGTGACCCTTGATGTCTTCATCTGCAGCGTAGGCCCTGCCTCCTCCCCAAGGATTGGACACACGTAGACACAGGGCTTCCTTTCCCAATAGCCTTGTCCCCAGGACCTATAGATTACCACTCCTCTGCCACCAGAGCTCCTCGACCTCCCCCCCCACCGCCCCGGGACTTGCTGACCCTTGTCCCCTGACTAACTGTTGACGTTGGCTGATTTTTTGTTGTTGTTGTTGTTTTGCAAACTCCGGATATCCACTGACCATCAACTGGCTCCCGCAGCCCCGGCCGCCTCCACAACCCATCACCTCGCTGCTGGTGGAACCGCGCAGCCTGCTGGTGCTCCGGGGTACAGCCTACACACACCTGCTCCACGGCATCGCAGCCACCCTTGTGGACGAGCTGGACGCCACCTCGCTGCCGCCCAACGCAGCTGCGTGCCAGTCGGCGCTGCCCGGAGCCCACCTGGTGCGCGGCACCCGTGTCTCCCTGACCATTCGCCGCGTGCCCCGTGTGCTGCGCGCCAGCCTCATGCTGAGCAAGTGACCTCCCAAGTCCTGCGGATTCTGTGGCCTTAGGGTAGAGGTGGCTGGCTGTCCGGGCTTATTTATTTTCCCAGTAACTGTGGAAACCATGGAGAAGATGCCATTCCAAATAAACCGGAAATACCTTTCTTTACTTGTTTTGTACTAGGTGGGAACGTATGCTGTGGTTTCCTTTCTCCCTACCCCCTCTTCCATACTGGGGAATGGAACCCAGAGCTTCTTGGATGCTAGGCAAAGCTGTTTATATATAGCTGTTTATATAAAGCTGTTTATATATATGTAGCTTAGTGCAACAATTTCATGTTTTAGTTTTGAGACATGGTACCCATAAATTTCCAAGGCTGTCCCGGTAGCTAGAGCCTGTCTGAGATGTCAGCTACCAGTTGCTTGGACAATAGGATGGTGCTCAGATACGTGAGTCCCTGGAGGTGACAGGGTGATGGGTTTGGGGGGATGGGTGGAGTTGTCTTTCTCTAAGCCCCTTGGGATGGGTGGCGTGGGGGTGATATCGGGAGGTTTAGGTTTCCCTGCTGGGAAGGAAGGAGTTAAGTGTCTCTGCACCTCAGCAGGGCTTCAGGTTTCTTTGGTCCAGGTTCCTCCTGGAAGGGGTGGAGCCAGGCTGGCCCCTGGGCCTCTCGGTAGCCTCAGGCTTGTAGGGCTGAGGAAGCCCGGGGTGCGGGCTGAGAAAGAGACTCTGACTGGACATCCTCCCCTGACTGTCCTGGAGTCCACAGCCATGGCCCTGTCCCCACCTCTTGGCCATGGGTTCCCCTCGGAGCCCCTCAACCATCCCCTGGGTGCTCTCAAGGAGCGAGACGTTGCCGGACGCGCCGTCTGTCCTGCGCCCACAGACGGCGCAAGCAGGTGGGACTTGATGCCTGCTTCCAAGGGAGGGGCGGCGGGAAGGGTCACGCGTGGCGTGAGCACGGTTGAATAAGGGCATGGAGAAAACGGGGCATGGGATTCGGTGGAGAAGGAGGCCCAGTGGCCCATCCACGGCCCGTCAACATGCATTATCTTTAGGTCAGAGCAGGCCCGGGCCTCCTTGGGCCTTCCTGAACATGTCACGGGTGAACTGAAGGACCCTGAGCCTGCCACCAGCCCCCCAAGACTACCCCTGGGCTCTTCCCATGAGCATCAAGATGGGGGCAAGCGCCGCTGGGAGGTGAGCTGACCACGCCCTTTGTGCCGGTCCCGCTTGCCCTCTATCCCCTAGAATCCGCCCCTTGCTCTGGGAGGTGTGGGGTGTCTCCGGAGGAAGGGGCACGGTGGGGACATTTGTTTGCACAGAAGCATTTCGATTATTTTAAATGTTTGTGTATTCATTGTGTGTGTGTGTGTGCATAAATGTGGGCAGGCGCACACGTGTGTGGAGGTCAAGGGTCACTGACAGTCACTCTCCACCATGCTTTTTGAGACAGGGTCCCTCATTGAACAAGGAGCTCACTGATTTGGCTAGGCTGGCCGGCCACAGGGACCTGTCTGCCTCTGTCTCTCCTGCACTGGCATTACCGAGTGGTGCCGCATGCTTGGCTTCTACTGGGCTGAGAATCCAAACTTAGGTCATTACCCTTTCTTCACAGAAAACACCTTACCTGCTGAGCCAGCTTCCCCCACCTCCCTTATTTGAGACAGGCTTTTACCAGGTAGCTCAGGCTGGCCTTGAACCTTCAATTCTCTTGCATCAGGGAGCTGGCAATTGAAGTATGGAGCTCTGTTTCCAAGCTGGATGAATTTCAGTATTTTACCAAGTAGCAAATCATAATTTTGACGGGCGGTGGTGCCACACGCCTTTAATCCCAGCACTCAGGAGTCAGAGGCAGGCGGATCTCTGTGAGTTCGAGACCAAGCCTGGTCTACAGAGCGTGTTCCAGGACAGCCTCCAAAACAATACAGAGAAACCCTGTCTCGACAAACCAAAAAAGAAAAAGAAAAAGAAAATCATAATTTCATTAATGGCCTTAGCACAGCCGCATGCCTTTGGGGTGGGGGTATTCTATTACCCCTCCCAGTGTAGACCCAAATAAAGAGGTTTCCTGGAGGCTTGGGAACCTGGAGACCTTGAATTAGTTGTCTCCCACCTTGGGGTAGAAGGCTGCCATGGGGGAGCAGCCTCAGTGTTGCTGTGGCGATGGCATTGGTCCAGAGAAGCACCTGCAAGGCAGCAGCCTGCCTGGGCAGCAGCAGTGCATTGTGGGAGTAGTGCATTGTGGGAGTAGTGCATTGTGGGAGTAGGGCATTGTGGGAGTAGGGCATTGTGGGAGTAGGGCATTGTGTTGGCCTGCTGGCCCCGATTTGGTCCCCTGTAATCTCTAGCACCCTGTCTCTGGCCTGGAAGCACTGGAAACTGAGCAGGACAGCCTACATCTTTGTCTGCTGGGGTTGAGCTTCCAGCTGCAGGATCTGGAGCAAGGCCTTGCATCTTGGACACTGGCTCACAGTAGGATTGTCCAGCTGCAGGTGGGCAGGAGGAGACCAGGATATGGGAGAGTAGCAGAGTCCTAGGCATGGGTGCAAGCTTCCTGGGGGTGGGGAGTGGTTTAGTACATATTCCGACTTCTGCATAGGACATGGAGGAGGAGGAGGAGGAGGAGGAAGAGGAAATAGCTCCAGGTTTGGGGGGCTCTGATGTCACTGTCATGTGTGTGAGAATGTCTAACCATGTGTCTCAGGCCCTACAGGCAGAGCTACGAGGGGCAGCCGAGCGTGTGGAGGCATTGCTGGCATTTGGTGAGGGGTTGGCAGAGAGGAGTGAGCCCAGGGCCTGGGCATCTCTGGAGCAGGTCCTGAGGGTCCTTGGAACCCACCGAGACACCATCTTCCAGCGGCTCTGGCAGCTGCAGGCACAGCTGATCAGCTATAGCCTGGTAGGGCCTGCCCTGGTAGTCCCCAGCCCAGGCCCTATTCCCTCAACTCCCCTGACCTCTGTCCTCTGCTCCAGGTGCTTGACAAGGCCAACCTCCTGGACCAGGACTTGGAAGTCGAGGGAGACTCAGACGGGCCAGCACCTGGTGGAATCTGGGGGCCCTGGGCACCTAGCACCTTCCTGACTGCTGCCGAGTTGGAATGGGACCCAGCAGGGGATGTTGGGGGTCTTGGACCCTCAGGGCAAAAGATATCTCGGATGCCAGGAGCTCCCTGTGAGCTGTGTGGCTACAGGGGACCTCAGGGCAGCGGACATGGCCTTGAGGTGAGATCAGTCATGGCCTTCCCTTTCAAGAGGGACTTGGTTCTGTCTCCCTCTCTAAGCCTCTCTCTCTCTCTCTCTCTCTCTCTCTCTCTCTCTCTCTCTCTCTCTCTCTCTCTCTCTCTCTCTCTCTCTCCCTCTCTCTCTCTCTCTCTCTCTCTCTCTCTCTCTCTCTCTCTCCCTCCCTCTCTCTCAGACAGATTCAAGTCATGCAGTGCAGGCTGGTCGTGAACTCACGATCTTCTGGGATTATAGGCATGCGCCGACATGCCCACCTATGCTCACCATAAACGTCGCCATGGCTCTCCTGTGCTCTCTGTCTCTCCCTGTCTCCATGAACTCGTTGGCTCTCCTTTCTCTCATTCTGCTCTTCCCTGCACCGCAGACACAACCCTGACCCTCCTCCAAACACACCAGCCTCACCCCCACCTAAGCCCTAGGTGCGAGCCTAGCCCACCTCTCCCGTTTCAGTCCTGACTCCTTACACATCACCTCTCTGGAGAGCTGCTGTGACTCATCTTGTCATTCCCAACCGTTATTTCCTGATACTCCTTACCGCAGCTTGGTATGATGCATTCACTTGTTAATTTTTGGCCTCTCTGGGTAGAATTTAAGCTCCACAGGGACCAGAATTTTGCCCATTTCTGCCCTCACCATGCCTCCTAGAGTTGTGCCTGGTGTGTAATAGACACTCATTAAATATTTGTTGGGTGAATGAATAAATAAAGTTTCTCTCCTCTTGGTTTCTCTGGCTCTTCTCCTCTGTCTCTTCCATGAGATCCACGTGGACCTTCATAATTTCGTCTCTGTGGCACATCCTTCCAGACCCTTCTGTAACGATGCTTCCAATCTTTCAAGAACCACGAACCTTTCTCTTCCCACAGGACCTGCTCACATTGGGGCTCAGCCACCGGAAACATTTAGCAGCTCACCATCGAAGGCGCCTCCGGAAGCCTCAGGTGAGCTAGGAGCACTAGGGGTTATTGATGGCAAGTAAAAGACATCCAACCCATATTGACTGACCCACAGACACACAGACACACAGACACACAGACACACACACACACACACACACACACACACACACACACACACACACACACACACACGAGCACAAGTGCGTGCGCTCGCACCATGAATTCAGGACCTAAAATGTATTAGGGCTCAGTCTCTGTCCCTTGACCTTGTCTCCAGCCCCAGCTGCTACAGTCAGTCCCTTTCCTCTGCTTTACTAACCTACCCCTATGACCCTTGACCTCCTAGCCAGAGTCCCAGGCCTGACTTCACCTGCCCAGCTTGGGGTCATAGGCTGCACCCTGAACTAGCCAGAGTGCTCTGATTGGCCAGGTCTGAGTCACATGCCCCATCACGGAAGTGGGAAAAGTGGAAATCAGTTTAACATAACCCCAAAGGTCTGAGTGTAGAGGCGCGCACGTGCGCGCGCGCACACACACACACACACACACACACACACACACACACACACACACACACGCCATCCCATCAGGGTTATCAGGAACACGGCAAATGGATGCCATGAAGGACAGGTCCAGACACCCACCGCACCCACCGTTCAAGTGCGGCGCAGGGTGCCAGGAAAGGAGGAAATGGAAGGCTAGCCCTGTGGGCCTAGAGTAGAGAGAGAATGTCCCCCACTTAAGTGTTGCTGCCATTTATTCTGCTGCTGGCTCCTGCGCGCGCTCAGGACAAGAAGAGACACGCGTCTCCCAATCCACCGGATGTGATGCTGGAGGTGGATCATGGGTGAGAGGGGGACCAGGGTGTGGGCCAGAGGGATGCTGGCGGCAGCCCACCCTTGTTGATAACACTGTGTCTCTTCTCAGGGTACCTGCTTCTGCACCCAGACGGCCCCTGGCCCTCTTCTTTCTCCTTCTCTTCCTCCTTCTGCTGGGTGCCACATTGCTGCTGCCCTTGTCAGGGGTCCCCTGCTGTTCCCATGCCCGACTGGCCAGGACACCCTACCTGGTGCTCAGCTATGTCAACGGCCTCCCCCCAATCTGAGTCCACGGCCCAGACGTGTATTAAATGATTGTTTTCCAAAGATGCAAAGATGTCTGAGACTACTGAGTGCTTGGGAACTTGGAAACAGTCTGGATATGTTTCGATGGTTCTTCCTCTGCCCCTGTGTCTGAAGGCGGAACACAGAACTGAAGGAGCCTACCTTAGTTGGGGTTCCCCATATTGTAATGCAAACCTCAAAGTTGTCGATTTGGGAGCTGACAGAGTGGTAGGGGATTGGGGACATGGTTCCAGAAAGGGAGAAAGCTGGAGGATGCTACCGGTACCCAGGGTACCAAGTGGCTGGGGACCCTGGGAAGCCGAGTGGAGGATGCCCGAGCTTGTTCCAGCTTCCACACCTCCCCCGTGAGGTCCCTTCCCGGGGAGGCCGACTCCGTGATGCTTCCTGTCTATCTGTCTGTCCTTCCTGTGAACCCCGTCCTGGAGGCTGAGGGAGAAAGAATAGCACAGATGGCACCTGCCACAGGAAGTTAGAGGCAGGTGCAGGGGGTGAGCTGCCAACACCTGTGCCGTCTCACAGCCGTTCTGGAGATGCTCCCATATCCCCCGGGAGGGGTGCTGGCTCTTATCACCAGCTCGGAACTGTGAGACACCCTCTTTTCTGAGAACTACGTTTCCCTGCTAGGGTCTTTGTTTGCTTGTTTGTTTGTTTTACGAGGCTGGGTTTCTTTGTATTGTTTTGGAGGCTGTCGGTCCAGCACGGCCTCAAACTCACAGAGATCCGCCTGCCTCTGCCTCCCAAGTGCTGGGATTAAAGGCATGCTCCACCACCACCACCACCCCCACCCCCCCCAACCCCCCGGCTCCCTGCTAGGGTCTAACTGCGTAGTCCAGGGCAGGTTTGAGCCCACAGTCCTCCCGCCTCAACTTCCAGAGGACTGGGATTCCAGGCCTAGCTAATATTTCTGTTCTGTGTTGCTGGGAGTAAGACCCGATGCCAAACAAGTGCTCCACCACTGGGCCACATCTCTAGTCCAGACTCCTGGGATCTTGACAGCACCAGGCTGCAGTCCAGTCTCCTCAGATCTAAGGTACGGGGAAGAGGTGGGAACAGCATGAAATACAAGAACGAGGCGGGGTCCTGTGTGGCCTCAGATGTACCCTGAGCACAGACCCTCGTCCCTGTGTGGGTCTCCACGCTGCACACAGAACAGACACCTCCTTGAATTCCCACCACCCCTGACAAGGCCCACTGTAGCCAGGGGCAGAAATCAGGGCCGGTGGCCAGAGCCAAGTCCTCCTTGACTATAAGGGGAATGGAATGGGATGGGAGTTTAGTTGTGAGGGTAAACTGAGGAATTCATGACTTAAGAGCATAACTAGATCTCAAATCCCTACCACCTGCCCGCTTTTCCTTCATAACTCAGTGGCCAGATTGTTCTGTCAGTTTAGCAGCCAGGATGACTCTCCCTTTGAGCTTCCACGCTGAAGTCCCAAGCACGGTTCCTCAGGCTTAGGCTATGTGTCCCACCTACCGGGGACCACGGTCAGTTCTGCTGGGATCATGGAGGCTAAACAGGAAGTGCATCTTCAAAGGAAATGGTTCCTGGAAATGCACAAAGTGGGTACCAAGGGTCTGGGAAGCGGTGACTTCTAGGAGACTCCACGTTAAGTGTTGAGTACAAACCAGTAGCTGAGAGAAGTATCAGAGATTCTGTTGTTATGGTCTCTTTCTAAATGCACTTATTGACTTCACTGATTTCTGTGTGTGCATACGCGAATGTGAACATCAAAGGACAAATTGCCATTGATAGTTCTCATCTTCTACTGTGTGGTCCCTGGGATTTGAACTCAGCTTGGCACCAAACTCCTCTCTCCCCCCTCTCTCTTGGCACCAAGGGCAGGTGAACTCAGTGGTTGGAGCGCTTGCTCTGCAAAGCACAAGGCCCCTAGCTAGGTTCATGCCTGGAACCACAAAGTCCACAGCAAACCAGGATGTGTTGTGATAGAAACATGCCTGTGGGCCTGGTGTTCTGAGGCAGTGGCAGGAGCTGCTGGAGGCCATCACCCCTTACATGGCCAGATGGAGGCCAGCCTGGGCTACATGAGTCTGTCTCAAAAACGACAAAAACTAAAGCAACCAAGATCATCCCGATGAGCCGGGCGTTGGTGGCGCACGCCTTTAATCCCAGCACTCGGGAGGCAGAGGCAGGCGGATCTCTGTGAGTTCGAGACCAGCCTGGACTACCAAGTGAGTTCCAGGACAGCCTCCAAAGCCACAGAGAAACCCTGTCTCGAAAAACCAAAAAAAGAAAAAAGAAAAAGATCATCCCGATGAACAAAATTGGGGCTGAGAGATGAACGGTAGCTAACATCCCATGGTGAGGGGTTAACAAGTAGAGGTAACAGCTGGATGTAAATAGTGTTACAGTCTTTTCTGTCACACAAGCCTCAGCTGGGGCCCGCATTCCTGCCTTTTGTTCCCACCTGCTTCCCCAATCTTGGCATGGTAGTACAGGCTTCTACTCCCAGAGTTTAGAAGGCAGAAGTAGCCCAATGCTTACTCAGATCAGCCTAGGGCTACATCATAGCAAGACCCTGTCTCAAAAGAAACAAAAGGCAAAAAGCCCTAAGGACAGGTGACAAGAAGTAAGCACATTTATTCCCTTTACACAAGAATCCTGAGGAAGACTAGCGGGGTAGGGACTGCCTCTTAGAACCATGCAGGAGGGATTCTCCAGGAGTCTTTGGCTGATCAGCTGGGATGAACTACTGTAAACCCTCCCTTATCATCCTGGTTTGTCACAATGCGTGGAACAACGGTTTCCCAAACCCAACTACAAGTTTCTCTCGGCTCATCAGGGCCTTTTATTAAACTTGCTCAGGCAAAAAGTCTGCTTCTCTCCGCGTTAGAAACAACAAAGGGCAGGCCCTCAGGAGCGCGGGGTGGGTGCGTTCTCAGAAGTCAAGAGAGGTGTCTCGGCTCCCACTCGTCCGTGGGGAGGAGGAGGTGCGTTTGTGCCCTCTTTGACTTTGGGTTGGTACATCACAGCGTGCACGGTGCAGCCTGCCGGTGCCACACCACGCCTGGACCCTTCTTGGTGAGGGAGTGTCTGATCTTTCACTGTGCATCAAGAAACTTCGGCTGCCTCTCAAGACATCTAGCTCACTTTGCATCAGATGAGCTCCCGATCTTCCCCCCAAACCGTCCGGAGGGACCCTTCCCTGGGTCTGTCACCGTCTATCGGATCGCGTCTCCCGCGGCTCTGTGCCTTCACAAGGACTCTTTGGGCCATCGCTATCGTGCAGCGTGGTCCCTGGGGTTGCCATGTCGCCGGGTTCCTCAGTCGGGTCCCGAGGGCGCACGAAGATACCCATGGCCGTGGCGTGGCCGGAACGCAGCAGCTGCAGCTGGCGCCTTCCCCGGCGGTACAGATACTCGATACGCAGCACGTCGGAACGCGGAAGGCTGGCGTGCTGCCGGAACTCGGCTCGCACCCGTGCCTCGGCGCCCGGTTTCCCCCGCCCGGCGCGCAGCAGCTCTCGGTACAGGCTCAAAACTTGCCTCTGCAGCCGGCTGGGCCGACTCATGACCGCTGGGTCACAGGCAGCAGCCGCAAACCTGCCAGAAGCACCGCCCGGACACACAAACACGGTGTCCCAGGAAATTAAAGGGCCTGGCAACGGCCGCGCCCGCCAGAGGTCCCGCCTCCTGCGTTCCGGTGCTGTCGCACCCGATTGGTTGGTGCAGCAGTACGTCACGGCGGACTTAGTTATCGGTGGGGGCGTGGTGTTTTGGTCCGCTCTAAAGAGGATTGATGTCCTTGAGCCGCCTCGGGTCTGCCGGCGTATGAACTTGAGTCGAGGGGAGGAGGAGGGCCTAAGCGGTTAGACTCTGGCTGAGTTGGAGGAGACATGAGTCCAGGGAGGACGGAGAGCGAAGGTTTCGACTCTGTGGGCCACCAAAAGGACGCAAGGACCTTGGGAAGGGACAAGCAGTTTTTGTGTTGTTTGTGTGTGTGTGTTTTAAGATTTATTTATTATGCATACAGTATTCTGCCTGCATGTATGTCTGTAGGACAGAAGAGGGCACCAGATCTCATTACAGATGGCTGTGAGCCACCATGTCGTTGCTGGGAATTGAACTCAGGACCTTTGGAAGATCAGCCAGTGCTCTTAACCTCTGAGCCATCCCTCCAGCCCAGTTTTTTTTTTTTTTAAGATTTATTATTTTAGGGGCTGGAAAGTGCATGAGCTGACGGTATGACTGCTCCGTGGTATGACTAAGGGGAAGATTTTTGTTGTGGATAGGCGAGGACAGCCGGAGGCGTTTAGAAGAGTCCAGAACACAGAGAGAAAGTAGACTGAACATGGCTAGGGGCTGTCTGCGAGAGCGCAGACTAGCAGGGGATGGAGAACGGAAAAATCCGGGAGTAGGAGGCGTGGGGCGCAGAGAGAGAGAAGGGGGGTGGGGGGGGAGAAGGGTGTGGGGTGAGTAGCTGAGGACTGGAAGCCCGCGAGCTGGAGGGAGTCTAGGGTGTGGGCGAGGGGGAGAGGGTTAGGATGTGTAACTGGGAACCTTGTGGTACTGAGGGAGCCTGAAGACCAGCATGGGCCTTGATTGGCTGATAAGTGTCACAGGTAGCCACAGCCCCTTCTGCCAGAGGTAAGGGGAGTGACTCTTTTTGGAAGGTGAGAACCAGTTTCTTAAGTTCCTGAGGAATGCTGGCTCTTGTCTAACTGCCAGAATTTGGGGAAAGGAGTTTCTTCATACCTGACAGATTGGAACTGGTATGTAGGCTAGACTGACCGGAAACTCTGAAGACGTGTGTGCCTGTGCCTCTCCAGTGCTGGAATTAAAGGCATGCACAGCCTCAAGAGTCTGTGTGTGTGTGTGTGTGTGTGTGTGTGTGTGTGTGTGTTCCTCTGGAACCGGAGTTACTGATGAGTCAACATGTGGGTGCTGGGAATGGAACCCAGGTCCTCTGAAAGAGCCGCCAGGGCTCTTAACCACTGAGGCAACTCTCACCTGTGTTGTTTGTGAACACGTGAACAGGTTGGTGTCTCGGAGGCCAAAGGAGGGGGTCAGAGTCCGTGAAGCTAGAGCTACAGGCCATTGTGCCGAGTGTAAGAAAAAGCAGGCAGAGGCAGAAAGACTTTGTTTCAACAGGCTGAGACTGCTTCATTGGGACAGGAAGGAGCCCCAACATTTCCATGGGATGAGGGCTGAGTGCTTTTAGAGGGGCTAGGGGACATGTGTGTATATGCATACACACACACATAGATGGGTACCATGAAGTTACAAGTTCCGGGTTGTGTGTGTGAGTGTGTGTGTGAGTGTGTGAGTGTGTGTGTGTGTGTGTGTGTGTGTGTGGTCTGTCTCATTTCTTTTATCTATGTCTTTTTTTTTTTTTTTTTGGTTTTTCGAGACAGGGTTTCTCTGTGGCTTTGGAGGCTGTCCTGGAACTCACTCTGTAGACCAGGCTGGCCTCGAACTCACAGAGATCCGCCTGCCTGACTCCCGAGTGCTGGGATTAAAGGCATGCGCCACCAACGCCCGGCTCTTTTATCTATGTCTTAATAATAACCTGTTTTATAATTTTTTCCATCTAAATTGGTTACTAAACACTTACTTTAT
This sequence comes from Mesocricetus auratus, assembly GCF_017639785.1. Classification (NCBI taxonomy): domain Eukaryota; kingdom Metazoa; phylum Chordata; class Mammalia; order Rodentia; family Cricetidae; genus Mesocricetus; species Mesocricetus auratus. The sequence continues at coordinate 1,420,689 of NW_024429223.1, forward strand.
GCCAGGCACAACTCCATATACTTTAATAGTTTTTTGTTTTGTTTTTGTTTCTTGAGACAGGGTTTCTCTATGTAACAGTCCTGGCTGTCCAGGAACTTGCTCTGTAGACAAGGCTGGCCTTGAACTCACAGAGATCTACCTGTCTCTGCCTTCCTAGTGCCTGGCTATACTTTAATGTTTTAACTATTTGTTTTCTATGATTTGTGCTATGCATGGCCAGAGATGTGTCTTGGATGGTAGAATTCTTGCTCAGCATGTATGAAGCCCTGGGCTTGATCCCTGACATTGAATAAAACCAGTTGTGGTGGTGTGCACCTGTTAGTCCAGCCTGGATACATAGCAAGACCCTGCCTTAAAGCCAATAAAGGCTTCTGAAGTGGCCAGTGTGTCATCTATAAAGTGGGGGTGGCTATGCCAGTCAGACATGTCTGCTCTTTTGACTTGTTCCTCTTGCTGGACCCTCCGGGTTTTAAATTTCCATCCTCTTCCTGTCAAATGGCCCTTTACCTCCAAGACAGCCATGTCAAACAGGCTGAGGGTCTTGATTTATTTTCCCGTGGACTCAAGGCCATAAAACCGGAAACACATACCATTTCCCCTGCCACGGTTCCACCCAAGGCTTTCTGACCATAGCCTCTCAGTGTCTTTGCAGAGCTGGCCCTGCTCTCTGTGGGGCTTCCTGGGTGATGCAGCTTCTCTCTTCCAGATGTGCACAGATTCCATAATACCTGTCCCGTCAGCCAGCATGTGATTGCTTTAGAGATTAGAAAACGGCTTTGGAATGATGAAGATGAGCCCTGCGACTTTTGCTCCAACTAGCGAGAAAGAAGTGCTGGGACCCCACCAGGAGAGTCGAGCTGTAGGAACTTGGAATGGTGCCTCCACCTCTGCCCACAGACACAACAGTGGTCTGAAAAGTAAGCTTAGCTATCTTCAAATATCCTCCGTTCATTTCTTCCCTAGACTTAGAATATTTAGCTGTACACCTGCCTGCTCCTCTAAAGAGGTATCTCCCATTTCCTTTGCCCCCAGATGGTAGAGTTCTACAGAGTGTTGGCATCTGGGAAGAACAAGGAAGTGACGTGTGCCATTTTGGGCTGCCACACTTAAAAGAGGTCCAATCCCTTTTTCTGCCTCCCGTCCCTTCCATGGTGCACGGCTGTAGAAGTGGTAGGGAATCAGGTTACGACACTGCCACTGGGGCCACGTAGCCAGACACACGTTAGAAAGCTCATCCAGGAATGGTGTGTGTGACAGTAACCCCGCCACCTGAGAGGAGAGGACAGGAAGATCGGGAGTTCAGTGCCAGCCTGGGCTACATGAGACCCTGTCTTGAGAGAAGGAGGAAGACCGGAGAGATAGATTAGTGGTTAAGAGCGCTGCGAATAGGAATGCCCCTATAATTATATAGATTCGAACGCTTGGTCACGGGCAGTGGCACCGTTAGGAGGTGTGACCTTGTTGGAGGAAGTGTGTCACTGAGGGTGGGCTTTGAGGGTTCAAATGTTCAAGCCAGGGTCCGTGGCTCACCCTCTCTCCCTGCCGCCTGCCAATCCAGACGTAGGGCTCTCAGCTCCTTCTCCAGCACCGTGTCTGCCTGCACTCGGCCACGCTCCCCACCGTGATGATAATGGACTGTAAGCCAGGCCCAATTAAATGTTTTCTGTAGGGAGAGATCTTATTAGGTACCTGTGGCGCCGACCACGCCCATTTTGGGCGTGGCCACAGGTGCATTTGTGGTGGGACTTAGACCTGAAGATAGGCAGGCCACTCTCTCTTGGGGTTCCGGTCAGGTCTCAGAGCTGATACGGCATCCTCTGAGCTATCGTTTCTCATGTAAGTGATTTTTCTCTTCAATAAAATTAACTTACTTCGCCCCAGTCCCGTGTACCGTGGTTTGTGTTGCTACAGTTTTCCTTTATAAAAGTTGCTGTGGAGGTAGTGTCTCTTCACAGCAACAGAAAACCTGAGCTAAGGCAGAAGTTCCTAGTGCCTGTGTAGTGTGACTCACGACGACTGTGACTCTCGAGTTCCAGAAGCAACCTTTGAGCTTCTGCGGGTGCTGTCACACATGTGCACACACATATGGATGCTTTGCCTTCGTGTGTATCTGCACCAAATGTGTGTGTCATGCTAGTGGAGGCCAGAAGAGGGTACCAGATCCCCTTGGAAGACTTACGGCTAGTCATGAACCAGGATGTGGGGCTGGAAACCAAACTCCAGTTCCTCTGCAAGAGCTTCAAGTGTATTCTCAACTGCTGAGCCATTGTTCCAGCCCACCTAGAGTTAGTGAGTGAATCTTTTTTTTTTTTTTACATTTAAATGTTTAGCTGGTGATGCATGTGTGCCATGGTGCCATTGTGAAGGTTAAGTGACAACTGTGGGAGTCACTTCTCTCCACCAGGTGGGTCCTGTGGGTTGAACTGAGGCAGTAAGGCTTGCCTTACCCACCAAGCCAACTAACCCATCACCGGCTTCCTTTCACAGTGAATGGCAGGCGATGATACAAGTGCCAACTACTCTGTTTTAACTTTGGTCGGTTCTGAGGATGAAGTCTAGGATTTTGTCCTAGTGAGGGTCTCTATGGCTATGATGAAGTGCTGTGACCACAGGTAACTTGGGGAGGAAAGGGTCTGCTTGACTTTTGTATCCTGAATCACAGTCTGCTGAGGGAAGCCAAGACAGGAGCTCAAGGAGGGCAGGATGCTGGAGGCGGGAGCTGATGCAGAGGCCATGGAGGGTGCTGCTCACTGGCTTGCTCAGCCTGTTTTCTTTTTCGTTCGTTTGTTCTCTCCCTTCCTTCTTTCCTTTTTTTTTTTGTTTTTTTTTTGTTTGTTTGTTTTTGAGAGTAGATCTCACTGTGTCGCTCTGCCTGTCCTGGAACTCTATCTGTAGACCAGGATGGCCTTGAACTCAGAGAGAGATCTGTCTTTGCCTCCCCCAGTGCTGGGATTAAAGGCATGCCTGATTCAGCCTGTTTTCTTACAGCACCCAGGAGACCAGCAACCCAGGGGTGGCACCATCTACAATGGGGTTGGGCCCTCCCCCATCAGCCACTGGAGCACTGGAGAGACAGAGGCAAGCAGATTGAAGGGAGCAGACAAAAGCACCTTAGCCTGAGCACTGCCATTTTGACTTCAGACTCATTTTACCCATAGGGTTACATAAAGATCAGGTTCCCAAGCCCTAGGGGAGCTGAGAACTTTCCAATGGCTGACCAAATTCCTTCCTATACCATAGAAATAGTAGTCATGCATCTTTAGTTCTCTAGAAACATTGTGACTGTTTTTGTTTGTTTGTTTGTTTTGAGACAAGGCTTCTCTGTAGCTTTGGAGACTGTCCTGGAACTCGCTCTGTAGACCAGGCTGGCCTTGAATTCACAGAGATCCATCTGCCTCTGCCTCCCAGTGCTGAGATTAAAGGCGTGCACCACCACTGCCTGGCTCCTTCTAACAATGGAAGGAGCAAAGGAATCTGATTGGTTGCACTGAAAGGCTTGCATTGCATGTCAGTTGACAATGATAGAACATTCAAGGAAGCCCCTAATCTCTGTAACTTGGCAACAGATGTTTGTGGATTTTATGCTTACAAACCCCTCTTCTGCCCCTTCTCAGGACTGTCAGGAGAAACAAGGCTCCAGAGTCCTTGTCCTGCAACCCTGATGGAACAGTGACCCTGAAAGACCCCGGCCCACACAGGCAAGCTGAGGCTCATGGAAAATTCCGTTTCCCCCACAGCTGAATAGTCATTTTTTTATCAGAAGGGAACTCTGCCCAGGGACACAGGTGTCTATAGTCAGCCCAGCAAGATTGGGCAAGCACAGGGACCTATTGTTCCTCAGATAGGGCCAAGGCCGAGACTTGAGTTCTGAGAGAAACCTCAATAGCCCTCATTCTGTGAGCCCCGGCCTCATTGTCCAATCAGGGTCCTGTAACTAGGCTTCTTGCTTCTGTACTCCGCTTTTGCTATAAAAGGACCCCTGAGTCCCCAGCTCGGGGCTCTCAGTTCCCGAGACTGAGATGCCCCGGGTACCCGTGTATTATCAATAAAGCCTCTTGCTGTTGCATCCAAGCTCGTGGTCTCGGTGTTCCTTGGGTTCGGGTCTCCCTCCCGTGAAAGTCCCCCGCCTGGGGTCTTTCATTTGGTGCGTTGGCCGGGAATTGAGACCCCGCCCAGGGACCACCGACCCACTTCTGGGAGGTAAGAATTGTCCGGACTAAATTTCTGTTGTTTCTGTTGTCTGCTGTCTGTCTGTCTATGCCTGTTGTTTTATTGCGCCTGCGTCTGTAATATACAGCTGTATACATCTGTATCTGGTGGCACCGACCGCAGCTCTAGGATACGATCTGCCTCGTCTGTTTGGGGCCCCGTCTGTTTGGGGCAGATGTCCATCTGCCCCGTCTGGAGTTCTTAGGGAACTCGTCTGTTTGGGGCCCTGTCTGTTTGGGGCAGATGTCTATCTGCCCCGTCTGGAGTTCTTAGGGAACTCGTCTGTTTGGGGCCCCGTCTGTTTGGGGCAGATGTCCATCTGCCCCGTCTGGAGTTCTTAGGGAACTCGTCTGTTTGGGGCCCCGTCTGTTTGGGGCAGATGTCAATCTGCCCCGTCTGGAGTTCTTAGGAACTCGTCTGTTTGGGGTAGGTCTGTATCTGGAGCTGGAGTTCTTAGGGACTCGGTTGTTTGGGGTAGATGCCTAGGAATCTGCCCCGTCTGTTTGGGGAAGTCCCGCTGGCCGAGGGAGTTTCCATCCTGATAGGGGACAAGGACGGGAGCACAAGGCCCCCGTCCCCGATCTGAATTTGCTTTTGACTTTCGTCAAAGCCGCGCAGCGAAAATCTGTTTGTTTTTGTTTCTTATCTGTTCGTCCGTCTGAATGTCGTTTGTCATCGCTCTCGAGATGCTCGTAACCGGACTGTCGATGCGCGCAAGAAGCAAAGATCACCTTTTGCTCTTCTGAATGGCCAACTTTTGATGTTGGCTGGCCACGAGATGGCATCTTTAACCCTCAAATTATTTTCCAGGTGAAAGAGAAAGTCATGGATCCTGGACCCCAGGGCCACCCGGACCAAGTACCCTATATAGTTACCTGGGAAGTGCCGGTCTATGACCCTCCCTCCCCCTCCTCTTCCCTAACCCCCCCGCCGCCGCCGCTGCGGCTCGGGCTGCGGCCCATTTCCGGTTCGCGTTCAGCGTCCCGGCCGCTGCGCGAAGGGCGCCCTGAATGTGACGGCGCGACCGACCGGCGACAATGCGAGGGGAGCTGTGTCTGCCTCCCTGCGGCCCGCGATGGACCGGGTCAGAGAGCAGCCGCCACGCCCCTCGGCCCCGCTCCCCGGCAGAAGCTCCGGCCCTTCCGGGCGGCGCCGTAGCCTCAGCCCGCTCCGGATTAAACCGCCCTGCCTCCGGACGGGCCATGATGGCCAGTTGCAGTACTGGCCGTTCTCTGCCTCAGATCTTTATAACTGGAAAAATAATAACCCCTCCTTTTCAGCAGACCCCGTGAGACTGACTGATCTATTAGAATCGGTTCTCACTGCCCAACAGCTTTTTGCAAGTCCTCCTAACTTCGGAGGAGAGACAGCGGGTCCTTCTTGAAGCCCGGAAAAAAAAATTGTTCCTGGGGCAAATGGACAACCTACGCAGCTTCCAAATGAAATTGATGCTGCCCAGGCTGGGACTTCACCACTGAGGCAGGTAGGACCCATCTAATGTCTTTAATGCCAGTTGCTTGTAGCGAGTCTCCGAAAGACAGATAAGCAATCTATAAATTTGGCCCAGGTAAGACAGATAGTTCAGAAGGCAGAGGAATCGCCAGCCGCATTTTTTGAAAGACTTAAGGAAGCTTACAGAATGTATAACCCATATGACAGGGGTATACACTACCAGATGTATTGAGGGAGACAGAACGCATTTTTTTAATAAAAAAGAAGCTCAGAGAGAGAGAGAGAGAAGATGGAAACAGAATGTCAGAGACAGGATAGCAAGGGACAAGAAGCGTAACAGAGAAATGACTAAACTGTTGGCCACAGTAGTCGCAGAGACAGGATAGGTAGAGAGAGGGACAAAGGGGGCCTCACTTAGAAAGAAGGACCTTTCAGAGACCCAAACCCCCTGCCGGTCCCCCTGGAACACTCCCCTGTTGCCAGTCAAGAAGCCAGGAACCAATGACTATAGGCCGGTCCAGGACCTCCGGGAAGTCAATAAGCGGGTTGAGGACATACACCCCATGGTCCCCAATCCCTATAACCTCCTGGGTGGACTGCCACCTGACTATGTTTGATACTCAGTCCTGGATTTAAAGGATGCCTTCTTCTGCCTGCGGTTACACAAAGACAGTCAGCCACTGTTTGCCTTTGAATGGCAGGATGCAGACCTGGGAATCTTGGGACAACTTTGACTGGGGGGAGAGCCAGGAGAAAGCCTTCATGGACATCAAGAAGGCTCTGCTCAGCTCCCCAGCTCTGGGGTTACCTGATCTGACTGAACCCTTTGACAAATTGACGTTGGGGCAGCCTTTGACTATCTATGCTCAGGCAGCCACCGGGCCGCTGGCTCACCAATGCCAGGATGACCCATTACCAGACTCTGTTGCTGGACAAGGACCGACTCACTCCGGGGCTCCGGTGACCCTGAACCCCGCCTCGCTACTCCCCCTCCCGGGGAAGCAGAGACTCATGACTGCTTGCAGGTCCTGGCTGAGGTCCATGGGACGAGAGCTGACCTCACGGATCAACCCCTTCCCAACCCCGACCATGTCTGGTTCACGGACGGAAGCAGCTTCGTAAATCAAGGGGAAAGGAAAGCCGGTGCTGCATTGACAACTGAGTCAGAAACAATTTGGGCCGAGGCCTTGCCGCCAGGAACATCGGCCCAACGAGCAGAACTGATTGCTTTAACACAGGCCCTGAGACTGGCAGAAGGTAAGAAACTCACTGTCTACACAGACAGCCGCTATGCTTTTGCCACCGCTCACATCCATGGTGAAATTTATAGGCGAAGGGGGCTATTGACCTCAGAGGGCAAAGACATTAAAAACAAAAAGGAAATCCTGGCCCTCTTAGAGGCTCTGCACTTGCCAACCGCCCTCAGTATTATACATTGCCCAGGGCATCAGAAAGGTGACAGTCCAGTCGCCCGGGGAAACCGGAGGGCAGACCTGGCCGCCCGGGAGGCTGCCCTGACCTTGGAAAGCAGCAGTCACCTCCTCCAGGCGGCTGTAGTCCCTGTAACTAATGAGGCTTCCGAAAAGACCTCCCCGTCATGGGACTATAAGATAAAAGACATCAAGGCCATGAAAAGACTGGGGGCGACCCGAGTACATGATGGTCTCTGGACCTATCAAGGAAAAACTGTCCTTCCCCGCCTAATGACTAGATATCTGGTTAACAGCCTACACAAACTCACTCATTTGAGCTCCAGGAAAATGAGAGAACTGTTAGCCCGGGAAGAAAATACTTGCCACCTGTTGGGAATAGAAGAAATAATAAGACAAGTGACTGAGCGATGTGACGCCTGCGCCCACGTAAATGCGACCAGGCTAAAGCTACCCATGGGGACCCGAGCTCGGGGGCACTGGCCTGGGGTGCACTGGGAAATAGATTTCACAGATCTCCTGGTTTTTGTTAACACCTTCTCGGGATGGACTGAAGCCTACCCCACCAAGCACGAGACAACAAAGGTGGTCACCAAGAAACTTCTTGAAGAAATCTTCCCCCGTTACGGAATGCCACAGGTATTGGGGACAGACAACGGGCCTGCCTTTGTTTCTCAGGTAAGTCAGTCTGTGGCCACCTTGTTGGGGATTAATTGGAGATTGCATTGTGCTTACTGACCCCAAAGCTCAGGACAGGTAGAACAAATGAATAGAACCATTAAGGAGACTATAACTAAATTATCGCTTGCAGCTGGCACTAAAGACTGGGTCCTCTTGCTCCCCCTTGCCCTCTATCGTGCCCGGAATACACCGGGCCCCCATGGCCTCACCCCTTTTGAGATGTTATATGGAACCACCATTCCCTTTGTTCAGTTCTTTGACCAAGACATTTCTGATTATGCCAATTCCTCCTCTCTTCAAGCTCACCTGCAGGCACTCCAGCTGGTTCAGCAGGAAGTCTGGAAGCCTCTGGCCCAAGCCTACCGAGAACAGCGTTTGGGTCCGGCGCCACCAGGCTAAGAACCTTGAACCCCGCTGGAAGGGACCATACACGGTCCTGTTAACCACCCCTACTGCTCTCAAGGTGGACGGGATTGCTGCTTGGATACATGCCTGGCACGTAAAAGCTGCCTTCCCTGAGGATCCGGACCCAGGATGGAAAGCTCAACGCACTCAAAATCCTTTAAAAATAAAACGTACCCGCTCCTCTCCTTCCTGCTAATAGCCCTCCTCATAAAATCAGACACTGGTGTGGCCTCCAGTCCCCATACCGTTTATAAATTAACCTGGGAGGTTCTCTCCCAAGTGGGGGAGGTCATTTATGCTGTCACGGAACCACATGCACTTGGGACATGGTGGCCTACTCTATGGCCTGAATTTTGTGATTTGGTAGCAGGGTTGGACACTTGGGACATTCCCCATTGCCACCCAAAGGCATGCGCCAGTGGTTCCCACTTTTACAGACGTCGACGTGCACTCATGGACTCCAGAAAAACCACCCCCGGGTATGTTGATCAAAGAGCCAGAGAGCAGCTAAGTTCAAAGGACTTCTATGTCTGCCCCCGAGATGGGCATGCCTGGCAACAGGCCCAGAAATGTGGGGGATATGACTACTTTTTCTGTGCAGCTTGGGGGTGCGAGACTACAGGGGACGCATATTGGAGGCCATCCTCATCCTGGGATAAAATACAGGTACGCAGAGGCTGGGACAAAGGACAATCTGGAATGATAGGTAGGCCTCTTGCCATTTCCTTCACTGCGCAGGGAAAGCAAGCCCCGGACTGGCAGACTGGGTATACTTGGGGTTTGCGTTGGTATCTGTACGGGCCAGACAAGGGGGTAATCTTTACAATCAGATGTAAGGTGGCTCCGGTCAATCCACAGGCCATAGGCCCTAACCAGGTCCTTGCTGATCAAAAGCAGCCTAGCCTACTCATGCCCAAGGCTGATACCAGGCCCCTGACCCTGCCTAAAACCACAGCTGCTCCCGAGCCTACAGAAAGCACTCCCAAACCCACCTCAGGTCCCCCCCCCCCTTAAAGGCACGGGAAATAGAATATTAGCCCTGATCCAAGGGACATATGCCACTCTGAATTTAACTCGCCCAGATAAGACTAAGGAATGCTGGCTTTGTCTGACTCCGCAACCTCCCTATTATGAAGGCTTAGCGGTTGTGGGCAAATATACAAATCAGGCCACAGCCGAGGCTCTTTGTGGGACAGCCATGCAACATAAATTAACCATCTCAGAAGTGTCTGGAAAGGGGCTATATATATAGGTAAAGTCCCCGCTACACATCAAGGACTATGCAATGCTACTGAGCCTTTGCCCCAAAGTAGCCGCTACTTGATAGCCATGCATCTTAAACAGACTGACCCAGTTTATAAAAGAAAGGTTATCAATTGTACAATCACTGGTTTTGACTCAACAATACCAGCAGCTAAAGCAAAGGGATCTCGAGATGGCAGAAACCTCTGAATGAAAGATTTCATTCAGTTACAAGAGCAATGGGGGAATGAAAGACCCTGGCCCACACAGGCAAGCTGAGGCTCATGGAAAATTCCGTTTCCCCCACAGCTGAATAGTCATTTTTTTATCAGAAGGGAACTCTGCCCAGGGACACAGGTGTCTATAGTCAGCCCAGCAAGATTGGGCAAGCACAGGGACCTATTGTTCCTCAGATAGGGCCAAGGCCGAGACTTGAGTTCTGAGAGAAACCTCAATAGCCCTCATTCTGTGAGCCCCGGCCTCATTGTCCAATCAGGGTCCTGTAACTAGGCTTCTTGCTTCTGTACTCCGCTTTTGCTATAAAAGGACCCCTGAGTCCCCAGCTCGGGGCTCTCAGTTCCCGAGACTGAGATGCCCCGGGTACCCGTGTATTATCAATAAAGCCTCTTGCTGTTGCATCCAAGCTCGTGGTCTCGGTGTTCCTTGGGTTCGGGTCTCCCTCCCGTGAAAGTCCCCCGCCTGGGGTCTTTCAACCCGATTACGTGGTGATTTAATAAAAGTCTTTGCAACCTGAAGTGTAGTCTCTCTCCTTCCTCATGGTGCATAACAGGCTAGCCGTAACACGGATCTCTGCGAGCTCAAGGCCAGCCTTGTATAGATAGTGAGTTCCAGGACAGCCAGACCTACATAGTAAGATGCTGTCACGAACCACTCCCCTACCCCCAAAAAAGAAAGAAACCAAAACGCCCTACTGGTCTACCTTCAGCCCAATCTTATGGAGGCAATTTCCCGGTCCAGGTTCTCCCCATCTCAGATGACTCCAGCTTGTGTCAAGTTGGCATGTAACCAGCCTAACCAGCACATAGCCCCATTGTGGGCCACCCAGAGACCGGGCCAACATGCCCAGGGAGCTGTGTCTGTCTGTGTTTACCTCTCACCCTGATCCCAGCAGCAGAGCTAGGTTCAGGGTACCAGACTGTGCCAGGCAGTAGGTATCCATCCACGCACCAGCAGCCACACTCAGTAGCAAACACAGACTCAGGCGGCACTGCCCGGCACCAAGCGCTTGTCACACACACACACACACACACACACACACACACACACACACACACACACACACACACGTTTGTCACACTCACCGTGGTAGCTGCCACCTGCACTGCGCCCTGTGTAGCTTTTGCTGTGCGCTCCAATGGTCTGAGAGAACAAACTGCATGTCTTGGCTGGTAAAACCCGTGCAGCATCCGTCCCAAGGCCGGGGTGGGCTGCAGTGGCAGTAGCGTCGCAGGGTGACTCAGGGGTGGAAAGAAGCAGGTGACATAGACAGCAAGGGATAGAGAACAGAGCCCCCCTGGCGGGAGACTTACAAGTGGATAAGGAAGACAGACACAGACACTGTGGGAGAGAGCAGCTTGGGGGAACAGGGAAAAGACTAGAACACAGGACACAGGATCCCTAAAAGCTTAGCCATGCCACACATGCCAGATCGTCTCCTAGGTCAGCAAGAAGCTGAAGCCTGTGTCCGCACAGAGCCGGCAGGACCGGCGGTAGCTGCCTACAGAGAAAGAGGAGTTCTAGGATCATGCTCACTCATGCAGAGGGCGTGGATTTGGAAAACAGCTTGTAAAACTGAGATGGGAAGATCCAAAATTCTATGCTATCCTGGCTACGTAACTAGTTCCAAACCAGCCTGATCTACATAACAAATTCTGGGCCAGTGAGTCCTTGTCTCAAAAACAGTTACAACAAAATGGGAGGCGGTGTAACTTGGTGGTAGAACACTTATCTAGGGCGTGCAAGCCTGGCTTTCAATCTCCGGCACCGTGGGAACGAGGAAGAGGAGGAAGAGAGATGAAATTAAAGCGGGGAGCAGTGATTCGTGCAGTGATTGCTCCTGAGCCTGAGGCAGGAGGTAGGAGTTGGAGGACAGCCTGGGCAACCCAGTGAGAACCAGTCTTAATTGGAAAAAGAAAAAGAAAAAAACCTAGGAGACATTAGAGGCTGGTAAATAGAGACAGTCATTAGGGGTCGTAAAATGATTCAGTGGGAAGTTGGCCAGAGGCACCTGGGAGGTCATAAAGGATTCAGTGGTGGACTAATTGGATGGTCTGACCTACTGAGAGGTCGCTGGAAGTTAAGTGAGGAGTAGCAACAGAGCGGTGTGTGTAGTGGTGTGTGTGTAGCGGTTGTGGGGGCGGTAAGTGGGGGAGCAATGGGAGGTCCAAGAAGATGGCTGGTGGACTAGTCCGTGGATCACTGAGGATCAAGGCAAGGGAGCGGCTTTGGGTAGCAACGGGGTGTTTGGGTAGCAACGGGATGGCGGGGTCAGATGAGTCAGGGACCGAATGCAGTGGGCAGGAAAGACGGGTCCCAGACAGTTCAGTTAGAGAAGTTAGCGCCCCAGGGGGAGGGGTCTGTCACTGGGGAATCCAAAGTCAATCGCGGTGGTGGTGCCTGCCCTTAACCACTGTGCTTGGGAGGTGGAGGCAGGAGGATCATGAGTTCAAGGTCATCCTCAGCTACGCAGTGAGTTCAAGGCCGTCCTGGAATGAAGAAGGATGTTTGAGAAAATGAAACAGAAGAAACATTGTTAAGTGGAGAGCCAGCGAGGAAGGGATTCCCCAAACAAGCCTGCAGGACGGAGTCAGTAGCCATCCAGTAGATACCCTTTGTTCTCAGAGTTCTAAGAGAGCCAGATTCTGGAAAACCAACAAATCATATCTAGGGTAAATATGGTGACTCACACACAAAAGGAGGTAGAGGCCAGCCTGGGCTACACTGTGAGACTGGCTGAGTTACTGTTCTATTGCTGTGAGGAGGCACCGTAATCAAGGCAACTTTAAGAAGACATCATTTGATTGGGGCCTTCCTTATAGTTTCAGAGGGTTAGTCCCTAACAGTGATGGCGGTGGCAGGAAGACCCCGGAACTGGGCAATAGATGAGATTCACATGATCTGCAAGCTGCAGGTAAAGAGAACGACATTGGGCCTGGTGTGGGCTTTTGAAACCTCGGATCCCACTCCCAGTGATGCACCTCCTGCAGCAAGGCCACACCTCCCATCCTTCCTCAACAGTTCCACCAACCAGGGAGGGACCAAGGATTCAAACACGTGAGATACAGGGCCAGTCTCATTCAAACTGACCCAAAACAAGAAAAACAGTAACAACAAACTCAGGGCCAGTTACCCATCCAAAACCCAAGTGAAAAAGTAGGGGAGAAAAACCTCAAAGGGACTTTTTCCCCTTTTCTATTTTAAAGATTTATTATGTATACAGTGTTCTGCCTACGTGTTTGCCTGCATGCCAGAAGAGGGCACCAGATCTCATTATAGACGAGACACCGTGTGGTTGTTGGGAGTTGAACTCAGGATCTCTGGAAGAGCAGTCAGTGCTCTTAACCTCTGAGCCATCTCTCCAGGCCCTTTTTTCTTTTTGGTCATTTCATTTTATTTATTTTATTTTGAGGTCCTGGGTATTGAACAGAACACAGGCCCTTGCGTGTGCTAGGTAGGCAACAGTCCGGGAAGCCCCTTTTTTTTTTTTTTTTTTTTTGACATGAACATGATACTGCTGTAGAGTCCTGGAATGTCTGATGCTCCTGTCTCCGTTTCCAGAGTGAGGATGGGATAACCCTGCACCATCATGCAGCGCCTGTACCATAAGCAACTCCAAGGTATCAGGAAAAGAAATATCTTTGTACTAAGAAAATGCATGTGCTGCCTTTATTGCCAGGAGAATGTGTGTGTGTGTGTGTGTGTGTGTGTGTGTGTGTGTTTTCATTGCAAGTGCTACGAGGTCTCTCTCTTGTAGGAGGGAGGAGCTTTATATACAGGTTTACAGCACAGTGGAAAACCCCAGGTAGAAGAGATCGTTGTTTTCCTCCTGCTGAATGTTGATGTCAGAGGGTCAAGGCCGGGGCAGTAAGCCAGGACTAGAAAACAGGAAGCACTTGGACTGGAAAACAAGTTGCACTTGTAGGCTGACCAGCAACTCACAGAGACCCCGTGGGGTTGGGGCCCAACACCATCACGGTTCTTTTTTTCAGTTTGAGAACCGAGGTAATTCCAGACAACCAGATTCTAGGCAAGGATGCCCAAAGGCTCCAAGGTTAGCCAAGCAGACTAGGCCTTCCTCCCCGGGGTCACCATAATGGACCAGCCAAGCGTTTGGGGACAACCAATGGGAAGAGAATTATCGGGCTTTGAAACTGGGAGGACAGTTCTACGAAACTGTTGGAGCCTTTGCTGCTACCACTAGGGGGAGACTCTCTCCCGAGGTGATGCCAACAGGCAGGAAAGAAAGGGAAGACAGAGGTTGACATGGGAGGGAAGTCAGTTTCTCCTAGTAGTGGTGGATAGTTCTAGACCTGCAGAAGCCCAGAGATAAGAACACACCCCGGATCCTGTAGTCCCTGAAGCTATGTCTGCTTCCAGAGCCTTTGGCTTCTCAGTTTCCGTTGAAGTCATGACGTTGCCATGAAATAGCTTGCTCAGAGAGCAGTGGCGCATGTGCGCCCTGGCAGTGCAGGGGTGGAGGCTGCCTGACATCTTGGGCTTTCTGTGTCCCCAAGCTCCACCTCCGATAGAGCTGGCTGGCTGGGTCAGGGTTGGACAGAAACTGTATACGGAGGTCATCACTCTGAATACAGGGCAAGGCAGGATTTTTTTTTAGAAGCATTTGGACCTAACCACAGAAAAGGCCTTGTGGGGGAGCAGAAAACACTGCCACCCCTCAGAAAAATAAAGATAAGTGGGGACAGTTTGATGGCTCAGCTGGGTTTTGTAGAGTGAAGCCTTTTCCTTGCCAGCCGCTGGGTTTTTCCCCACCAGTCACTTGGGCTCTGCTGCATTGTAGTCCCCAGATAACACACAAGACGCTGTATTAATTCTGAAGCTGTTGGCCTTGCTTGTTTCTTACTGGCTAGCTCTGACTTAAGTATCCCATAGTTGTTAATCTAAGTATTTCTCTTACTGGAGAAAAGTTTCCGGGCTTCTTATCCCTATGGTGGTTACATCTTGACTTCCTGTGTTTCTCCTACCCAGAGTCCTCCTCGACTCCTAGTCCCACCTATCTTGGTTCCCTATTGGCCAACAGTGCTTTTTTGACATATACACAGGACTTCCCCATCATCTTCTCTTTTCTGTCTAAACAAAAAGAAAGGTCTTAACTTTAACATAGTCAAATTATATATAACAGAACAGTTATCAAGTAAGAACACAGTTACAATATTTTGTCTATCAACATTCAGTAAGATTTAAAGAAAATATCATCCATCCCATCCTTGTGAGTCCAAAATTCTATATGTAGCTTATCTTTTATCATAACTAAGGAAATCTATAATTATGTGTCTTCAACTCCATCAAAGACCACAGAAGGATAATATATAAACACTAGAATTGACAGAGACATCTTGCTACCTGGGCAGTCACCTGAAGTTCCTCTGTAACGTCGGGGCATCCATCTTCAGCCCATAGGCCACAGTGTGTCTGGAAGACTTCTCAGCAAAGCAGGAAATTTCAAGCTGTCCATCTGCATTGGCAGTCTGTCAGTCATTTTTTCTGTGTCCTGTAGAAAGTCTCTTAGACTCTTTCATGAAGCAGGAACCCTGAAGGACTGTTTGAGTTTAGTAGTCACTTTCCTGTGGGTCCTGCATGTCCAGTTTATACAGCAACAGTCAAGCAGTCTAGGCAAGAGCAGTTTCTTGCCCAAATGGCTAATCTTGCCATGTTGAAAGCAAACTCCATAACGAGTTTCTTCGATGCCCATCTTTCTCTCAGACGTAATTGGTGCTGCCAGGAGCAGACATTTCTCATTGTCAAGAAAAACCCTAAACCATTTTAAATGCCATTTTCTGAAGGTCTTTGAAAGGTTTGAAGACTATCTCAAATATATTTCTGTATATCTAGAAAACCTAACTTACCTAACTATAAGTTCTGACTATTTTAAGTAACTATCTATAGTCTGTATTTATTATGCATTACGTTTTAAAAGATCAGTATAAGCACAATACTTAAACAAGAGGAGAAATACACATATCACAAAATTGACCTTGAATTTGTATCAATAAATGTAAAACTATACCAATACAAAGTGCTCATTTCCATACCATAATCCCCTTTTTCCTTTAAAAGGAGGTTGGTTGTGATGATTAACCAATTATAAGCAACCCCATTCAAATGAAAACTAAGCTTTATAAACAAGATGGGAATTAGGACGTCGCTCATTCCAAACTGCTTCGTGCTGGAAGGGGGCGCTGTTCATACCATGGGGATCATGACAAAACTCAGAATCCTGTATAAGTCCGTATTTTCGGGGTCTGTAAGACTGCATCATCTTAGCTGTTTCAGTTGTTGGAACACCTGGCCCACTGCTTCCGGGGGTCTTGGTTCATCAAACCACAGAAGCCTGGAAGGAATCCTCAGCTTTTCATTTTCTGTAGAAACATAAACAAAAATTCCTTTTCCAAGTAACATATCCTTATACTTAAATTTCGAAGTCAAGGCATTTTCAAAAGATATAAGTTGAATTAATTCAGCAGCATTTATAATCAAGTGTACTTTAGCAGTTGTTCCTTCCTGAGCAATCAAAAAACTGAAAAACACAATAGCGTACAGTATCCAGACTCTCTGTGTATTTTCCATCTTTACATGGCTTATTTATTTATCTATTACTATTACTCTATTTCTTTTACTTTTATTTCTTTATTTATTTCTGTGAGACAGGGTTTCTCTGGAAATCTGCCTACCTCTGCCTCTGCAGCAAATCCTACCGGCTTGCGCCACCACAGCTGGCTTCTCTATTTACCATTATGTCGTTTCTTTTTCTCTTCAATCTTATGTATATTTTTAAACACACTGTAAACTTTTAGAGGTTTTTCTTCACCCAAGTCTTACTTTACTGTAAATCTTTATGTTTTTCTGGCCACATGTCTTATCTGTTAAAACCGTGGCTGTTTAAACTGCAGTTTTTCCAAGATGGCGGGTGTAAGCATGATTCCAGCTTACTGTCTCAGTCTATGCTGACATCCAGCAAAATCTACCGGCTTGGAGATGTGGAGATGTGGTCACTGCCACTTCCAGCTGTACACACACACCTTTCAATCATTAGCAGAGCCTCTTAAAAGAACCTTGCTTTTTTTTTTTTTTTTGCTTATGCTGAGTCAGGAAGCCTCCCTTAAGAAAGCTGCGTGAGTCTCTTGCTTGTCGCTAGCAAAACAGAGCCCACCTGAGAAAATGCTGCTACCAAGAACCCATGCTTTTCTCCGTTTTTCTGTTTCTAAAATTCCTTTTATACTTTTGTCACTTTACGTGGAAATTCATGATCTCACTCCTGACACCATTTGTAGAGAGAAGCCTTTTCCTTGCCAGCTGCTTGGTTTTACCCCACCAGTCGCCTGGGCTCTGCCGCATTGTAGTCCCCAAATAGCACATAAGACACTGTATTAATTATGAAGCTGTTGGCCTTGCTTGTTTCTTACTGGCTAGCTCTGACTTAAGTATTTATTCCATAATTGTTAATCTATGTATTTCTCTTACCGGAGAAAAGTTTCCGGGCTTCTTACCCCTGGGTTTTCCTTGAACCTCACAATCACACTGTGGTGTTTATGCCTGTACTCACACACATGAATGCTCACACATGAATGTACTCACCCACACACATACACACACACACACAAACATACTCACACACACCTGGGATGCTAGGCCTGAAGTTTCTGACTCAGGCTTGCTAAGGCAGGGCAAAAGCTTGTTTCTGCCACCCTCCTCTATGCTGTGGTCTAATACTCGACCACTGAGCTACAAACTCACCCTAACGTCTCCCACATCTGTGCTTTGGTTTGGTTTTGAGACAAGGTCTTGGGTTTGTTATGTAGCCTAGAGTGGCTTCAAAGTCACAATCCTCCTGCCTCTACTTGAGTGCTGAGATAACAGGCAGTGGTTACCAAGTCTGCAAAGGATGCACACTCATGTGTATATGTGCATGTATGTGTGTGCACGCACGTGTGCACATGTGCATTCCTATATGCTTGTGTGTGCACATGTGTGCATTCATATGTGCTTGTGTGTGCATGTATGTGTGTGCATGTATGTGTGTGTGCCCGTGCACATGTGTGCATTTGTATGTGCTTGTGTGTGAGTGCATGCATGTGCATGTGTGCATTTGAATGTGCTTGTGTGCTGCTGGAGAAAGAAAACCTACAGCTTCCTGTGCATTAGACAACACTCTGCTACTAAACTGTAATCCAGCTCTTTGAGTTTCCTTTAAAAAAAAAAAAACAAGTCCCAGGTGTTGCTGATGCTCCTGGGGCATTTTGAAAACTGTCTTAAAATAGCTTATGAGGCAGAGCTCGTGCTTTGTAAGCGTTCACTAAGAAATGAAAATCCAATTGCTTCCCCAGGAGGCTGTGTAGGGGGACTCCATCTTGTCCTCTGCTCTCTCCACAGTGAGGTCCTGGCCCACACCCTGGATAACTAAGCATTAGACCCAGGTCTCCTGCCCCAGGCCCCACTGACTCTGGACACCGTTGACGGGAGGACTCACAGCAGAGTTGGAGGTCCACCAGGGAGCTACAGCGGTACTCACTGTTTGGCGGGCAGCCACAGGCTTCCTGGCCGATGCAGAATGCTCTGCAGTCCAGAAAGCGAGGCCCACTTTGGCCATGAAATTTCGGGAGGAGTTTCAGCGTGAGTGTATCTGGAGGGGTGCCAGCGCCCCGCCCCCTTGGCTCTCTCAAGAGTCTGAAGACACTGCTGTGTCTGCACCTGTGCCCTGTGTGGCCACGGCATGGTCTAACCTTGGGCAAGGATACCAGGTAGCATGGGACTTAGGCCTCTGCAGCTGTGGGTCATTGGCTATATGGCTCCTGATGTTTCTTCAGAGGCCACACAGGAGGCTGCAGCAGGTCACAGGCCGGGCGGTGCTTGCTGGCTGTCCCTAGTGAACTGCAACCACAGGCTTCCAGCACAATGAGCACAGACACCCTGCCCTGCTTCTGGTCAGCTGGAAGAGCATGGATGTCATACGCATTCTGCCTGCGTTGGAGGTGAAGGGCTCTAGGAGTAAGGGGAAATGTACAGGTCTGAGAGAATGAGTGCCCTGACTAGTTTTAGGTCAGCTTGACACAAGCTCAAGTCATCTGAGAGGAAAGGCCTCCATAAGATTGGGCTGTAGGCAAGCCTGTGGGGCATTTTCTTAATTAGCAATTGATATGGGTGAGCTCAGCCCATTGTGGGTGGGGGGGCCACCTCCCAGCAGGTGGTCCTGGGTTCTATAAGAAAGCAGGCTGAGGGGCTGGAGAGATGGCTCAGCAGTTAAGAGCACTGACTGTTTTTTTTTTTTTTTTTTTTGGTTTTTCGAGACAGGGTTTCTCTGTGGCTTTGGAGGCTGTCCTGGAACTCGCTCTGTAGAACAGGCTGGTCTTGAACTCACAGAGATCCGCCTGCCTCTGCTTCCCGAGTGCTGGGATTAAAGGCGTGCGCCACCAACGCCCAGCTGAGCACTGACTGTTCTTGCAGAGGTACTGAGTTCAATTCCCGGCAACGACATGGTGGCTCACAACCACCTTGAATGAGATCTGGTGCCCTCTTCTGGCATGTAGGCAGAAGGCTGTATACACAATAAATAAATAAAAAAGAAAGAAAGAAAGCAGGCAGAGCAAACCATAAGGAGCAAGCCAGGAAGCAGCATCCCTCCATGGCGTCTGCATCCGCTCCTGCCTCCAGGATCCTGCCCCGTTTGGGTTCCTGTTTATTCCAACGATGCACTAGGTGAACTACAACATGGAAGTGTAAGCCAAATCAACCTTTTCCTCTCCGACCTGCTTTCTGGGCATGGTGTTAAATCTTAACTAGGATGCGTGTGTAAAGAGAGGTCTGAAGAGCGAGGTATATGGCAGAGGATTTACAGGATTGAGCAAGGAGGTGCAGGCCAAGGGATGGAGAGCGGAGCTTGGGCAGAACCAAAGCCAGGACCCCCAGGCCAAGAGTAAGCGGCTGGCAGTGCCTTTTCGCCTCCGGCATGCCTGTCCCAGTGCCAGCACCCGGATGGCCTCACAAACCTGCCACCCAGATGCTAGTTCACAAGGGAGCCCAGCAGGGGCACCACCTGGGGCAACAGGCTACGGCAGGACCTGATGAACCCCATGATAGCTGGCGACAAAGGACTTTCTGCCTTCCCTGAATCCGACAACATGTTCAAATAGGAAGGCGCCATCCATCCAGCAGCAGGCACAGGATACAAAAACCTAAGGTATAAACTCTCACTTACAACGCGCCCACAGGGAAGTTCCTCACACCCTGCTACCACCCCAGCATAGACACCCAGGGCAGCATCTGCCTGGACATCCTCAAGGGAAAGTGGTCCACACTATATGATTGTCCCGACCCGCAGGACACTCGACGTGGGTCTGGTAGACACCTAGGAGAAAGATGGAGGACGGGGGATACAGGAATGGACGCCAAGACAGGAGTCTGATCAAGGCGACAGCTTTATTTCACCCCAAAGGGATTTATATAGGGGAAGGGAGGAGGGGAAGGAATGGGGGGTGTTGCAGCCGCAATGAGCCTGGCGGAGCGAAGGTCAGGGGGATGGGTGGGTCATCCTGTGTCCTCTGGTAGCCTAACTGCAGACTCTAACTTTATCTTTCACTTTCTACCGTCTATTGTTTAAGCCTATGCCCTAGTGACTAGGCAGATAAGCCGCAGGTCTGTTTCTGGTATTTGGCAGGCAGCAGGGTGGTCCAGAGTCTCTATGAGGGTTGAGTAACCTAACTATAGATTGCTATCAGCTATTCTTGTGAGCCCAGGTTCTATTCATAGGGAAGCACAGGAGGGGACGGACTACACTTAAGAAAGACTGACAATAGTCGGGCGTTGGTGGCGCACACCTTTAATCCCAGCACTTGGGAGGCAGAGGCAGGCGGATCTCTGTGAGTTCGAGGCCAGCCTGGTCTACAGAGAGAGTTCCAGGACAGCCTCCAAAACAATACAGAGAAACCCTGTCTCTAAAAACCAAAAAAAAAAAAACAAAAAAAAAAAGAAAGACTGACAATATTTACAAGAGGTTTTAAATAACAATGATTGCTCCCAAACATATGATGTTAGAACCCTCTTGCTCTGTCTACAGAGCCTGCTGGAACCCAACGTCGACAGCCCTTTGCACACATATGCTACTGAGCCCTGGAAGACTCCCACAGCATTTAGGAAGTACCCACAAGGAACATATTCAAAGCCAGTCTCCAGTCAAGAGCAGTGACACAAGCTGTCCAGCATCTTTTGTGTCATCTTTTTTTCTTAGATGGTCGGTTTGTTCCTTGATTTCTAAGCTGTGGTGTTGTTTTGTTTTTAAAGTAAGTCTACTTGAGCCATTTCAACAGATATTAAATAAACACATGATTATTTCTTATCTAAAAAAGGAGCAGGTGGCTGATCTTGGATCAGTGCCTGGACAGGTGTGTGGGATGGCTAAGGGTTTGAGGCTGGATAAGGAATAGGCTCTGAGGCTCTAAATTGGGGCAGGGCTGGGAACCAGGGGAGCAAGAGGTGGGTGGGAGATGCGTTTTGTGTTTGCTCCTTTTGTTTTGTTTTGAAACAGGGTTTTTGCGGTGCGGTCCAGACTGGCCTTGAACTCACAGCCCTTGTGCCTTTGGCACATAACCAAGGCAGGCGCAATGGCAGGTATGAACGGGGGGGGGGGCTGGATTTCACAGTAGAGCTAACACTTCAGGAGGTCTAGGCCATAATTGAGCCAGTGGGTTTGCAGCTGGCATCCGGAGGGAGCCGGAAGATCTCAGGGGCTAGTGTGTGCCCGGCACACTAAGATGGACCGTGGGCTGAGCCCAGGCAGGTGTGGAGCCAGCGTCTCCAGATGAGCCGCCAAGTGGCTGGATGGAGGCTCCAGGCACTTATGCCAAAGGCTTCCACTAGGGAAAGCCTTGCCCACGCAGTAGCTGGCAGGTTTCACAGCAGATACTAAGCATGGAGCAGAGTTGAGTTGTTCTTCCATTTAGCCGTCGAAGAAAGGCCTCTCAGTCAAACCCAGAGCTGGTCACTGTGGCTAGTCTCACTAACTACCTTTTTCCGGAGGGCACCCCCGTGGCCCCTCCCCCTTGCTCTTCTGGGGTTGGTGTTACAAGTGGGCCATCATACCCACCTGGCATTTTTCAGCAGATCTAAACTCTGGTCCTCACGTTGTGAGGCAACGTTTTAAGCACTGAGAAAATCTCTTCCCCGTTCCCAGGGGTAGCATCTTGCCAGCAGTCTCGGGACATCCCGAAGGAGAACCCAACCAAGCAGCTATAGTCAACACCCAGCCTTGTGCATGTAGTTAAGCATTGGTTCCCTCTCGACCTCTGGAGAGGGCGTCCATTGGATCCAGCATTGTGCTGGGTGGGTTAAGCATTGGTTCCCTCTAGACCGCTGGAGAGGGCGTCCATGGGATCCCTCATTGCAGTTAGCACACAGTCCCACCAGGTGGCGTCTGTGTGCTGCCGGAAAAGATATGGCATTACAGGTAGGTCCTATTGGCTGTGGGAGGTGGGTCTCTCCACAGCACCCAAGCTCTGTGGATTCTCCAGGGTCACAACATACACATTGGGAAGCCAGGGGTCGGGGAGAGGGGATGAGGAGGGGAGGTAGGGTCTTACCAGCAGTTCTTTGGAAGGTCTCAGAGGGTAAGGATGTTATTTCCTGAGGACCTGAGTTCAAATTCCCCAGAACCCACAGGAAAGCCAGGTGTGGTGGTGTACACCTGTCATGCACACCTGTAACCCCAGTGTTCTTACAGCAGGATGGGATATAGAGACAGGAGGAGCCCTGGGAGTCACAGGCCACCCAACCTGGTGCGTGCAGTGACAATCATCAGGAGACACTGTGCCTCTGACCTCCATATATGGGTTATGTGTGCTCCATGACAGTACATTCTGGATTCATACACATGCACACATCGTGCACGGAAGTAACGGTGTAGCAAATAATAGTCAATTAAAGAAAGAAGTCAGGAGCCGGGCGTTGGTGGCGCACGCCTTTAATCCCAGCACTCGGGAGGCAGAGGCAGGCGCATCTCTGTGAGTTCGAGGCCAGCCTGGGCTACAGAGTGAGTTCCAGGACAGCCTCCAAAGCCACAGAGAAACCCTGTCTCAAACAAACAAACAAACAAACAAAAAAAAAACAAAAAAGAAAGAAATCAGGGCTCTCCTCTAGGAAGAAAAAACTTAATGGTCTGGTTGTGAGACTCGGGATACACGTATGTGCTTTTTTTTAATTAAAAAATATATTTTTGAGGCAGGGTCTCACCATGTAGCCCTGGCTGGTCTAGAGCTTACTTTGTAGACCAGGTTGACCTCAGACTTACTGGGCTGTGCTTGTATCTGCCTTCTGAGTGCTGGGATTAAGGGTGTGTGCCACTATAACCAACATACGGGGTGGTGGCAGCCTGTATGTGTCTTGGCACACATGTGGATATCAGAGGACAACTTCTGGGAGTCAGTTCATGCCTCCCACCGCGTGGGAACCAGGGATGAAACCCAAGTCATTAGGCTTGGTGGCAGGCACCTTTACCCCGGGAGCCAGATCACTGTTCATGGACTCAGAATTTTTGTCCCAGAATTCTCACCTGCTGGAATGGACAGTCCACCAAGTCAGAAAACCATACCTTTTTAGAGGAGTTGTTCTGATTTCCAGCCTCTAGGGTTAAGAGACCCCCCCCATCATTGCCCTGGAACCTAGACCCTAAGTGTTCTAGAGTCCAGAGAGCAAGAACTCAGAATTTCTGGTCTAGAACAAACAAGTCTTTAGCCATAAGACCTGGGGATCCTCACCCTAGCTCCTGGGAACTGGATCCAAACCCTGGGTATCTCCTGTATAATTTGAATGCGAAATGTCCCCCATAGGCAGACGTGTTTGAGTATGTGGTCGCCAGCTGGCCATGCTACTTTGGAACTGGGACCTAACTAGCAGAAACCAGTGGGGTAGGGGTAAACTTTAAAAACAAATTTTATTAGATGTATTCATTTTCTTTTGTGTGAGTGATTTGCCTAGATATATACATGTGCATCACGTGTGTGCGTGGTGCCTGCAGAGGTCAGAAAGGGGGAACAGGTCTCCTGGAACTGAAGTTAGGGTTGGTTGTAAGCTATCTATGTGGGTGCTGGGAACCGAACCCCAGTCTTCTGAAAGAGCCGCCAGTGCTCTTAACTGCTGACGCATCTCTCCAGCCCTGGCTGGAGGGTGAGCCTTAGAGGTGATACCCACTCGTTTCCTGCCTGAGTTCTCTGCTTTCTGATTCATGAAGATGCCAACGAGCCGCTCCACTCGCTCCCGATGCCACGGCCCAAGAGGCACCGGCTTCTGCACCTGTCCTGGCCTGTTTCCCCACACTGGGAGTCCTCAGGAACCTTTCTTTTCTGGAGTCGTTTCTGTCAGGACTTTCGTTACAGTGACAAGAAAAGTGCATACACCCTAAACCGCCCTTCACAGCCACTCAGTCACCCTGCCCCGTAAATACAGGCTGTCCGACCCCAGGTAGGGTGGTAGGAAATAGGCCTTTGGAAAGTCTCAAGGAGGGAGACTTTAGCCCTTTCCTGGAAGCCCGCAGGGCGGACACTGACTCTGAGGTTCTGGAGGACAGGGGTGCAGCTGCATAGGAACACGTAAAATGCAGCGTGGCAAATCCGGGCACTGCGTCCGTCCTCAAAGCATGTCGGCTATGGAACTTAGAGATTCCAGCTGAGGTGCCAGGACAGCCCCAGGGGTAGCAAACATGTCTGTAATCCCAGACTTTGGGGGGATCACACATTTGAGGCCAGCCTGGGCATCTAATGAGTTCAAGTTTAGAGAGTAGGGCTTGACGCAGAAGCCAGTCTAAGGCAAATGGCTCGGGCTGTTGCAGCATGACAGGGCCGCATGGGGAGGTGTACTGGTCAGGACATCACATCACCAGTCTCTGAACTTGTCACACAAGCTGTATGTGTGAGTGTGGCCTTCGGCCACCGCAGTGACAGTGTATCAGTGCTAGCTGCCAACGTGGGCGGTCACAACTACATCCCACAGCCGCCCAGCCGCCAGGACAGGGCTGGGACACGGAGGCAGTTAGGTCTTGGAGATCTTGGTAACTCTTTCCATATTAGCAGCTTAATCTTCACTACAGCCCTGGAACTGTCCATATATCTATTTTTTTCTCAATACAGGGTTTTTCTGTGTATCCCAGGCTGTCCTGGAACTCACTCTGTAGACCAGACTGGCCTCAGACCCAGAGATCCATGCCTCTACCTCCAGGGTGTTGGAATTAAAGGCATTTGCCGCCACCACCTGACTTGTTATTGTTTTAATTCCACAATGAAGACACCGAGGTCTTTATGGCTCAGTAGGTAGCGTGTCGGCCTAGTGTCATGAGTGTGTTCTAGTAGAAACATAGGTGACGGCTGGCCAGAGGGCTCAGCAGGTAAAGGTGCTTGCTGCCAAGTTTCCTAACCCGAGTTTGGCGCCCAGACCCTGCATGGTGGAAAGAGAGAACCTTCTTCTGCAAGTTTTCTTCTGACCTCTGCATGCACATAAGGGCATGTAACACCTCCACTCTCTTACCGTGCAGACACACACACACACACACTGCACACACACACACTGCACAGACACACACACACTGCACAGACACACACACACTGCACAGACACACACACACTGCACAGACACACACACTACACAGACACATACACACACTGCACAGACACACACACACTGCACAGACACACACACACTACACAGACACACACACACACTGCACAGACACACACACTGCACAGACACACACACTACACAGACACATACACACACTGCACAGACACACACACTGCACAGACACACACACACTGCACAGACACATACACACTGCACAGACACACACACATAATGCACAGACACACACACAATGCACAGACACACACACACTGCACAGACACACACACTACACAGACACACACACACTGCATAGACACACACACTGCACAGACACACACACACTACACAGACACACACACATAATGCACAGACACACACACACAATGCACAGACACACACACACTACACAGACACACACACTGCACAGACACACACACACTACACAGACACACACACACTACACAGACACACACACACTACACAGACACACACACTGCACAGACACACACACTGCACAGACACACACACACTGCACAGGCACACACACACTGCACAGACACACACACACTGCACAGACACACACACAATGCACAGACACACACACACTACACACACACACACTACACAGACACACACTGCACAGACACACACACTGCACAGACACACACACAATGCACAGACACACACAATGCACAAACACACACACACATTGCACAGACACACACACACTACACAGACACACATACACTGCACAGACACACACACTGCACAGACACACACACTGCACAGACACACACACACTGCACAGACACACACACACTGCACAGACACACACACACTGCACAGACACACACACACTACACAGATACACACACTGCACAGACACACACACACTGCACAGACACACACACACTACACAGACACACACACACACTGCACAGACACACACACACACTGCACAGACACACACACTGCACAGACACACACACACACTGCACAGACACACACACTGCACAGACACACACTGCACAGACACACACACACTGCACAGGCACACACACACTGCACAGACACACACACACACTGCACAGACACACACACACTACACAGACACACAAACACTACACAGACACACAAACACTACACAGACACACACTGCACAGACACACGCACACACACTGCACACACACACAGAGACACACACAGACCCTCACACACAGACACATATATCTGAAAGCATAAAAACTAAAAAAATTAGAGAAACATAGACATGGACGAACAGGTTTGTGTAGTCCCACAATGTCAGGATTTATTGACTAACCAATAAATTCACAAGCTCCATTGATTTGCGTGGCTGCCATTTGTCAAACGGTTCTGATTTCCATTGATACCTGGCCATTCATTTCCTCCCTTGACTTGCTATCCAGCCATGAACGACCTCGAACTCCCGATCCTCCTGCCTCTACCTCCCAGTGCTGGGGTTACAGGCATGCACCACCACGCCCAGAGAGAATATAGAGTTCAGAGAGGGTGCTCCAAAGTGGGAGACAGAGATCTGAACAGGTGCAGAGGCAGGTTCTGTAGGGACCAGAGGAGAAGTCTCGGGACCCACAGGTGCGGAGCCGTTCAGGCTCCGAGTTGTCAGATGCGGGTCTGGTGACAGACTGTTTAAAGGTTACTTTGACGTGGGCTGAGTGTCGTGTCAGGGGAAACTGCCCGCAGGCTGGAGACGGGCACATGCCCTTTGCTGTGGCAATTTTCCTGAATGTGGCCTGTGACAAGTGACCTGGTGACTAGTCAGTGAACCTGATATGTTTTGAGCTTGGGGTGCACCTCGTCTAGTCCCAGTTAAGGGAGCTCCATCTGGTCTGGTCTAGTTAATAAACTCACATATCTGCTGTTCTTGAGTGAGTTTGGTATATTTTCAAGTGTCGCCACTTATCGGCATAGATACTTTATTTGTCAATGTGTGCCTCCTACTGCGTGGACAGGTGATAGTTGCTGACTTGTGCAAACAAGATAGGAGTCATTCTTCCTTGGCACTTGGATTCAATACAGAGTAACTCAAGGCAAAGCTTGAGTTTTAGAAAACGGAGTCATTCTAGGCGTGGCGTACTGATTCTAGGCGTGGCATCCTGATTCTAGGTGCGGCAAGCTGATACTTAGCTGAACATAGAGTACCCAGAGCAGGCCCAGTCTGTTTTCCCCTAGCAAGCTCAAGTCCAAGTCCACTGTTTCCATTCTTAGCACTACAAAATAAAAAATAAATAAGGAAAGAAAGAAATGAAGGAAGGTCCAGAGAGGTTACCCAAGGGTTCACAGAAATGAGTGACCATACAGGGATTTGAACCCAAGTCACCTGCTTGGGGTCTTTACCTTTATTTCTTCTTTCATCTGCTAATTTTTGCTTTTTCTTCTCTTGAGTTAGGGTCTCCTGTGACTCATGCTAGCCTGGGGCTCACTCTGTCATCAGGGTTGACCCTGAACTGCTGATCATCTTGCCTTTGTCTCCCAAGTGCTGGGTTTACAGATGTGCACACTATGCCTGGCTTCCTTGCCACACTGGCTCTCCCCATCTACAATAACTCTAGGCTAAGTGGTTATTCAATACCGAGTGGTCAGCCCTAAAAACATCTGCACATGCGGGGCGGTGGTGGCGCACGCCTTTAATCCCAGTACTTGGGCTGCAGAGGCAGGTGGATCTCTGTGAGTTCGACGCCAGCCTGGTCTACAGAGCGAGTTCCAGGGCAACCAGGGCTACACAGAGATACCCTGTCTTGAAAAGCTAAACAACAACAACAAAAAAACCATACACATGCAATGCTAAATGAACCTGACAGTCTATACTTATGTATTTTATGCATGTGTACACGTCATGATAATAACTAATGAAAACAATAGAGATAATGCACCAAAATAGAAGTGGGGGATTTGAGGTAGAGCAAGGGGATCCGGGGGAGGGGAGCAGGATGTGGTAATAGGGGATCAAAGATGATCAATATATTATATACGTGTATGAAATGTCTTGATAAAACCCATTAGCTTGTACAATTAATAAGGGCTTAAAAAACGACTATGTACACATATGTAAGGTAAAGAACTTTACAACCAGAATACTTCTAAATCTTCCCTGAGGAGAAATTAGGGACATTCCAGTGGCTACATGTGGTTATAGAATTCAAAGCTCAGAGCCCCGTGATAGGGACAGTCGGCACAGTGATCATTCCTCTTAGGCCACGTCACCGGAGCTGGGCTCTGCTCCAAGTGCTTTCCATGTGTTAAGCGCACCCCTCCCAGAGGAACTCGAGGAGGCAGGCGTTTAAGAGCGTCTACCCCAGTGGGCATGCATCGCACTGTAATCCAGCACTGGGAGCCTGAGGCGTGACTGCCCTGAGCTTGAGGATGGACTACACAGTGAGTTGCAGAGTTCTGGACTAGCCTGGGCTAGAGTGAGACTCTCAAAACAAACCAAAGAACCAAAACCAACACCAATAACGAACAGCTGGCCAACAAACCCCAGATCCCTTCAAAAACCCCACACTCCCTTGTCTACAAATCCTAAAAGTAAGAAATGATCTGAAGATGAAGGATGCTCTGTGGATTTGACGTCTGTCTTAGTTAGGGTTTCTATCGCTGAGACGGAACCCCATGACCAAAAAGCAAGCTGGGGAGGAAAGGGTTTATTTGGTTTACACTTCAGCATTGCTGTTCATCACTGAAGGAAGTCAGGACAGGAACTCAAACGCGGCAGGAACCTGGAGGCAGGAGCTGATGCAGAGGCCACGGAGGGGAGCTGCTCATGGCTTGCTTCCCATGGCTTACTCATCCTGCTTTCTTATAGCACTAAGGACTAGTAGCCCAGGGATGACATCACCCACCATGGGCTGGGCTCTCCCTTATTGATCGTTAAATGAGAAAATGCCTTACAGCTGGATCTTAAGGAGGCGTTTCTTCAACTGAGGCTCCTTCCTCTGTGATAACTTTAGCTTGTGTCAAATTGACACCCTAACCCCCTCCAGTACATGTTCAAACTCAAGTGCACAGCCCGAGAGACGGTCTAGGGGCCAAGCACTGACTGCTCTTCTAGAAGACCACGGTTTGCTTCTCAACACCCACGTGGCAGCCTCCAGGGGCAGAGCATGGTTGTGGTACACCATCGTACAGGCAAACCCAGCACCCATATACATAAAATAAAAATGTTAATTAACCTGTGTAGTGGTGCACGCCTTTAATCCCAGCACTTGGGAGGCAGAGGCAGACAGATCTCTGTGAGTTCAAGACCAGCCTGAGCTATAGAGTGAGTTCCAGGCCAGCCAGGGCTACACAGTGAGTCCCTGCCTCAAAAACAACAAACAAACAAAATAAAACAAAACAAAAACAAAAAACCGCACACTCCATCATAGGCCTGGGAAGTGGCTCCGTCAGCAAAGAGACTGCTGTGAAGGCACGACGGCCAAAGTTCAGTCCCACCCTCTGGGTCAAGCCCAGTGTGGTGGCACGCACTTGTAGCCCTAGTGCCTGAGGTGAGAGAGATCTTGGGGTTCACCGGCCAGACAGCCTAGCTAATCAGTGGACTTCAGGTTCAGGGAGACACCCTGACTCAGGAAGAAATAATGTGGAAAGTGACTGAGAAAGTGACATTATTCTGTGGCCTACACACACGTGCGTTAGCACACACATGCACACAGATAAACCCTTCCGTGGTGACACAACTGACCGGAACTCACATGGAGCCCTTCCTCCGTTTTCGGTTTGTTTGTTTGCTTTTGAGGCAGGGTTTCTCTGTGCAGCCTTGGCTGTGCCGGCACTCACTCTGTAGACCAGGCTGGCCCGAAACTCAGAGCTCTGCCTGCCTCTGCCTCCTCTTGTAGGCTTACTTTCTCCCTCTTAATGTGACTGTCCAGGCTGTTTGGCTTGGTTTTGGACCTGGTTGCTGATGCTAAATCAGCCGGAGTTCCTGCAGTCACTCGTACAAACTGTGGATGAGTCATGGCCACGGTTTCAGGTGAAGATCCATCTGTGGTCACAGCTGCAAGCCCTGGCTCCGATTCAGGTGTCTTTCGCCATGGTTTTGTACTGTGCTGGAGTCCTTCGGATATGTCATCTTGAAACCTGGGTGGACTTTACAGGATGAAAGCCTGTAATCCCATTTCTTTAGAGGCTGAGACAGGAAGATCTTCAAGTTCAAGACCAGACTGAGCTACATCATGAGACTGTCCCAAAGAATCAGCATACACGAACACACACACCCCATCTTAAAAGCGGTCATGTGCCCAAATGGTCTGGATTATGAGCACACATTTAGGCTTGTGCTGTATAAAGTGACGAACAGGAGACTGGGGACTAGGTAGCATCACCAGGAGAGGGGTGGGATCTCAGGAAAGGGTTCAATTTCCCCCAATCAGAATCCACGGAGCTTGGGTGGAGAAAGCACAGGCAGAGTTGGATCCTGGTACCGGGCCTCATCTCTGACCTGCCTCTGTATCTGGGCTCCCAGGCTCCCTGGCACTGGATCCTCAGCGTCCAGAAGCCAGCATGGGCTATCAGCAGTGAATGAAGTAGGTCTGTCTGCATCAGCAGAAAGAGAAGGCCAGGGCAGAGGAGCAGTAGAGCTGTGGTCAGCACAGCCTGGCTGGGGAAAAGGGCAGCAGTCATCCGGAGAGCACCAGCTTCACAGGAAGACAGCTGCAAGATGGCTCATGGGGGTAGAGGCCTGTGCTGCCAAGTCTGACCCCTGAATTTGAACCCTGGGGACCTACATGGTGGAAGGAAAGGACTTTCTCCTGCAAGTTGAGCACGCGACCCTGCCCAAGTCCCCGGGGCCAAGCAGCTCAAAACACAGCGTATCCTTGTGAGGACTTAGTTTGCCACATGAAGCATCCTTTCACGTCTGTGCGTGCGTATGTGCGTGTACGTGTGTGTGCACTCGTGTGTGTGTTCAATATGTGCATGAGTGTGCTTTCAAGTGTGCATGTGTGTGTGAGGGTGTGAGCGCATGTGCATCTGAGCATGTGTGTGTATGTGTGTGAGAATGAGCCCATGGGCACGTGAGTGTGCGTGTGCACGTGTGCATGGGTGTGCACAGCAATGAGGGTGTGAGTGCATGCATCCAGTGCTTTCCAGCGAGAGGCATTCATTTTTCATGGCTACTGGTAATCTTGCTTGTTCTGTTAACTGATCTCCCTCCCTTTCCCTTCCTCCTTCTTAATGGTGGCAGTGCCCAGGGCCTCACACGTGCCAGGCAAATGATTTGCTGCTGAGCTGCGCCTCAGCTCCTCCCCGTGAGTGAATTCTCGGCCACTTCTTTACCCCTGGTTCTTGCTCTTTTGGGATGAGGTCTTCTGGGATCTCAGGCATGTGGAACCAGGCCTGGATAGGTTTGTGTATTTTGTATCAAGATGCAATACGGCATTTTGGCATCTCCAATACTTAGGATGGGTCTAACTTGAGCCAACTGCAAAAAACAAACAAACAAACAAACAAACAAGTGAACAAACAACTGTTGAGCTGGGCATGGTGGCGTATGCCTTTAATCCCAGCACCCAGGAGGAAAAAGCAGGAGTATCTCTGTGAGTTCAAGGCCAGCCTGGTCTACATAGAGAGTTCCAGGCCATGCAGGGTTACATGGCCAGACCTTGTCACAAAAAATTTCTGAGGTATAAATCTTAGTATAAAAAAATTATTTGTCGTCACAAAGGAATCACAGTTTCAGTACAATCTGCACATAACTTTATAGTACTTAGTATCAAAATTGACATTTCATTTTTCAAAATTGATACTATTCATCATGATGGATGGCTAAAGCAAGAAGGCTTTGTGTGGGGGTGGGGTGGGGTGGGGTGGGGTGCCCACATAAGAATCAGGGCCTTTGGTGCGGTGCCTGCACCACAAACAACTCTGAGGTATCAGGGAAAGAAAGACAAGACATCCAGCTGTTTGTACTAAGAGAATACACGTGCTGCCTTTATTGTCAGGAGAGAGAGAGAGAGAGTCTTTATTGCAAGTGCTAAGAGGTCTCTCTCTTGTAGGGAGGGAGGAGCCTTATATACAGGTTTACAGCACAGTGGGAAAAAACCCAGGTGGAAGACAGCATGTTTTCCTCCTGCTGGATGTTGATGTCAGAGGGTCAAGGACAGTGCAGGAAGCCATGACTAGAAAACAGGGTGGACTTAGACTGGAAAGCAGGAGGGACTTGTTGACTGACCAGTGACTCACAGAGACCCCGTGGGGGCTGGGGTCCAACACTTTGGATATACAGGATTTTGTTGTTGCTTGTTTGTTTCAGATAAGGTGTGTAGCCCAGGCTGATTTCACACTCAGCCATCCAGCTGCCTTAGCCTCCCAAGTGCTGTAAAAGGTGTGAGCTTTTCTGTCAGGCTCCCAACGTACACATTTCAGTTCTATTTCTTGTTTATTTCTTCGGTCCCCCCCCTGCCCCTTTGTTTTTTCAAGACAGGGTTCTCTGTGTTGCCTTGAGTGTCCTAGAATGCATTCTGTAGACCAGGCTGGTCCTGAACTCACAGAAATCCACCTGCCTCTGGGATTAAGGGCATGCACCACCACCATCCAGATAATTGTTATTTTTTAAAGATTATTTTTCATTACAAGTATGTAACATGAAAGCAGTGAACTGCAGTTGTAAGCCACTATATAGGTGCTGAGATTCAAACCCAAGGCCTCTGGAAAAGCAGCATGGACTCTTAACTGTTGAGCCATCTCTCCAGCTCTGACAGTTTTTCGCTGTGACTTAAGACATGTTGCCTTTTCATGACTCAGTTTCCCTCCACATAAAGTGGTGACTGGAGATGATTTGAGAGGAGGCAGAGAAGCAGAAACTGAGCAGAATATGAATTCTCTTTTTGTTTTTTGTTTTTTTAAAGAGGCAGAGCGAGAATGCAGTCCCCGTTAACACAAATTATGTAGTCAAGTTTCCTGAATTTGGGGGAATAGCAGCAGCCAGCATGCCCTGAGAGCAGTGGATGAACCTCGCCCTGGGAAAACCACCTCCATGATCATGGTATCCATGGTATCGTCCCTGCCAGGTAGGTATAGAATATGAGTTTTCTTTCTTTCTTTTCCTTTTTTCATTTTTTCAAGACCAGGCTGTCCTCAAACTCAGATGTTTGTCTGCCTCTGCCTCCCAAGTGCAGGGACTAAAGGCGTACGCCACCACCTCCAGAGAATATGAATTTTCAACTTAAAAACTGTATGAATTTTCAGTTAAAAATGGTGATAATCCAGGCATGGTGATACATGTCTTTAACCCAAAAACTGAAGAGCCAAGGACAGGCAGACTGCTGTGAGTTCAAGGCCAGCCTGGTCTACAAAGCAAATTCCAGAGCTACATAGTGAGATGTTGTCTCAAAAAAAATAATAGTAATAAGATCAAATATTTACTATGTACGAGGTATTGTTATTGTGGCCTGGACCTCAGTATGTAGCCCTGGTGGGTTTAAACTCATAACAACCTTTCTGCCTTGGCCTCCAAAGTACTAGGATTATGATAATTTAAAAAAATGTCAAAGAATCTGGTGTGTTGGTGATGTTCTCCACATTTACAGAGGAGGAAGTGGAAAATCAGAGAGGTGTAGTGACTTATGGGAGATCACATAGCTTGGGTCAGGGCTCCCAGCTCAAAGTGAATAATAATAATAATAATGATAATAGTAATGAGGA
Organism: Mesocricetus auratus; assembly: GCF_017639785.1. Taxonomy (NCBI): domain Eukaryota; kingdom Metazoa; phylum Chordata; class Mammalia; order Rodentia; family Cricetidae; genus Mesocricetus; species Mesocricetus auratus. The sequence continues at coordinate 1,454,639 of NW_024429223.1, forward strand.
TGATAATGATGCTGATGATAATAATAACAATAATAATAATAAATACTTTCATCCCAGAATTTGGGAGACAGAGGAAGGAGGATCTCTGTGAGTTTAAGGTCAGCTTGTTCCGCATTCCAAGTTCTAAGCCAGACAGTGTTGCTTAGTGAAAATATATCTCAAAAACAGAACAAAAGAAAACAATGATAATGCTGAGAAACCCCAGAGTCTCCCCAAACACCCTTCCACTTTATCTCCATGATTTAGAAAGAGCCCCTTAATTCCAAGGTTGTCTGAAAAGATCAAGCACAGAAACCCGGCTATTCTATTCAGCACCACGGCCAGCGCCCAAGCACGCTGAGTCTGCGCATAGCTCTGCTTATGCAAAGTGGTTCTTTTCCAAGAGTCCCTGTGAATTTTGGGTACAAGCAGCCACCTGCTCCGAGTGTGGCCCTGGGCAGTGACTTAGCGCCTTCGACCTTCAATATGCTTCTCTATAAAACTGGGATAATAAAAAGACCTGCCTCCAGGGTGACTGCGAGGAATACATTCTATAATGTGCATACATTATATATAAAATCACTTACTATTAGCCCATAAAGCCTGGCCTATTTGTAAGCCTGTGAGCAGTCCGAAGGCGTGCACACACCATCACCACCACCACCCATCACCGCCTCTGTTACCAGAGAAGTGGCTCAAAGCTTGTGGACCTGTCTGTGGGGAGACAACTTATAGGAACCCATTCTCTCCTACTCTGTGGGTCCCGAGGCATCGAACTCAGGTGGTCAGACTTAGCAACGGGGTGTTTTAACTTTGAGCCGTCTCCATGGCCTTAATTTTAAATTTTACTTCCTTGATTTTGAGACAGGGTTTTATGCATCCCTCATACATCGCTTTGAACTTCTTGAAGCTTCTGCCTCTGCTCCCAGAGTGCTGGGATTGTAGGCGAGTCCTAGGACTCAAACCCGGGGCGTTCTACATCCAAGGCAAGACTCCACCGACGGGGGTGAGCCACAGTCTGTCGCGTAAGACCTTATAAATCACTGTCAGGGCTGTGCTGCTGCTGGCAGGTGAGGTGATTGCACTGGAGGATTTTGAGTGGGGCAGGGACATGACTTGAATTTTAAAATATCGTCTGGGGGCGGTCTGATCCTCAACAGGTCTGCTCTCTTCCCTTCTCTGGGCTCTGCTGGCCCCAGTGACCCTTGAGCAGCAGTTGTTCGTACAGACGGCCACAGGACTTGTCAGCGCCACCGGATGAGTGACATGCCGGGGGAACGTGGTCGGCCGCCTGGGTTTTACCCCTGCAGGTCCTGGAAGGAAGGGTTCAAGGTGTAAGAATACTGTCCTGGCTGCCCAGGAGACCTCTTCCTCCCTCCCCCGCGGAAAGCTGTGAGTGCGCGGCGCCGAGCCGCGGCCGAGGCAGCACCAGGAGCACCCAGCAGGTGGCGCAGCGGCGCCGGGGCCCTGCAGGCGAGCCCACGTGGATTCGTCAGCAGCCCCCGGGGCTCGGCTAACCCGTGCTGTCACTGGCACCGCCGCCATCCGGAGCCCCTCGGGCGGTGGCGACACACACAGCCGGAAGTCGGGTTTCTCAGCGCCCCCGTCTTCCAAGAAAGCTGTGATTAAGCGGCGGACCTAGAAACCCACAAACGCAGCTGTTGCTGCGTCTGAGTGAGCCGGGAGCGCAGAGGAGGGAACCAGAATAGCTGGGTGGATCCGGAGGCCGTCCCAGCCAGGTTTGAATCCTCATGCGGCTTGCAAGCCGCGTGAACCTGGACCACACATGTAACTTTCGTGGGTTTCTGGGGCCCTTTCCTGCAGAAGCGGTTGTACACATTCCGCTAACCAGAGCTGGAGAAATGGGTTAACTTTGTTTGGGTCGTCCGTTTTCAGAACCGGCTTGCCCAACCCAATGGCACAGTCCCTTCTCCTAACCGGCCAGGGTCCTACAGTGCCCAATCCACTATCACAGCCACCAGCCACCTGCTTTCTACATACCCAAGGGGTCACTCGGCCTGTGGGAAATCCAGAGAGTGAGGGCCACGGTTCCCCGAGGGCACACACCAGGAAGGGGCTCGGGACCGCTGGGCAGCCCCCCTGGCACCTAGGCAGGCTGGGACTCCTGCCTGTCCCAGCCTGGAGGAAGTTGGGCAGACATCCCCTGGCCCCTCATCACTCTCCCTGAGCCAGCGAGGCATGTGCGGAGCACCGGTGGTTCCGGACTGGCTGGATAGCATCCTCACGTCGAAATCGTGGGGGTCGGGATTAGAGGCAGATGGGGGAGAGAGAGGAGGGAAGAGGGACTGATGTCTATCTAGGGGTGAGTAAAAGTTGGAGGTGAGCCCAGGCGCGCGAAGACGGAGTGGGAACAACGGGAGAATCACAGTGAGGGGGGGCGGTGTGCGGAAAGGAGGGGGGAAGGGAGAGAGGAAGAGGAGGAGGAGAGTGTGTGTTAAAGGGAAGGGAAGCGGTTTTCTTTCCCTAGCTTCTCATCATCCCCGACTCACCATCCAGTGCAGGGTAAACGAGGCTCTACTGGAAGGCACCGCAGGCCTTGACTTCCTGGGAAAGGTTAGTAGTCCTTCCGAGCCAGTGGTTCTCAACCTGTGGGTCACGACCTGTGGGTCACGACCCCTCTGCGGTCAAACGACACTTCCCGCAGGAGTTGTATATCCCGATATCCTGCATGGCTGATGTTTACATTATGACCTATAACAGTAGCAAAACTGCAGTTATGAAGTAGCAACGAAAGAATTTTATGGTGGGGGTCACCTCAGCATGAGGAGCTGTGGTAAAGCGTCTTAGCGCTGGGAGGAGTGAGAACCATTGCTCTAAGCTGACGGGACATTTTGGAAATGGTGCTTGAGAAAGGCTGATGTCTCTGTATAAGTGAAGCATTTTGTTTGCCTTCTGCTTCTTTTTTTTTTTTTTTTTTTACGGTTTTTCGAGACAGGGTTCCTCTGTGTAGCTTTGTAGACCAGGCTGGCCTCGAGCTCCCAAGTGCTGCCTCTGCCTCCCGAGTGCTGGGATTAAAGGAGTGCGCCACCACTGCTGGCCTTGTTTGCCTTTTTTGAGACAGGGTCTTGCTATGTGGCTTCAAGCTCACGGAAGTCCAGCAACCCTCCCGTCTCAGCCTCCCAAATGTTAGGATTATAGGCCTGTGCTACCATACCTGGCAAAACAAAGGAGCTTGGCTCTGACTCTGAACCAGGAACCTGGGGGCCACGGAGGCTTTTATGCAGGCAGCAGACAGCTCTGGCTTTAGAAAGGTTTTGGACCAGAGATGATTGCTGAACCAGGATCCCAGAGGGAGGCTTGCCAAGGGATCCAGGTGGCTGAAGTCAGCATTAGACCAGAGTTGAACTATGAAGAGAGGGGTAGGGAGGTGGGTTGATACTCAGGAGTTGCCTGGACATGAGCTGGGCAGACGGGCTGGTTGGTTTAGAGGCTGAGACAGGTTGGATGTGAGATTGGAGGGTCATATAGGAAAAGGGCCCAGGAAATCATGGGAAGCCAGGTCTGGGATTAGCAGGGAAGACACAGGCTCAGAGGCTGGCAGCTGAGAAGAACAGAAAATGAAGAAGCGGGGGGGGAGCCCGGCATCCCCAGCCCTGGGGTGGAACAGCATTTAGAGGGAAGTGGGAATTCCCAGGAAGTTGCTGGTGTACCCACGGGGCTCAGGAGAGAGCACTGTGCCCTAGGGTTGCAGGGGGTTGGGGCCGGGAATACATTCGGAGTTAAAAACCTCTGAGGTTTCACAGTCTCCAATTCTTGCAGCCTTGCATTCTCCTCCGCCAGCGTACCCATGTGCATTCTTGTATGCTCACATTTTCCGGCACTTAGCACGGACGTTGTGTAAGCGGCCTTCCTGTGTTCCCTCCCCACGCCCACAGTGTGAACACTTGGAATTGAGACCGGAGCTCCAGGCTGATGATGGGAGCTTCCCAGGTCCTTCTTTGGGGTCTCGGACACTCTCTGTTCACCTTACAGGCCCCTCTCCCATACTCACTGTTCTTGGCTACGCGCCTCAGTTCCTGTCCCACAGAGGTCAGGTGGCTTTCTGAAGCATAGGCTGAGGGCTGTCCCTCCTTGCTCAGCCCCCTCCTTGGCACAACCGTGTCCTGGGGCAGCACTGGGCAGCCAAGCAGCTAGCTAGCGGTCACCTGCCTCCTGTCCATTCTCCCATTTGATGTCCAGCTAATCAAGTGGACATGCCTTCTTTTCTCTTTTCTTTTCTTTTCCTCCCTCCTCCTTTCTTCCTTTCTTCTTTCCTTCCTTCCTTCCTTCATTCCTTCCTTCCTTCCTTCCTTCTCTCAAGACATGATTTCTCCACATAACCTTGGCTGTCCTGGAACTCACCCTGTAAACCAGGCTAGCCTTGAATTCAGAGATCCGCCTGCCTCTGCCTCCTGAGTGCTGGATCAAAGGGGTGCGCTGCTGCCTCACCCCCAAACCTGGTCCCTCTTCCTGTCTCGCAGGTCTTTTTGGGAGTCTCTTTGTCCTGGCTCTCATCCACCCTTCAACCTCCTCTTCAGGCAGCATTGGCTACATAACTAGAAGAGCCGGGTGCGGAAAAAGGGAAATGGTGGCTGGCGAGCGCGTTTAGAATGTATCAAGAATTTCAAGATGAGAGTTGGGGGTGGCTATTGTGCCTGTCAGCCCAGCACTTGAGGCAGTGGAGACAGGAAGATTGAGTTCAACGTCATCCTGGGCTATGCTGGCAAGACCCTGTCTTAAAAAAGAAAAATAAGAAAGGAAGGAAGGAAGAGAAAGGGATAGTAACAGCAAGACATTAAGTCATTGTAAGCACAGGGCACTGGGCTACTCCACATGTCAGGGAGCCATAGAGACAACCCTATCCTCAGCACATCTTGAAACTCCTGTTAGGAGTCCCCATAGGCTCGGAGCCCCCAGGACCAGCAGGATGTGTGGTTGCACCCATACTCCTAACACTTGAGAGGTAGAGGCAGAAGGATCAGGAGATCCAGGCCACTCTGGCTTCCACGAGACCTTGTTCAGAACACCAAACACTTGAGAGGCAGAGGCAGAAGGATCAGGAGATCCAGGCCACTCTGGCTTCCATGAGACCTTGTTCAGAACACCAGAAAACAAAACAGGCCACCATCCCCGAGCCTTTCCTTTCTCAGCCCAGATTACCCTGACCACCACTTGTCTCTACTTTTTCTATAAGAACTAGGGCCCTGAGATGACAGGGACCTGGGCAATTTATTGGTCACCACTTCTTTCCAACATTCTAATCCCACTACGGCCAAGACAATGCCAAGCACTGACACCCCTCCAGGCGTGTGAGGGCCTAGACTTTGCTGGGAACCTCAGGAAGGACCACTGGGTCCCACTACCCAGAGGAGATTTGCACTCTTTAGACAGACCCCCACCCCCACCCCATCAGGGCCTCCCTCTTGGGAGTCCACGAAGAGAGCTCGGCCCAAGGAAGTCTTCCAGGGAATCATGGATGTCTTCTAGTGTTATGGATGCATACCAGCCTTAGTCGCCCCAAGATCCATGGCTAGGCGTGGCGGCATCCTGCTAGAGAGAGTGTGAGATCAAGATGTCAATCACCTGGGAGATAGCGACTCAGCAGCCTGGGTTCGGTACCCAGATTGGGCAGGGCACTTGCTTTGACCAGAGGGGCAATGGGTAGTGGACACCATACCCCCCTAACCCTAGACGACAGTGTTGTGTGTCTTTGCACAGGGCTCAGGGGCGCTCTGAGTGTCCTGTGAAGTCCCGGGGGAGACCCGCCTGTCCCCGCCTCCACCCTTGTAGGGCTGTCACTGGGTGTGTCTCCATCGCAGCCCTGTGTTTACTGAGCCTGAGTCCACCTGATGGTCTCAGCCTGAGCAGTTTTTTTTTTTTTGGCCTCTATCTGCTGGCTGCATTGTACCGGGGCTTGACAAAAGGTCCCTTCTTCCTACGTTACAGACAAATCAGCTGTCCTACCTACGGGGTGGATTCTGGGTCTGTTCCCCTAGTTTCTACAGTTTCCCCTCTGTTCTGGGTCTGTCGCTAGTAGTCCACACTGGTCTAGCCCATGCTAGTAGTCCACACTGGTCTAGCCCATGCTAGGTCCAGCCTTCTGCCAGGCCTGGTTCAGCATCTTCCTCCTCAGTCACCCTGCTCCCCCTCTGCCCTCCACACCCAAGATCTCCCTCGGGAGCTTCCTTGAGATCCAGTTCAAATTCCTCCTGGGGCCAGGTGCGTCTCCGCAATCCCAGTGCTCAGGAGGCCGAGGCAGAAGGAGCCAGAGCTACACAGAGAGTTGAAAGCTGGGCTAACGTTGTGAGACCCTGCCTCATAGAAACAAAAGAACACCCCCGTGGCCCCCTCATGCCACTTAGAGGAAGGGTTTTACATCACCTGCTTCCCGCCTCCGTGTTATGCCAAGTCCCCTCGCTCCACCCGTTTCATCTCTGGCTTCCCTCGCTCCCTGTTTTCCCACGACGCATCAACTATCATGCGCTGTTCTGGGGGCAGGGGATACTGTTCCAACCCTTGGCTAGTTATCTCTTGCCAGAGGGACCCTCAGGCCTCGGCTGGAGTCAGGTCCTAAGTTTCACAGTTCTACATCTCCCTCTGTACCACCCTGCTTCACACTCATCCCTGTTTAACGTCTGTGTCTGTCACAAACGGTGCTTGAATCTGACCCACCGCCCAGCCAACAGGAGACTTTTAAGGGGAAGGCTTGGGAGTTTGAACTCTGGCGCCCCCTCAAGGTGGGAACGGGTATTTCCTAGCTGGCTCTGAGCCAGCCCACCCATGCATTGGCCCCCGCTGCCCGACACCTATGTCCCCACGTTGGCTGATAACCTCCCATGACCTTAGTCCCTCAAGGGTAACAAAATGGCAAAGTGACCTCTGGATGCTGCGGAACTGGGGAGTCAACCTGGGTGCCATGTCTCCAGTTAATAGTGGACATGTCAAGGTCTCAGGTCCCACCAAGAAAATAGGCCAGAATGCTCTTTGCACCAAACCCTGAGAATTCCAGCTTAGTCTCAGGCTGTCTTCACCCCGTGCCTCATATCACCTAAGCCTAGATGACTGACAGGCGCCACGTTCCCCACCTGGACCTGCGGTCAGAGAAGCTACGCGCTGGGAAGACGCTATTCCTACTGTTGTCCCCATCCCTGGATCTCTAATGAGGTTTGACCTTTATCCAGGTCCCATGCCTGATTCTACAAACTCCCAGGACCGTTGTATGGGGGTGGGTATGCCTCAGTGGGGACCAGCTCAGGGAAGACATGAGGCCAATGTTCGGATTCACCCAGAATGGGGCTCACTCCCCACCGTTTGACAATGTAGCCCCCGCCTCACCCCCTCCCCAACACTGCTCTTGAGGGGACCCCTGCAACCTTTATACTAGTAAACACACTGGCTACTTGAGACCACCTCTCCCTCTGCCTGAAGCTGTTAAAAAAAAGGTTTCTCTCTTCCTTAAACAAGGAAACCTCAATGGTTCAATCTTGGGACTCTTCCCACGTCTTTTGGGGGGGGGGAGAAGGGAGCAGGCTTTCATGTTGTAGCCTCAGACTGCCTTTGAACTTGTAATAAGCCCTCCTGCCTCGGATTCCTGGATGTAAGGATTATAGGCGTGAGCCGCTGTATCCTCAAAGCCCTGGGTTCTACGCCTGGCTCCGACGTCTATCCATACCTGTTCCCGGCGAGGCATCTCCTGGTTCCCCCATCTGCAGAGTCCCGCATTGGCCATAGCATCCCTCCCTGCCCTGGTGGGGCAGCCTGAGGACTTTCCGATGACCAGAGCCTGGAGTTTCACCCACGATGCTCCCCTCCCTCAAGGTCTTTGAGCTCTGTAACTCATCTGCTGGCTTCTGAAGGGCTCTGCCACCCACCCATTCCTTCTCTTCTTTCCCACAATGCACCCCTCCCCCAGTCCTAGCTAGCTCCTGATCTATCTTCCTCAAACAGCGTTAGAAAGATTTCCCTAAAGTCCGAGCTTAGCTGACACCCTGTCCCCGCTGGCTCCCTGCACAGAACCCTCCACTGCTACCCGGTACCATCGGGCCAGAGTCTGAGCAGCTCACTGTGAAGACCCTGACCCCTCCCGCCTCACCTCTACCACAGCAACCCAATGCCTGATAAAGCTCAGCCTTTGTTTATGCTATACCCTCCACCTGGAACCTTCCTTTCTGTGCTTTGCCCAGAGAGCCCCTTCAGATACGTTGCTTAGACTACATCCCTCCTCTTCCAGGGAGCCTTCCAGGGAAGGCTCTTCCGTGTTCCCCCGGAAGAGGTGCCGGGCTCCAGGCTGAGCCCGGCACCTCTTCCGGGGGAACACGGTCACTTGCGCTTCCCTCATCCCTCTCTTCTGGAGTATGGCTATCTGAGGACATGTTTCCCACGAGACTAAGGGCGGGGCAGCTTGGGTTCCCGATCCCCACAAGGCCCAGCACGACTCAGTCTGTTCCCTGAATAGATGACTATCCTGGGCCGCTCTGCAGCGATCCCAGGCTGAACTTCAGGAAGTGTCAGTCCCCAGCCCCCCCACATACCCCCTCAGTCCCCACAGACAGAGACAAGGGCAAGGGCACAGCCCACGCTTAGAAAAATAGGACTTTTCTTGTTGTGCCCCAGTGCCCCGACGCCCTCCCCATCAGAGTTTTAAAAACTGAGCAATTTGGTGAGTCCGAGGCCAGGTCCCGAGGGGTGTCTGGATCCTGCTGTCCCTGGGGCCGGAGGAACCACAGAGGTGGGCCCCCGCTAGGGTCCCGCAGGTTCGTGACTGGGCCCCCAGGGCTCACAGTCCAGTTGGACCACAGTATGGGCCCTGGGTGGTGCAGCAGGCTCAGGGGCAGGTGCACTGGGTACCGGGCCGAGGGCTCCGTTGGTCTGGGAGCAGACACTGCTGACCGGTGCTGCGGCCTTGGCCTTGCCGGGCGGCTGGCCACCGTGCACCTTGTAGCGTAGAAGCAACACGAAGATGAAGACCAGAACCGAAGCCACGATGACGCCTCCCAGTGCGATGATCATAGTGCCGCCCAGGAAGGGTGCGTGGGGTGCAGCACATGGTCTCAGCGCGGGCTCGGTGGAGAACCGGGCGCAGCCCACTGGCCGTGTGGCCGTGAGCCCCGTGGCGCCGTCCTCATAGACGGCGAGCACACACAAATCATAGGTGCGGCCTGATGCCAGGTCGGTCAACAGGAATGAGTGGCTGTCCGCGGGGATCATCCTGGGGGCGAAACCGGAGGCGTCAGGACTGTGTGACCCAGCGCCCAGGCTCCCCTGCCCTCACCCAATGCCTCCCTCCAGCTAAGCTCCCCGGAGCCCCGCTGCCTCATTCCTTCCCAGTTCCCTCTAGACAACACCCCAGCTTCTTTTGCCTAATTGACGCCTAACATATTGGTCCATGGCGCAGGCCAATCTCATTGTAACTCTCCCCCTCCCACCCAGGTTTCCTGTTTCGCTCACCTGTGGATCTCATATCCCGTTTCTCTGAGAAGGTCTGTTCCTCTTTCAGAGATTCTTTCCCCGAGTTGCACCCACGGCCACACACATCTCCAGGTCACTGTCCTGCTTTAACCCTGTCTGATTTCTACCCCTTACCCACCTCCCAGACTCTTGCTCCATAGCCAAGGCTGGCTCACATCTTGTGAAGGTTCTGCCTCAGCCTCCAGAGGGCTGGAAACAGAAGTATTTTAACACTACACCTGATCAATACTTCTTTTTTTTTTTTTCACTAGCCTCCCAGACATCTTTCCTCAGATCCTCTGACGATTTCCTTCTGGTCCTGTTTGACTTCTGTTTTATATCCTCCAGGGAGTGCACCATTTCTGGACTTCTATAACACCATGTTAGCGTGTGGAGCGGACACAGCAAGCTGCTACTCCATCTCCTCGCTCCAAAAATCAATTCAATATATTTTCCTCGGATATTAACCTGATAAAACCAGACACTACACTTGATCTTAACTGAAAGGCTGGGAAGCCATTGTTTCGAGACAGGGTCTCATGCAGCTTAGCTGAGGCTTGACATGTAGCCAAGGCTAGTCTTGAACTCCTTACGCTCCTCCCTCCAATTCCAAGGGCTGGTGTGACAGGCATTCGCCCGACCCCCGTTCGCACGACTTCATTCCGGTTGGTAATTTCCCTTGTCCAGCTGCTTTACGCTTCCCTGGCGTGCAGCTGAACCCCTCTGTCCTAACCACTCGATTCCCCGCGCCCCTGCTGCTTCGTTTCCTTCAAGCCTGCCAATGAATTTCCCCCTAGCCTCATTCCACATTATGGTTATCATCTCTATCGTGTTCACAGTGCACCCTGAGCGAATCCCCATCTCAGACTCCCTTCTCTGACTACTGCTTTATTTCTTTCTGCCCGTCTTTTCATCCTCCTTTACCTTGGTTTCCTGGGTTCTGTTTAGCCTGACCTTTGTGTGTGTGGTGCCTGTGCGAGTGTGTGTGTGGCTGCCTGTGTGTGTGCTTGTGTATGTATGCATGCATGTCTGTATGCATGTGTGCGTATATGTGTGTATGTATGCATGCATGTCTGTATGCACCTGTGTGTATATGTGTGTATGTATGCATGCATGTCTGTATGCACCTGTGTGTGTATGCATGCATGTGTGTGTGCATGTGTATGGATGCATGCGTGTCTGTGTGTGTGTGTGTGTATGGATGCTTGTGTGTGTATGGATGCATGCCTGTATGCGTGTGTGTGTGCATGTGCATGTATGTATGCATGTGTGTGTGCATGTGTATGGATGCATGCATGTCTGTGTGTGTGGGTGTGTGTTATGAGTGCTGAGTCAGGCTTTGGCTATGTAGCTCCCCAGCTGACCTGAACTCTCAGTGGCCTGGCCTCAGCTTCTCCAGGGCTGAGATTAAGGCATGAGCCACCACAGCTGCTCTAATTTCCTCTGCTCTTCCCGCCCAATACCATTGTCTCTTTTCCTCCTGGTGCCCCGATGGACTCGGTTAGTGTTAGAATCAGTTTTCCTCCTTTTAGGAGAGCAACACAAAGAACTCCGCCGTGACCTGTGGCAGGGTGGCTGTTTCTAGACTGTCCCATTCGCCAGCAGGCAAGGTGGCCAACCCTCCATGCAATCTCCTGAGTAGTGTCTCAAAGAAAGGAGTAGAAAAGCCGTGTGCGGGCTCACAGTTGGGAGGTAAAGGCAGGAGGTTTGGGAGCTCAGTGGCATCCTTGGCTTACATGACCAGTGGGAGGCCAGTCAGGGACACATGCGATCTAGTCTAGAGAAGGAGAGAGGGAGAGAGGGAGGGAGGCAGAAAGAGTGGGAAACAGAGTTGAGACGATAGAAGATGAGATCTTGAAGTGTGGCCAGGAAAGGGAAGGGATGCAGGCACTGGGCTTGCCAGGAAGGCCTTGTTCTTAGAGTCAGTTTGGGGCTGTCTGTACCCTTGACCCAGCCTGGCACCGGGAACAGGGGGTCATCCACAGCTGCGCACACATGGTCAGACTCTGGTGAAGAGTGTCAGCCGCCACCACTTCTATTCACTTGTGGTCACAGCAGATGGACCAAGTGTATCTGGCTTGGGGACAGGAGCTATACCAACTGGCCTTTGGGAGTGTGTAAACTTCGTGTTTGCAGCTACGGAAGGCAGGCAGAAGCCCTCAGAATGGGTGTTTCTACCCACAGAGCAAGCCAACTACATCTTTGCTTGTTTGGTGTCTGAGACAAGGTCTCACTGTATGATGCCCTTGAACATGCTCCCCTCCTGTCTCAACCTCCTGAGAGCTGGCAAGACAGACCAGCATGCATTGACACAGCTGACCTGGCTTAGATTTGATTTAGCAAACCAAAAATTAGGATGTTACTGTCACAAGAACTTTGACACACAGAGCTCATACCCTTGTCTCCATTTAACCTCCTCCCCCAATTTTCCACTTAACCTCTGCTCTCATTTCCTTGGGTTACCCCATTTTGCCTTTCCAGCCATCGGCACATGTCTGCCCATTCTCTCCTCCCTCCCTCCCTCCCTCCCTCCTTCTCTCCCTCCGTCCCTCCTTTGCACCCACTCCTTTCTGAGACACTGTTTATTAGCTCTCTCTGGCCAGCTTCAAACTCTCTCTGTAGACAGGGTTGGCCTTGAATTTGTCACAATCCTGCCTAGACCTCTTGCTGATAGTACTTCTCCCATTGTGGCGTCCCTTGAAAAACCAAACTTCCTGCTAAATTTGTTTTTAGCCTCCTACTCCTCCCACAACCTCATTAACTTTTCTCTTTCTCCCAGCGATAACCCTGGACCTCAGGGCCGCATGCAAACCCGCTATCTGAGCTACCCTCGAGTCCCCATTAGCCATTAACTTTTCATTCTCCGGCCTGATTTTTTGTTTTTAATCGCTGCCTGGTTTCGTGGTTTTCACTGCCTTATTTCTTTCTACCTCTGCAGTCCGATTTTTTAATTTTTGTCGTCACTGATTGAGAGTGTTAGGCCTACTGTCTGGTCCATTTTGCCTCATTTCCCTTGACCACATCTGTCCGATTTCTCTTACCCTTTCTGCCTGACTCTGGTTACCACTGCTCCCTGATTTTGTTTGCCTACGCTTTCTGATTTCCTTTGCAACCTGCTTCGTTTCTCTACGGAGGTCCCCTGGGTGGGCCCGCAAATGCATCCCCCACCCCCGTTGCCAGGCCCCTGCACCTGTAGACAAGGATGTCGTCTGCCGAGCTGTTGTACTGGATCTGGTACATGCGGATGCCTGGGACAGGCCTCTGATCTGGCCACTGGACAAGAGCAGCCGTGGCTCCATGCTCAGTCACTTGGACGCCACGGTCCGTAGGGGCCACGGTGTCTGCCACTTTGGCGGAGGCTGAAGCAGCAGAGGGCGGGGTGAGGGCATCAGGATCCCCGTCCCGCGGGGGGTCACAGCTGGTGCTGTTGGCTAGCTGGGGAGGTGGAGGAGGGCCCACGGTCAGCTCAACAGCAGCAGTGGCCTCACCGGCGGCATTGGCTGCAATGCAGGTGAAGATGCCACCGTCTCCCGGCTCAGTGACCAGTAACTCCAGAGTCCCGTTAGGGAAGGCACGGGCACGGCTGGAGTTGCCCAGCAGCCGTCCCTGGGGCGACACCCAACGCACTCGTGGTTCTGGGTCCCCTACCGCCCGGCATCGCAGGGCGGCTGGTCGACCAGCAGGCACTGCCAGGGGAGGAGAGCGGTGGGTCACCACCGGCGGCTCACACACAAACTCCTCCTCACCCACAGCCCAGAAGTAGCGGCCTCCTAGAGCCGGCGGAGAGGCGCAGGCCTCGAGGTCGTCCTCCCGAGCCAGCCGGCGCAGCCAAACAAGCTCACAGTTGCAATGCAGGGGGTTTCCCCCAAAGGCCAGCACCAGGGCGGAGGCTGGAGAGCCTCGGGGCCGGGCCAGCAGTGGCAGACGGGAGAAGAGCGGGTCCGGTGGGATGGTAGTCAGGCGGTTGGAGGTCATGTCCAGCCGTGCCAGCTTGTGTAGGCGGGAAAAGGCTCCGGCGGGCACCGAAGCCAGCAAGTTGTGGTCGAGACCCAACGTGTTGACGTTACCCAGGCGACCCAAAGCCTCCCAGGGCAGCTGCTCGAGGTTATTGTAAGAGAGATCGAGGTCCTCCAGGGTCTCAGCACAGTCGTCCAGGGCACCAGCCGCCAGGGCCGCCAGCTGGTTGTTGCTCAAGATGAGGTGCCGCAAGTTGATGAGGCCGCGAAGCTGACCCTCGCCCAGCGAGGTCAGTCTGTTGCCATCTAGGTGCAGGGCGCGCAGGGCACGGAGGTCGGCGAAAGGCGCCAGCCGCCACGTGGCGGATGGTGTTTCTGGACAGGCTCAGGTGCAGCAGACCCGTCATGTTGGCCAGGTCACGGCGACGCACGGCCGCGATGAAGTTGTCCGCCAGGCGCAGCTCTGCCGCCCGGCGATCCAGCGAGGGTGGCACGAATAGGAGGCCCGCCCCTGGGCACAGCACACTTAGGGGCAGCGACTGGGTCTGGCAGCGGCAGCGGCGGGGACAAGGGCTGGATGTGGCCGGCTGGGGTGGAGATGAGGCAGGGGCCAGCGGTAGCAGGCAAAGGAGCAGAGGGAAGACGGCCATCGCGGGTAGGGGTGGGCCTGCAGAGAAGAAGGGGGATATCAGGGCTGGCCGGGGCTGGGGCTGGGGCTAAGGGGGGGTTGGGGTGACCTGAAGCTGGGAGAGATGGTCCTAACGTATTCAGCAGGGACGCTCAGAGAGAGAGAAGGGGTCAGAGGTGCGCCCTGGAGGCAGAGGAGCCATGATGGACAGGAAGCTGGTTAGAGGTGGGCACAGGTGGGCAGAGACTAGAACGGTGGGAAGAGGGTAAGCCTTAGCGAAGAGGCGGGCAGGGGGCAGGGGGCATCAGAAAGGGTTGTGACCAAAGAGGAAAGGAGAGCGGAGAGGGGGCGCAGGTCAGAGGTGGGCCCATCTAGGGCTGGACAAAGAGGGAGACAAAAAGGAGTTTTGACCTGGTCAAAAGCCAGTAAGATAGCCAGAGGGGAGAAAGGACAGACACAGCAGAATCAGTAGGAAGCCAGCTGGTCAGGGAAGGGGACACAGACACCCACCGAGTGAGGCTGTGAAAGGGGAGAGACAGCTAAGGTGGGGATGGTCAGAGATGGCCAGATGTGGGTGGACGGGAGTTAGGGTCTGGGTAGAGGGAAGGGAATGGTGGAAGATGGAGAGAGGACCTGGCAGGAGAGAGGGACGGGGTTAGCTGGGAGAGAAGTCAGATCCGGCCAGTGATACCACAGACCCAGGGTAGGAGCCGGGGTGGGCAAAGGGATAGGAAGCCGGTGGACCGGAGAGACAGACGGGGACAGAAGTGTCAGTGAGAATCTGTGGGCAGATGAGACTGTCTGTCTGTCTGTCAGAGGAAAGGCGAGCAGACACGGTCACCGAGAGGAGAGGTGGAGAAAGAGGGCCAGAGAGGGCAGATGTGGACCAGAGAGGGCAGATGTGGACCAGAGAGGGCAGATGCGGACCAGAGGATACCAGGTGGTGAGCAGCGAGAAGGGTGTTGCCATCAGAGACGGCGAGTGCTGTCAGTTGGGCCGAGGAGGTCAGCGATGGGCCGAGCTCGCCATGTGTCCAGAGTGTTGGAGACACACTCATGGGACAGACTTTTTCCAAGGAAAACGCCTAAAAATGCCACGGGGCACCTGGCCCTCACCTGCTCACCGGTGGCCCGAGCGACTCCACCCCCACACGAATCCCTTAGGATGCCTTACCTGAGCTGGAAGCCACCCCAGGGAGCAGACTCCTCAGGCTCCAAGGGGGTGACAGGTCAGAACTCCGGAGGGGGCATCTGGTTAAGCTGCTCCTGCCCCCAAGGCCTCTGTGGAGGGACTGTCCTGTTTCGGCTCCAATCTGTGGCTATGGAGTCTCCAAACTTGATGCTTGGGGTCCCAGGCCACTAAAATTGGGCCTCTAGGGTCCAATCTTAGAGACCAAGGCCCCAAGCTGTTTCCATCAGGTTCTCTCAGTGCCAGGCTTGAGATACCCAACGGCCAGATGGAGAAGTTTAGGGTCTGAGTCCCAAGTCCAGCCTGGAATTCGATACTGGGATCCTGTTGAGATTTTAGGGTGCTGAGTCAAGACTTGGAGGTCTCTAGCCCCAGATTTCCGCACTCAGGTCTGCAGCAAGGACTTCAAGCCCCTCGGCATTCCATGGTTCAAATCTTGGCATTGAAGGCCTAAATCCCAGGGTTTAGTTCCTAGAATAGTGGGGTTCCAGGTATAGATTTGGGAATTTGCTCCAAGAAGTATCAGCCAGACAATTCAGAGTTCAGCTCCAAATTCGGGGGCTTAGATGCCAAATCTTGGGGTCCCAGCTCCAAATCATGGGGTCCACGTTCCAAAACCATGGGGTTCAGTTTCCAAATCTTGGGGTTCCCAGGGATGGATGTCGGGATTCCAGCCCCAGATATTGAAGTTCAATGTCCAGATCTTAAGGTTCCACGGCAGAATCTCAGGGTGTTGATCCCAAATCAGGGTCCCACGCTCGGGGGGGGGTTCGGAATCTCTGGATCCGATCGCCGGCTGCAAGCGCCCCCGATGTCGGGGTGCCGGCTCAGGGTCTGGGACAGTGGCGGCGCTGCTGGATCGGTGGCCTGCGGAGGGAACTGACCCAATAAGAGGGGGTCTGCTGCGGCGGGTAGGGGGGCAAGCCGGGCAGCTCTAGGGCCGGGGTGGGGCGAGGCCTGGGCGCGGACAGACGGACAGACAGACAGGGCCACGCGGGGACCCGGGCACCGCAACGCAGGAGGGGGGGGCGCAGGGGGGAGGGGCCGCGCTCAGAGACCCCTCCCCCGCCGGGGCCAGGGCGGGGGCCGGGCGGGGGCCGGGCAGGCGGGCCGGGTCCGGGTGCTCCCGCGGCCTCCTCGCCGGGAACCCAGGGCCGTGCGCGTGCCCGCACTTAAAGGCGCAGGCCCCGCGCGCGCCCGCGCTTAAAGGCGTAGGCAGCCCCCCCCCCCTTCTTCTCCCTCCTCCCTCCTCTCACAGGCGCGCCCCTAGCACCACCTACCATGGAGTCGCCCTGGAGCTGCTGGGAATAAGAATATCCCTGAATAAAGACAGACAGAGACACTGAGGCAAAGAGACGGAGCTAGAACAGATAGAGACGGAAAATATGTATAGGCTTAGACTGAGAGCCTGGAGTGGAATGGGGGAATCAGAAATACACTGAAAGACAGAGGTGGATACCCAGAGACAGTGAGAGACTCCAGAAACAGACAGGCAAGGACAAGTCAGAGACGTGCTCTATGTATGTATGTATGCATCCATCTATCTATCATCTGTCTAATCCCTATTCCCCCTGCTGCCCCCATATGCAGCACCTGAGCAACTCAGTGTCCGTACCCATCTGCATCCTTGTACATAGCCCTCCTCCTCAGATGCCCACATATCTGTCTCCCAGCCCTCCGTGTCAGCACCACCTTCACAGGAAGCCTTCCTAGCCGGGTTCTGTCCAGGTTTGTCTGAACAGGTCTGTTTTAGGCAAGCAGGGATTATTTCACTGGCTGGAAGCTGACACTAAGAACCATGTCTCCCGGGATTGGGGATAGAGCTCGAGACACAGTGACCAGAGGTCCTGTAGAGGAAAGGGAGAGGAGATAAGGAAATGGGTCAGAGTCCTGAGGCTGGACAGGCTGACCCAGAGAAATGTCTGCTGTTTTCTCTTGTGTGTCCTCACTCCCACAGAAGACCGTGGTCAGATTTGTGTCAACACATGCCTGGAGACGACAGGTGTGGGGGGACAGGGAAAGCAGGGCTGGGTGGTCCCACAGTCTTCTGGAAGATAGTGTTTCAGGGGGAAGGATGTGGGTGGTGGCCCACGAGCCTGGTCTGGAAACATGACGGTAAGCACATGGGGGAGCATGGTCTCCCAGAAGCCCTGTTGCAAAGGAGACACGCACAGCTTGGGGGAGCTGAGGTGGGCTCAGAGCTAAGAGGCATCTGAGCAGGGCAGAGTGACCTTGGAGGTGGCGTGAGAATGTCCACCCACCCTGGCATTTCCCAGTTCTGCTGAAGGTTTCAGAATACACTTTTGGCTCCTTCCACTTATGTCTATTGAAAAATTGCGGCTAAAATTAACTCAGCCCTGGGGCCACCTTTCCAGATCATTAGCAAAGTTCATCAACGCTCCTGGCCCAGCACGGTGGATACTGGACATCCGAAAGCCCGGGAAGAAGCTGTAGGAGCTTCAGATACACTGCCAAGATGCTGGGATTGCGGGAGACATGGAGGCCATCCTGAGAGTAGGAGAATTCAGCAGTTCTGGTAGACTTGGGGGTTGGTAAATGGGAAACTGAGGCAGGGAAGGGGGAAGAGTTCACAAGGAAAGAGAAATAGTCTAGGAAACTGTTTTGGTGGGCACGAGGTTACCTTTTTGGCCAGCTGGGGCTCAGTCCTGCTGCAGAACTTTACGGAACCTTCAGAACCTGTCAGGATTGCAGAGCTACTGAGGCTGATCCGGGGACCACATTTGGAGGCTAGGTGGAATAAACTAGGGACATCTGTAATGTGCACAGAACTGCCTACCACAGTTTTGCTGAAGCCTGGTGGCTGAAGGAGACACAGCAGCCCACATATCCGGGAAACAGGGAGGCATGGGCGAGGATGCTGCCATTAGATCACTGTGTGGCCACATTACATAGTTAACACTTGCAATGGTTACTTTTGACTGCCAGTCTGATGAATTTAGAGAGGCTCCCGAGAGGCTAGAGACATGGCTCAGTGGCTAAGACCACCTGCTGCTTTTGTAGGGGACTGTGGTTGGGGTCCCAGCACTCACTTGGTGGCTTGCAACCATTTGCAACTCTAGTCCCAGGCGCCAGAAGCCATCTTCTGCCATGTGTAGGCACCAAGTATGCACATACATACATACAGGCAAAACACTCACGTAAATAAATAAATAAATAAGGGGCTGGAGAGATGGCTCAGCAGTTAAGAGCATTGGCTGCTCTTCCAGAGGACTCAGGTTTGAATCCCAGCGCCCACGTGGCAACTCATAGGTTTCTGTAACTGCAGTCCCAAGGGATCTGATGCCTTCATCCGGTCTCCGCAGACACCGCATGCACGCGGCACACAGACGTACATACATACAGACAAAACACCCTTACATATAAAGATAAAATATATTTGTAAAAAATAAATCAGCCTTTCAAAGAATTTGCAAGCAAGTGTGTGTGTGTGTTTTTGATCTGTAGAGGCCGGGAAAGGGTGTTGAATCCCCTGGAGCTGGAGTTTCCGGCAGTCAGGAGCTGCCTAACAGTTAGGAACCAAGCCCTCCAGGAGACAATTAGAAGGTAGTGAGGCTGGGGAAGGGGGCCTGAGCGGAACAAGTGGGTCATCAGCCTGCTGCTGTAGGCTGAGTCTTGCCTTCTTCTTCGGACACTAGTTGCTCTGAAGTGCTAAGCCATCTCTCCAGGCCATGATATTTCTGCCCCTAAGTTGCCTTTTCTTTTAAGTGTTGAGTCACTAGATAGAAAGCTAACTAACGCCGGGCGTTGGTGGCGCACGCCTTTAATCCCAGCACTCGGGAGGCAGAGGCAAGCAGATCTCTGTGACTTCGAGACCAGCCTGGTCTACAGAGCGAGTTCCAGGATAGCCTCCAAAGCCACAGAGAAACCCTGTCTCTAAAAACCAAAAAAAAAAAAAAAAAAAAAAGAAAGAAAGCTAACTAACACAACACTGCAATAAAAGCAGTGGCCTGGACAGCCCAGGTCCTGCCTTTAATGACCTAATACCCCGAGGAGAGAAGCTGCATCCTCAGACAGCCCAGAGTGGTCAGCACCCAGATGGGAGAAGCCTGGCTTTGGAAGGACCGAGCCTGTGATTAGGAAGTCTCCCTAGGTCAGGGCGGACAGGGCTATGACAGGGAAACCAGGGGCAAAATAATGAGGCCTGTGGTGACAAAACACAGGCCAGCACGGTCCAGACTGACTAGGGAAGCAGAGGGGCATCGGGGTCCCATAAGCAGTGTCCAGGACCTTCTAAGGACTCTGAACCCGGGGGCCTTCCTGAGGGATCAGCGGCTGGGATCTAGAGAAGCCTGAGTGAGCAGGGCATTCTTCATGGTGTGTGCGCGTGTGTGTGTGTGTGTGCGTGTGTGTGTGTGTGTGTGTGTGCGCGCGTGCGCATCTTGCCTGAGCCTCCACAGCATCCCGGCCTGGGGGTCCCCGAGAGCCGGCATCGTACCACGTGGGTCTGCACGTGCTGTAACCCCTCATTAGCTCTTGGAAGGGGATCCTGGTGGGATGGCTGTTTGGGGGACTCTGCTTAATTGCTGCGTTTGCTTAATTGCAACATCTGGAGAAGAGGACAGAAGCAGCGAAACAGCAGAAAGAATGAGGTTAAACTGCAGAGAGCTGAGGAGGCCTTGGGGGGAAGGAGACTGCTCAGATCCAAGCACGGTCCAGTGCATACAGAAACTGCCCCAGTGTGCACAGGCATGCCCCCGACACATGCCAGGATGCAATATAATGCCTACTCCAAGGGCCGTTGGAACATACATGTGCTGGCATACACACACAGGTGCACATTCAGACGTAAACCCCTGAAACACACAGCCACACATAAAGAACATGGGAGGTCATGTATGTAGGAGCAACACTGCACATGAGGATTCTTCCCCACCCACTCCACAAGCAACACTGAACGTCCACATGGGGCACAGGTGATGGCACACTCTGGCAATTCTAGAACTTGGGGTGTAGGGGCAGGAGGATCAAGGTCATCCTGGCTTGAACAGTAAATTCCAAGCCAGTCTGGCTCAGAGAACAAACCACAAGCGGCTAGGGCTATAGCTCTGTCCCCGGGTAGAGCGATTGCCTAGCAAGCTTGAAGTCCTGGGGCTCCATCTCTAGAACCGCGTATAACTGGGCATGGTGGTGCATTAAGACTAAAACCTCAGCACTTGGGAGGCAGAGGCAGGAAGGCCACATTCAAAGTCCTCTACTAAATAACTAATTGAAGACCAGCCCAGGCTACACGAGACCTTGTCTTAAAAAACAAAAAGAGGCCCGGGTGTTGGTGGTGCACGTCTTTAATCCCAGCGCTTGGGAGGCAGAGGCAGGTGGATCTCTGTAGGGAGTGATTTTAGGAATCCATAAGCACAGACCACTCCTGTGTGGGTGTGTTCACTGGTACTTACGGTACTTATGGGTAAATAGAGCTAGGGGGAGGAGACTCTTTATCTCTGTCTTTCAGCCTGGAGAGCAGCCTGTGGACCATTGGTTCTTAGATTTCTTGGCTTTTCAAGTAAGTGATTTCTCTTTCAATAAAGTATCACAGGACATCCATATTTTGTGTAGGTTAATATATCTGCTTCAGATCTCTGTGAGTTCGAGGCCAGCCTGGTCTACAGAGCGAGTTCCAGGACAGCCTCCAAAACAACACAGAGAAACCCTGTCTCGAAAAACAAAACAAAACAAAAGCAAAAACAAGAAGAGGCTTAGAGAGGTGGTGCAAGGGTTAAAGATGCTTGCTGCTCTTCTAGAGGACTGGGTTTAGTTACCAATACCCACAAGGAGTGGCTTAGAGACACCTATAACTGCAACGTGAAGAGAACTGGCGCCCTCTCCTGGCCCCCTCAGGTACCTACACCCATGTGGTACACACACACACACACACACACACACACACACACACACACAGAGAGAGACAGAGAGAGAGCAATAACTAATAACCTTAGCAGCAACAGTAACAGACCCCAAGTACACACATGCATATATATAAATATATGCATATGCATTAAGCGAATGAATGGTGTCAGTCAGTCCGCCTCAAAGGACACTATTTAGCAAGGGGATTTCAGCTCCTTCTAAGTCAGGGTTCTCAGGGAAAAGAGGATGCAGTGAGTATCCTGTCCCTCAACCAGTCCTACCCACCAACACCCACGGTTGGACTCCACTGGAGTTAACTCAGCTTCCTAATTAGCACACGAATCCAGAGGGAGGGTTAAAGATTCATTTAAGAGGCCCCGGGACTGAAAATGCTCCTCACTCCAGTGCTGACCTCCCTAAATCAGACCTGTGTAGAGGTCAGAGGTCAACTTTATGCAGCTGATTCTTTCATCCTACCCCCCCCTTTTGATTCGTGATCTCTTTATGTAGCTCTGGCTGCTCTGGAACTCACAGAGATGCAGCTGCCTCTGCCTTCTGAGTACCAGAATTAGAAACGTGCACCAGCATGCCCAGAAACATTTCACTTTTCTTTTTGGCAGTATTATAGATGGAACCCAGGACCTTGCCGAAGCTGGGCATTCACGGCATCACTGTCTACATCCCCCCCACCCCCTGCTCTTCCTACCTCTGTGTCGATCCCGGGGTCTGAACTCATCCTGCAGAACCACCTCACCAGAGCAACGTTTTGTTTCTTACAGGTGTTCTAGGTGTCCTCCCGTTTGGTGACTCACACACCAGACTCACTCATATGGTGACTCCATTATTTCCTGGGGCTCAAGATTATCGTCCTCTTACCTGACAAATATGAGGGGACAGGGTGGAGATTTGCCAGTTTCTTCAAGTTGTCCAGAAGGGACCTACTGCCTGCCCGTATTTTATGGCAGAGAACTGGTCACACAGCCAGCTGAGATACACAGGAAGTTGAGTCTGTCCCCAGCTACCCTGCCGTCACAGATCAATAGGCGGAGTGTGAGCTATCACTAACCATCCCCAGACCCCAAGCCCCAGTGGGTTGGGGACTCTCCTTTCTTCTGCTATATAGAGTCCCTCTCCAGGGAGAAGTGTTCTGCCTGCCTTTGGAGTGCGTGACCACAAACTCGGGACAAATGAAATAGACTTGATTTCCAGGAGTGTTAGAGGGTTTTAGTACCACGACAAAATACCCGCCAGAAAGAACTTGAGAGGAGATAATCACTTATTTTGGCTCTTGGTTCCAGAGGGTCCAGTTCAACATGACATCGCAGAACAGAACAGCTCACGTTGAAGGGTCCAGGAGGCAGGGGAGGGGATGATGGACCCCCTGGCTTCTCCTTCGCCTCTGTATTCCATCCTAGCCTGTGGAATGGCGCTCCCAGTGGGAACACTCACAGACACACTCAGAAGTGAGCTTCACCAATCTCCTAGGGGCTTCCAAACGCAGTCAAGTTCACGATGGAGACTGAACCATTCGCATCTTTAGGGCAACGCTGAGAAATGGCGGTTAGTGCGTACCACACTCCGCACAAGCTTTCCATCAGGAAAAAGACAAAGCCCTCCTGTTGGTGGTGGTGGTGATGGGCTTCAGGGGTGCCATGCAAGCCGTATGGGAGGAAAGCCCCGAGACTGGAAGGGAATTGGCTTCTAGGGGAGAGCCCCATTGAGTGCGGGTCCATCCATGCTCTCATGGAATCCTAATGACTCCGGCTCCTGACCCAAACCACTGCTGACCCAATGCTAATCAGTCATCTGACCTGTATGAATAGAACCTGTGAGGACTTGAGTACTAGTTACCAACCTAAGGTGATTGCAAACTTTGTCTTTGGAATGGGGCTAAGAAGCAGCATGGGCAATCCCCAACTTAGAGATTCATGGGCTAAGGGCCATCTTGAGTCAACTCGTGTTAACCACAACCTCAAGATAATTGAAGGAGCCTCCGGAGGAATGGCTCAGTGGTTAATGTACTTGGTGTGCAAGCATGAGGATCTGAGTTTGGATCTCTACCACACATGTAGAGCCTGGCCTATAATTCCAGTTCTAGCAAGGCAGACATAGGGGGACCCTGGACACACACACGCGCGCACACACACACACACACACACACACACGCACGCACGCACGCACACGCACACACACACACTATTTATTTTTGTTTTTTTGAGACAGGGTTCCTCTGTGTAGCCCTGGATGTCCTGGAACTCACTCTGTACACCAGGTTGGCCTCAAACTAGAGATCTGCGGGCCTCTGCCTTCCCGGAGTGTTGGGACTAAAGGCGTGCGTCACCATCGCCCGGCCACAATTTGCTTTTTAAGGGATAACTTAAAAGGGTAGTAAGATATTCATAGTCAAAAGGACACAGGCTTTGAAGCCTGACAGTCTAGGTTCAAATCCCAGCTCTGTCACGGACCAGCTGAATGACTCTGGCCTCTTCTGCAGGCCTCGATTTCACTCCTGTAAAAGGGTTTGATAATAGCTCAAATGGTCGTTGAGAGGATTAAATTAGCTAATACGTGTAGCGCTCTGAAGCAGTTCTTTGCCACATGAAAAGTGCTTATTCTGTAATAACCAGCCATGCAGCCAACAGTTGCTGTCCTGATTTCATTTAATCCTCATACCGGGCTCTCCTCCAATCTCATTACTACAGCCCCTTCTTGGCTCAGGTTTCACAGTCTCATCCTCTGGACCAGTTTCCCAGAGGTTCCAGGGCGACTCTCAGCATTCCCAACACGGCCCCCACCCCGGACTGCTCCCAACTGGGTTTTCGGACGGCATCCTAGCTGCTAGTTGCCACCTGGAGGCAGCAACGCACCACGGGGCTCCCTCCCCTGAGCGCAGCGCATTATGGGACAGGTAGTCTTGCTTGTGAGCGAAGCATCCGCTCTGCCATGGAAAGAGAACTACATTTCCCAGAAGGCATCGCGACACCCTCTGCCTCACCTTGCTCCGGCTTCGCCCATTCGGTGGTTGCCTCCCCAAACCTCACAACGAGGATGGGGCGTGGGATTTTTAGACTGAGCACCTTTGCCCGAGAGGGTGGTGCTGCGCACGAGGCCTGCTGATCCCACTGGACCTTAGCTGTAGAATTAGGGACCCGAGGAGCTGCAGATGTCAAAGCTGCAAATTAGCCCGGAGAGGCGAGGCTAAGGCATCCCTTAACTGGAGCAAGCAAAGGAGACCAACCATTACACCCTTGCAAATACCCCATTGCTAATTTAGCCGACACCACGCTCTCCTGTGTCTAAACTGTCCCTTGTTAGTTCCGGAGCCTGTTCGTGGCTCCCAGATCTTCGAAAAAACAAAACCCCCAAACCCTTCCTTTCTCTTCTTTTTCTTTCTAACCGTGCCTCCCCATTTTAAAACCCTATTATGGTAATGTTTAGCTATACACAAAAATAGAATTATATAACGATCCTCCAAGTACCCATCTCCCAGCTTCAATTATTATCAACATATGGCCAATCTTGTTTTATTTATTCCGCCTCCCCCACCCAATTAGTTTAAAGCAAATCCCAGACAGCCTATAATTTCATCTATAAATACGTATCTCTAAAATATCAGCTTCTTTAAAAAAAAGAACACATCTAAAACTAACAAATTTTCCTTTTTCCTTCGTGGTGTGGAATATCAGAATTGTCTCTAAATTTCTCTGTTTTACAAACTATCAATTCTCGGTTTGTTCTAAGAGTCTGTACATCATATTTGTTGGGAGTTTCTTTAAGTCTTACATTCTATAACAATGTCCCTTCCCTCTCATTTACCTGAGTCTGATTTGATTGGTTGCATTTTTACTGGCTTTTTTCTTTTTCTCTTGTGTATGTATGTTCACGTGTTTGTGGGAACGCGTGTGTTTGTCTGCCTGTGGAGGCCTGAGATTGACTGAATCTCCCTTGATCACTGTCTACCTTATTCACCGAGGCGGGGTCTCTCAACTGAACCCAGAATTTGTGAATAAAGAAAGCCATTCTGGGCTGGAGCGATGGCTCAGAGATTAAGAGCACTGGCTGCTCTTCCAGAGGACCAGAGTTCAATTCCCAGCAACCACATGGTGGCTCACAACCATCTATAGTGGGATCTGATGTCCTCTTCTGGCATAAAGGAATACATGAAGATACATAAAATAAATAAAATCTTAAAAAAAAGAAAGTCGTTCTATCCCTTGTCTGTACCTTCAGAGCTATGGAATTAAAGGCAGACTGTCATTTCTGCCTGTCATTTCATTGGGTTCTGGGATCTAACTGTTCTCATGCTTATGAAACAAGAGCTTTGACCACTGAACTATCTCCCCAGCCCTTTGACCTCTGAGACCAGACCTGGGTGTCTTTTGATATATTCGGTTGTTCCCTGTATTTGCAAACTGGTAGATTTGCAAAAAAGGCTTGGTCAGATTCAGAGTCGATGTTGGGGTAAGTGTGTTTCATGGATGAGTGCTTCCATCTTTCCAAGTACATCGTCTCATTGTCTTTTCCGTAATTTGTTTGGCTTTTTGAGACATGGCTTCTCTGTGTAGCTCTGGCTCTCTGTAGACCAGGTTGGCCTTGACCTCCTGAGTGCTGGGACAAAAGGAGCTTGCCACCACAGCCTGGTCCCTTTTCTGTAGTGCTAATGGCTGATGGTGGCTTTTCATCTTCCCGTCCTGTTTGCTATAAAAACACAGCCAAGCTTCAGATAGGAAATAGTTCATGACCCCTCCCCATCTTTCTGTTACAGACATCTTTGTGTGTGTACACATGTGTGCATGTGTCATGGTACAACCTTCAGAGGCCAGAAGATAACCTTGGGAATTACTTTCACTTTCTACTCGTTTGAGTACAGCTCTCTCCGGTTTTGTGTTTTGTTTTGTTTTGTTTTGTTTTTGTTTTTGTTTTTGTTTTTTTTTTTTTGCTGATGAGTATGCCAGGCTAGATGGCCTGAGAGCTCACAGGGTTTTTCCTGTTTACCTATTCCTCATAGCATCGCATGAGATTATAAACATACACTACCACACTCAGCTTTACATAGGTTCTGGGGATTTGAACTCAGATCCTTGTTCTTGCATGGCAAATACTTTTTTTTAAACTGGGTTGTCTTCACATAACCCATAATTTAAAGTTTTCATTTTTAGCATCCATCCTTGCATCTCGAGAGGAGCGGGTCTCCATCTTCAACTCATTGGTCCTGTAATTATGGCTGGCACTAGAGCTACTGGATGTGGTCCACATTGTGATCAGGGACAGAGATGGAGACACAGCCCTACACTGTCCCTCAAAGTAGCCTCAGCATTCCCTTAATCTTCTAGGGACTTGACTCAGGTATGATTGAATCCTTGACTTTGGCACTGAAAAGAATTTCAGGATGAGACAGTATAGAGTTGGAGTTTATTAAAACATTAAAAAAATATTTTTGAAATAGAGGTGAAGAGAAAGAGAGGCCAGGCAGCGGTGGTGCACATGTTTAATCCCAGCACTCAGATCTGTGAGTTCAAGGCTAGCCTCATCTACAGAGCAAGTTCTAGGATAGCCAGGGCTATACAAAGAAACCCTGTATTGAAAACCCAAAGACAGAGAGAGAAACAGAGACTGAGAAGGGGAGGGAGGAAGGGAGGGAGGTGTTCAAGAAGGAAGTGAGACTTAGCCCATGACATGAGTGTAAGCTTCTCAAAGAAGAATCTCACTTCATCTTTAAGATTGCCACACAAATCAGGGCGGTGGTAGCGCACACCTTTAATCCCAGCACTTTGGGAGGCAGAGGCAGGTGGATCTCTGTGAGTTCGACCACAGCCTGGTCTTCAAAGGGAATTTTAGGACAGCCAGGGCTGCTAC
Source organism: Mesocricetus auratus (assembly GCF_017639785.1). Lineage (NCBI taxonomy): Eukaryota > Metazoa > Chordata > Mammalia > Rodentia > Cricetidae > Mesocricetus > Mesocricetus auratus. Next base: position 1,481,555 of record NW_024429223.1, read on the forward strand.
ATAGAGAAACCCTGTCCCAAAAAACAAACAACAACAACAGCAAAACAAACAAAACAAAAAAGAGTGTCACATGCAGGTCTTTGGATGTTATTACTTTTAAGGGTATTGTCTTTAAGGGATTCTGAGGGTGGCTCCCGAGGGGCATCTGGCAGGGTTACAATTGCTAAGGTAAAATCTCCGTGTCAGGGATGCAGGAAGTTAGGATATCTTCACAGTAAACAAATTTCATAGCATTGTTTCTGTGAGTCCTGGGAAATGTGTGGGAGAGGAGAGAAGCCCTACCCAAGGTCACATACATGTAGGCCTGGAACCTGGGCCATTTCTGTTTTACCACAGAAAGGAATATTGTCTGTGTGGTGGGACTTTCACAGCAAATGATAATGGTGGTGAAGCTCTTGCTCCTGAGCTAGAGAGAGTCTTCATCCAGACTCCAGGGCGAGTGACTCCTTTTTCTTCCCACATTTCCACAAGTTTCCCTACCTGTCGACCTTGCCTCGGTTTCCCTGTCTGTCTCTCTTGCATCAGTCTTCTTAGCTGTCTGTCCTGCCTCACATACCAACGACTATTGACTGGTCAGTCCTCATCAAGATTTCCTGCCACGACAAAATATACCCGGGATCTTAAAGACTTAACATGAAAAACAGAGCAAAAATCACCTCACCAGTGGATAATCCATTGAACTGATGGCATCTTGATATGTTCATGATAAAATATTAGTAACAAGGTTCATGTAGCCCAGACTGGATTCAGATTCCTTATGTTGCCAAAGATAACCTTGAGCTCTACATCCTCCTGCCTCTGTCTCCCAAGTGCTGCGATTATGGGTGCAAGACACCATGCGTGCCTTGACTTGTGAACGATGAACTAAGTAACCAAATACAAGCGAAATACCTAATGTAAACTAATTCCATCTGTTTCTCTTATGCTTTCAAAAAAGTGCATGTGTGTGTGCGTGTGCGTGCGTGCGTGCGAGCGTGCGTGTGTGTGCGTGCGTGTGTGCGCGTGTGCGTGCGTGCGTGTGTGCGTGTGTGCGTGTGTGCGTGTGTGCGTGTGTGCGTGTGTGTGTGTGTGTGTGTGTGTGTCACTGCTCAGACAGCTTGCAAGAGTCCATTCTCTTTTTCACTGTGTGTGTCCTGGGCATTGAACTCAGGTGTCATGCTTGGCAGTAAGATAGCTGGCCCTGTCTCTTTCTCTTTTACTCTTTCATACTTTTCATTGTAGCTGTTAGATATTAGATCACAGACCCCCTGGGTCTCTCTCTCTCTCTCTCTCTCTCTCTCTCTCTCTCTCTCTCTCTCTCTCTCTCTCTCTCTCTCTCTCTCTCTCTCTCTCTCTCTCTCTCTCTCTCAGAAATTAGGCCAGGTATCCCTGGAAAAGACGTGATAAAGCCTGCCATGACCCTACAGTTTTGCTCCCTGTGTGGCTGTGAGTACGCTCTGGCTGATCTTGAATTACAACTTTTGTTAGTGTCTTGTTACTTCTGGTGTGTAAAAGCTGGGCCAGGCTGGGTCCTGTAATGTGGAGTTTGCTTACCCCTTCTGAAAACCTACAAGCGTTAGAACCTCCCTTTGAACTCTGGAACTGAAGATTCTCTCTCTTCAGGACCCTTGTCATGGCTTCGATCTCTCTCTCTCTCTTTTTTGGTTTTTATGAGACAGGGTTTCTCTGTATTGTTGTGGAGGCTGTCGGTCCAACCTGGCCTCGAACTCACAGAGATCCGCCTGCCTCTGCCTCCTGAGTGCTGGGATTAAAGGCGTGCGCCACCACCGCCTGGCAGGCTTCGATCTCTCTTAATGCTCTCCTGCTTCAAGACCCAATCATGGCTGCTCTGGGCCACGATGCTTTCTCCTCACAAAGTTCATTTAGTATCAGCTTTCCTTCTACAAACCTGCCATTGTTTTCTTTTATGTATCACCAGAAACTTCACAATCACATGAGTTGGCAGGCATAGTAGCTCAGCACTTGGAAGGTGGATAAGGAATTTGAGGCCAGCCAGAGCTACAAAATAAGACAGTTTCACAGCGAAACAATAATCCATGTGTACATACATAATATAATCATGTGTGTAGCTCTCCAATGACAATCAGAAGATGTTGTTCCAGGCTAGTGGTTTTCATGGGAGAGATTGATGGACCAGCACCACGTGATTCTTGGTTGGACATGTACGCCCCAATCTACTGAGTCAGTCCCAAGTTTCTCCTCCACAGGGAAGTCTGATCCTGGTGGCCAAAGACAAGCTGCCTGGGACCTCTGCCCCCAGCGAAATCAAGATAGCCAGGGAGGAACCTAGGGTTCCAGGCAGGCAGCTGGTAAATCTCTGTCATTTTTAATAGATCCAGGAGTTGCTTGGTTTATTATACACTTCCTGTGTACTTAGGTGTACTTGGCCTTCTCAGATCTCTGATGGCGTTGATGACTAACTAGGTTAATGATAGCTTTGCTCCTTTAACAGTAGCTCAGCAGCTCTTCCCCCAAGGCTTCAACCGCCTTCTCAGTTCTGAAGCCTCAAGCCTCGCTTCCACAGTCTGCTAGGTCTCTTTACGTCTGGAAGGCCTAAGGAAGTGTTTCCAGGTATGCAAATACAAGTTGTGAAGAGCTAAGAAAGTGATTTAAGGTATGTAAAAAGATGGGAAATGTTTCGGGTTTCTTACCCTCTCGATGCTATTGTTATATTAAGACTTCAAAAGTGGAGACTTTTGTTTTTTTGAGACAGGGTTTCTCTGTGTAACAGTTCTGGTTGTCTGGAACTAGTTGGATCAAATTCATAGTAATCCTCCTGCCTCTGCCTCCTGAGTGATGGGATTAAAGGTGTGCGCCGCCGCCGCCGCCACCACCGCTCTGCAAAAATTGAGAATTTTAGCAGTCAGTTGAGTTCTGATAATCTATTAATCTAGTTCTGCTAAAGCACTGCTAATATTATAATAGTCCCAAGCTCAAACATTTCAAATTTCCATTCGTTGTCTTCTAAGTATAGATGTAAAAATTGTTTCTCATTGTGCTAAGAACATCTGTGTCCAATCTACAGATCTAGCCCTCTGGAACATGTGCTCTGCTTTTAACCCAGTATCATTTTTGGGTTCCCAGGCTTTTACTGTGACTAAAAACCATGAGTCTACTGCCTTTTTTACAAAGTGGATTTCAGTACAGATTACAAACAGTGGTGATGCTACCTAAAACTTTTTTTATAAACTTAAAAATAAATTCTTGCAAGCTTCAGGGAATTGATTTGGATCTATCTCTCACAGGTCAAACGGACTCCAGATAAGTACTGTTTTACTGCCTTTCTAAGGGTGGAATTTCTCCTCCTTTCCCTGGTCTTGGGACTCCCCTCCTCCAACTGCCAGGACTGTGAGCCTACAAGTTTCAAATGTACACTCTGGATAAAAAATTTCCCCTAAACTCCTTAACTTCTCTCCCTAGTCCATCGATCCCAGCAGATTTCAAGTTAAATACAGACAGCTCCAGCAACTCTCAGGCTCCAGGTGTCCCCTCAAAAATCTGCATCCTGTACAGCTTCAAAGCGGCTAGCCCCACGTGGTCCCGCAGAGCCTGGAAAGTGAGTGAAACAGCCTGCTCTGCCCAGATGTGGCCAACACTCCAGCTTTTGGGGTCCTCAACAACGACACCCCAATGTCAACAGGAAGTAGTCATACCAGAGGTCGCATCACCTCTTATCATTTATTTATTATCAACCAAAAGCTGGGATATTAAGTCACAAACCCTGAGACAAATGGCTAAGGTGCCTGTTTAACAATCAAAACAGACCTGACTGCCGACCTGATGACCTGACTGCTGGGTTCTCCAAGCAACCCCCAGCCCCTTACCTGCAGTAGGTATGATCGGCATGCCCCACCCCATACGCTAAACTTCTCCAGCCCTGGGACTGGGCTGCCCTTCCCCAGCTGCCTTTCCCTATAGAATCCAGACATTTTGGTTACCCTTCCTCTTTAGGCCTCCCGGCTGCTGCCCCCGGTCATACACACACACACACACACACACACACACACACACACACACACACACCGTATCCCCACGGCCCCCAATCTCCTCACCTGGCTCAGGGTCGTGTCCACTCTGTACTCCCCCGATGCCCCTGCTTCTGGCTATGCTCTCTTTCTCTCTCTCTCTCTCTCTCTCTCTCTCTCTCTCTCTCTCTCTCTCTCTCTCTCTCTCTCTCTCTCTCTCTCTCTCTCTGGCTTTGGAGGCTGTCCTGGAACTAGCTGTTGCAGCCTCGAACTCACAGAGATCCGCCTGCCTCTGCCTCCCGAGTGCTAGGATTAAAGGCATGCTCCACCACGCCCAGCGTTACTTCATTTTGAGTCACAGTCTCATATAGCCCAGGCTAGCCTCAAGCTCCCTTTGTAGCTGAGGATAGCCTTGAACTCTTGATCCTTTGGTCTGCTGCGCCTCAGCGCTGGTATTACCGGGGAATATCACCACACCCAGCTAAAATATGAAAATTTAATTAAACTTATATGGAGCTCTCTTCCCCAGAGAGTGAAATCCAAAGAAATCTATCCCCGCAAGATGCTTTAATACTTTTTAGACAAAGAAGGGTAAATCTTAGTGCAGGGACAAAACACAGGGTAACTGAAGACTTTGGGGCAAAAATGCGTGCAGAGAATTTAGTCAGGGCAGATTCACTTGCAGATCCCTGGTGCCTGGTTGTGAGCTGAGAATAAATTGTCTCTGGTAAAGGAGGATTTATGTTCTGCCTTGAGGTGGACAGATGACAAGGACAATGCAGAAAGTCCCTTTGCATTCTAACCTTCCCCCAAATCCCCTAGCCCCACTGTTTAAGGGAGAAATATTACCATTTCCTCTGGGCCAAGTAGGAGCCTGTGAAGTAATCGGAAATGAACAGTCACAGGAAATTGCCACCACCAAGGTTGGAGGAACAAAGAGATGTCATAAGAGACTAAAGAGGAAGTCACCCAGTAGAAACTGAAGCCCAAATGCAGAGAGACAGGGAGGATCACCGTGGCCACCCACTTCCTCCCTCAGCCTCCTCCCATACCTCCCAGGGGAGCGGGGAGCTACAGCCTGAGACTCTGGCAGCCGGAGGCTCTGAGGAGCAGCTGGATGCAGCCCAGAGTGACCCAGCACCATCCCCTAGTGAACCGTGTCTGACCCCAGCTCCTGTCCCTCTCTTGGAATTATGAGCCAACATGTGGGTTCTGGGAACCAAACCCTGGTCCTCTGTAACAACAGCAAGTTCTCTTTTTTTTCTCTTCTTTTTTTAAATATTTATTTTTTATGTATACAATGTTCTGCCTACATGTATGCCTGCAGGCCATAAGAGGGCGCTAGATCTCATTACAGATGGTTGTGAGCCACCATGTGGTTGCTGGGAATTGAACTCAGGTCCTCTGGAAGAACAGCCAGTGCTCTTAACCTCTGAGCCATCTGTCCAGCCCCAGTAAGTTCTCTTAATCACTGAGTCATCTCCAGCCCCCTCCTCAATCTTTTTTTTTCTTTTTTGATACAATGTATCATATATCCCAAGCAGGTCACAACTTTCTATGTAGCCAAGAACCACATCGAGCAGAGTTCTGATTCTCCTGCGTCTGCCTCCTGAGTCCGGGGTTATTAGCATTTACCAATACACTCATTCCATCTACCACTAGCACTAGATGGTTTTCACCATCTCTTCTTGATTTGGGGGCCAAAGGCGAGCATCAGGCTGAGGTTCAAGATGACTCATTCACGTGACTAATACACATGGCCACTTCAGCACGAAGTACCGCCCCCACCCCTTGAGCAGACGTCCCCAAAGGTCCAGGCAGACGTGCTTGTGGCCTTTTCTGATGTGGCTTCAGACATCACAGGATGACATTCTACTTTCTGATAGACAGCTGTGAACCCAGCCAAGGTGACACTTCACGAATCTGTCATTGGGAGGAGGAATGGATTTTGGTTTATGGATGCAAATTTAAGGTTAATTTTGTATACTCTTGCTTGGGGCATTGCACTTATGCGGTTTATTAAAAGTATAGTGTATAATTAAAAACGCAAGTTAGTAGGTAGTCATCTATAATAATCAAACTTGTATCATATTAGATATATTTTCAAGGTTAACAGATATATTTAGGTAGATGGTCTTCAAGCACTTCAAAGACCTATACTATATGGCATTTAATACGTTTAATAACCTAAGGCTTTTCATGACAGGGAGACACGTCTGCTCCTGACAGCATCAATTTACTTCAAAAGAGGATAGTGGGCATAGAAGAAACTCCATATGGAATTTGCTTTCTTTATGACAAAACCTTTTGAGCCATTTGGGCAAAGAAACTGCCCTTGCCTCAATTGGTGACAGTATACTGTCCAAATTGGACCATCAGGACACACACACACCCACACACACACACACACAGAGGGAGAGAGAGAGAGAGAGAGAGAGAGAGAGAGAGAGAGAGAGAGAGAGAGAGAGAGAGAGAGAGAAAGTGGCTGCCAAATTTTGCCAAGACAAGTAGGACAGTCCTTCAAAATTCCCTGCTTCACAGAAAAGTCTATCAGATACACTGGGCCTGTAGGCCAACGAAGGGTGCCCCAATGTTATAGAACTTGGTGACTGTCCAGGTAACCAGATGTCCCTGTCATTAAGTAACATTTCACCCTTCTGGAGTCTTTGAGAGAATTAAAGACGACTGTCTTTCTTAACATGAATGATCATCACCCAGATCAGGGATAAGACACTATAGCCCTTTGTTTATTTGCTGATTTCATTTGTCCTTCCATTTATTCTTCTTTCACCAGATTCGTTTTGGATCCCACCAATCTCCTAGGCTCTCAGTGCTGTGCATAGACACACACATACACACACACACACACACACACACACACACACACACAATGAGATGGTAAAATTGTGGCTCTCAGCTAGATACAGTAGCACATGCCTGTAATTAGTTAAGACCAGGAGTTTGAAGCCAGCATGGGTAACTTAACAATACTTCATGGAGGGGTTGGAGAGATGGCTTTTTGGCCAAGAGCCCTATTTGCTTTTGGAGAGGACCTGGGTTCAGTTCCCAGCACTCAAATGGCTGGTCACAATTGTCTAACTCCAATTCCAGTGGGTCTGATGCCCTCTCCTGGCCTCTTGGCACTGTACAATATGGTACACATGCACACATACAAGCAGGTAAATACTCATACACACACCATAAAAATAAAGTACGTTTAAAAAACAAAAAATACCTCATCTAAAACAAGATGCAGCTCACATAATTTAAAGTATCGTTTTAGTGTGACAATAACTATTCTTGATAATTCTGCACAGGACAGAATGCAATGTTACACCGGTTGGATTTATGTCTGAGCCATTTGGGAGAACAATATCAATTCAGAGCTTCATCTTAGCATGACAAATGAAAATAAATTCCAAATGGACTTGGGTAAAATGTGGGTATACTATTACACAATAAAAGTGTAGAAGATGAAATGAATATTTAATAACCTGTGGGTACAGAAAGACTTTCTGTACTTCAAAGTGGAAGAATGAATCACTAAGGAAAAGATAGATTCATTGGACTGTGTAAAGAGTTGATTTCCCTGTGTCCAAAGACAACATGCTTAACAAGATCAAGTTAAATGAGTAATAATCATAATAAAGATTCGCAAGAAGATAGTAAAAATGGTTAGCATCCTAAATGTAGCAAAGACATTAATAAATTGCTGTGAAAAAATTTAAAAACCCACTAACACAAAAAATGGACAAATATAGGGGAAGATACCTCACAAAAGAAATATAAATAATCCCCCCATGCCCAGTAGTGCTTGCTTTGATAGCACATAGACCAGTGGTTTTCAACCTGTGGGTCATGACCTCTTTGGAAATCAAATGACCCTTTCGAATATCAGATATCCTGCATGTCAGAGATTTACATTCTGATTCAGAACAGCAGCAAACTTATGGCTATGAAGTAGCAATGAAATAAGTTTATGGTTGGGGTGGGGTCACCACAACATGAGGAACTGTGTTGAAAGGTCGCAGCATCAGGAAGGCTGAGAACCACTGACACAGACTAAAAGGTCAAAGCCACTTTTACCCCCAGTGATATTTGAATAACAGTTGCACAGGTACTGAAACCACCCTTTGTGAGCCTTTGACGACGTGGTTCCCATAGCCCAGAGATGCTCAGGGGAGCGAAACCTGCCCCTGGGGCTGGGGTGTGAACAGAGTGGCTGTTCTGGAGAAGAATCAAGGAACCCGACCACAAAGATTGAAACTGTGTACACCTGTTGCTCTACTGTTTGTGCTTCCTGGGAGTTAAGTAATCTATACATAGGGGAAAAATCTCATTCCCAGGATGTCTGTGTATCATTTAAAATAATATTTAAAAGACAACATACTTAGGCAGAACAGAACCCAAAGAATGTTTAGATATGTACACATATATATGTATATTAAAGGTTTATTTATTTACTTATTATGTGTACAACATTTTGCCTCCATGCTGGAAGAGGGCACCAGATCTCATTACAGATGGTTGTGAGCCACCACGTAATTGCTGGGAATCGAACTCAGGACCTCTGGAAGAGCTGTCAGTGCTCATAACCTCTGAGCCATCTCTGCAGCCTGTTTCTATATACATCATACAGACAATATACAGTATATATTACAAAGGACTGAGCAAGTTCAACAGCAGCCATTTCCACTCAAGAGAGGCAAGAACCCAGTGGCTACTCAGTCCATGGAGCTCGCTGCTTTAGCAGTCCCGACCTGGAACTGATGGCTTGGAGCTTCCTCCAGCATCTCCACTGACATCGAGCGTGGGTTGGAAGTTGACGAGGCTGGAGTCTGATGGAGTCTGTGGCGGCAGAACAGATGCAATTGCTCAGGTGAGCAGGGTACATTGCCTCCTTTTAGGACCTCATTATAGCGGGCTACCCGCTAACCAGTGCTGCTGACCCTGAGGACAGTCTTCCTCCTTGTCCTGGCTTGCTTTCCGTTGCCGAGATAAACACCCAGGACCAAAGTCAACCCGGGGAGGAAAGAGTTATCTGGCTTACACATCCTGATCACTGTCCGGGGGAAGTCAAGACAGGAACCATGGAGGAAAGTTGTATCTGGCTTGCTGTCAGGCTCACATTTAACTGCCTTTCCTAGATAATCCAGGACCACCTGCCCAAGGGTGGCACCACCCATGTGGGCTGGCCTCTCCCACATCAATCGTTGATCAAGGAAATGGCCCACAGACTTGCTTAAGGCCAGTCTGACGGAGGCAATCCCTTAGGTAAGATTCTCTCTTCCCAGGTGTCCCCACACACTCACAGACACTCCCAAAGGTGTGTCTCCTAGGTGACTCTACATCTCAGGGAGCTGAGAATCCAAACTAGCCATCACACACGGGTAACAGGCACTCAGCTTACCAGCCTGCAACAGAAAACCATGAAGATGAGAGAAGATCAGAGCAGGCTTTAATGAAGTCAGAAGAGCTGTTTGTGGCAGGGACTTCTGTCTACACGCAAAAGTCCATGATAACTGTACAAGAAAGTGTGGGATATTCTATACACTGTGTGATTATACTGTGACTGGGTTAATAAAGAAACTGACTGGCCAGTCGTGGGGCAGGTAGAGGTTAGGCGGGACTTGCAGACAAAAAGAGAGCTTGAAGAAGAGGAGGAGGAGCCTGAGACTCTCCAGGAGACATGGAGAGGAGGAGGAGCCTGAGACTCTCCAGGAGACGCTGAGAGGAGGAGATAAACTTGCTGTACTGAGAAAATGTGCCAAGTTACGCGGTCGAGTGTAGATAATAAATATGGGTCAATTTCAAATCTAAGAGTGATCTAGTAACAAGCCTGAGCTGTTATAATTAATAATAAGTCTCCATGTGAGTATTTGGGGGTGGCTGTCAAGACACAGAGAAACAAGAAAGGACCTCTTATGCATTGCATTTCTGGCTTCCCTTGGTCGGGAAGACCAGTTGGCAGTTACAGGCAAATGTCATGCCTTGCCTTCTGCCTCATCCCTTAGGTCCCAAGACCTGCTCAGATTCCAAGGAAATAGACTCTGCCCTTTACCGGATGGTGGTGTAGTCCGTAGCACAGATACAGAGACAAGGAAGGGACAGACGCTGAAGCAGCCACTATTGCTCAGGCAACCGGAGCCAAGAACGTATGGGTAAAGCAAATAAGTAGCCATTGGTGTGTGTGTGTTTGTGTGTGTGTGTGTGTGTGTGTGTGTGATGCCTTCAGAGGCAAGAAGAGAGCATCAGGTTCCTCAACCCAGAGCTGGAGTTACAGGCTGTTGTGAGTCACCCAACATGGGTGCTGGGAATTGAACCTAGGCCCTCTGGAAGAGCAGCAAGCGCTCCAAACCACTGAGCCGTCTCTCCAGTCCCATGAGGAGCTATTGTTAATGGTAGTTTTTCAATATGTTGTAAGCAGTTGTATTTTATTATAGTTGCAGCTTATCTCTCAGTGCCTAATTTATATTTTATATATTTATATATAGGTAGATTTCTATGTATGGGAAATTCACGATAACTATGTGATATAGAAATGAATGTTGTTATGGATTTTGATTTATTGATGCAAATTTAAGGTCAGTTTGTTATATGTATAGTTCTCCTCTTGTTTTGATGTTGTTGAAGTCAAACTCCTTAACGAGTTTCTTCAATGCCTATCTTTCTCTCTGAAATAATTGGTGTTGCGAGGAGCAGTTATGTCTCATTGCCACTAAAAACCCTAAGCCATTTTAAATGTCATATTCTGTAGGTCTTTGAAAGGTTTGAAGAATATCTATCCATTTGAAATATATCTCTGCATATCTAGAAAATTTAACTAACATAACTATTAAGTTTTGACTATTATAGTGACTACAATCTGTATTTAATTATACACTATATTTTTAAAAAAGATTTATTTATTTAGTATACAGTGTCTGCACTATTTACTCTACATGTGTCTCTGCAGGCCAGAAGAGGGCACCAGATCTTATGACAGATGGTTGTGAGCCACCATTTGGTTGCTGGGAATTGAACTCAGGTCCTCTGGAAGAGCAGCCAGGGCTCTTAACCTCTGAACCATCTCTCCAGCCCTGTACATTACATTTTTAAATGAGTTGTATAAACACAACATCATGGCCTATGGACTGAAGATGGATGCCCCAACATTACAGAAGAATGTTGGGTGTCTGTCCAAGCAGCGAGATGTCTCTGTCAATTCTAGAGTTTATATATTATCCTTCTGAGGTCTTTGAAGGAGTTGAAAACAGACAGCTATGGTTATGGTTTTCCTTAGTTATGACAAAAGATAAATTACATATAAAACTTTAGATTCACAAAGATAGGATAAAAGATAAAATATTTTCTTTAAATTTTGCCAAATGTTAATGGACTAAATATTATTAACTATAGTTCTTACTTGATAACTGTTTTGTTATATATAATTTCACTATGTCAAAATTAAAACCTTTCTGTGTATTCAGACAGAAAAGAGGAGATGATGAGGGATGTCCTTCTGTATATATGTTTCTCTTATCAGTTGATGAATAAAACACTGGTTGGCCAATAGCCAGGCAGGAAGGATAGGCGGGGCTACCAGACCAGAAGAAGGCTGGGGAGAGGAGGCAGAGAGGGGCTATGGAGAGACGCCATGCTGCCCAAGGAGTAACATGCCCGATTGCAGGTAAGCCACAGCCTCGTGGAAATACATAGATTAATAGAAATGGGATAATAATTAAGACAGAGCTAGCCCAACAAGTCTGAGCCATCGGCCAAACATTTTATACTTAATATAAGTCTTTGCGTGTTTATTTGGAGCAAAACGGTTGTAGGACCAGCTGGGACAGAAATCTCCATCTTCATTCATGGCCTGGCAATATGTCTCAGTGGCTGAGAACACTTGCTGCCAAGCCTGAGGACTAGAGTTAACCCAGGCTTGTCTTCTGATCTCCACATCTCTCTCTCTCTCTCTCTCTCTCTCTCTCTCTCTCTCTCTCTCTCTCTCTCTCTCTCTCTCTCTCACACACACACACACACACACACACACACACACACACACGGGAAAAGTAAATGAACTGTGGAGTTTAATGCTATTCTAGTTTCCAGGCATCTCCTGAGGTCTTAGAAAAGCATCCCCACACAGACCAGAGACAGCTGCAGGGCAAACAGTTGAGGCATCTGATAGATAGCCTCTCCATAGGTCTGCTTCCCTCTCTGGCCCTGCCATCTCAAGGTGAGTACCCTGGCCTGTCTGGTGTAGGATGGCTCCGCCATGTGTGCATTGCAGGCAGGAACCGGAGAAAGGAAACAGGTCCAGTTGAATGCACCAATCTTCCTAAACACAGATGAAACGAGAAATGAAATCTTAGCCTTAATTTATTCTGCCCCAAGGACCGAAGGGTTGCCTCTCCAGTTCCTTTCCAGGACAAAGAACCAATGTATAGCAGAAAGGTCGGCTCACCGGGGAGCAGCCAAAGGGGAGAAAGATGTACTTCCAGGTTAATACAATTTGTCTGGGAAAAAAGAACACCCATAATGCCAGCCATAAGGAGACTCAGGCAGGACAGTGAGAGTTTGAAGCTATTCTGGCCTCTATACAGTGAGAGTCCATCTCAAAGCACAAAACCAAACAGCCAAAGGGGAAATTTAATGAAACATTAAGGCATGTAGTCTCCCCCTGATAGGTGAGTTTTTCTTCTTTGTATGTTGGTGTATTTTTCAAATACTGGGCAAGAATTGTTAATTCTTTGAAGCTTCACTCATTGAGATAAAAGTGAGTGAGGGCATACAGCATACAAGTGTGGTGTGCACACCTTTAATCCCAGCACTGGGGAGACAGAGGCAGGAGGATCTCTGTGAGTTTGAGGCCAGCCAGGGCTATATAGTAAGACCCTGTCTTTAAATACTCAGGCATCTAACTTTGCGTGAAGAAAGAGGTCATCAGTGTATTCTAGAACATTTTCCCTCCCTCCCTCCCTCCCTCTCCCTCCAACCCCCTCTCTCTCTTTCTTTTTTTCAAAAAATTGTTTGTTTGAGACAGGGTCTTCTTTTTTAAAAAATTCTCCATTTATTTTTATTTTATGAGTATTGATTGGGGTTTTGCCTGCATGTGTGTCTGTGTGATGGTGTCAGATCCTCTGGAACTGGAGTTACAGAGAGTTGTAAGCTGCCACATGGGTGCTGGGAATTGAACCCAGGTCCTCTGGAGGAGCAGCCAGTGCTCTTAAAAACCGAGCCATCTCTCCAGTTCCAAGAGACAAGGTCTTTCTATGTAGCCCTGGCTTCCTGGAACTCACGCTGTAGACCAGGCTGGTCTCTTAACTCACGAGATCCACCTGCCTCTGCCTCCCAAATACTGGGTTTAAGGGAGTGAGTCACCTGCTCAGCTGGAAAATTCTTTTTTTGTTGTTGTTCTGGTTTTTGTTTACTTATTTGGTTGCTTGGTTTGGTAGTCCTGGCTGTCTGGGAACTTGTTATCTGCCTCTTTCTCCACAGTGCTAGGATCAAAGATGTGCAACCACCTCACTGAGCTTTTTTAGACCAGGTGTAGATGGGTAGGTCAGGTCCTGCCTCAGTCCGCTATTGCTAGGATTGTAGACATTCGTGCAATCTGGCTCTGTTGGCCATCAGATAACTAAAGTCCTGATGGGAGTCTCTCTCTCTTTCCTTAATAGTTTTACTCTCCTATATACTTCCTAAACAGCATAGTCTGATTTGGGCTGTTTTAAAATTCTTTGGGGTTTTTTTTTCAGTGCTGGGGATAGAAACCAGGGTTCTGGCACTCAGCTACACCTTAACCCCAAATTTTGTGTAATTAGGAGCCGCATTGTGTGAACTTTTGTATACAGTTTCTTCTTTCAGCCAACTTTATCTTTGCGAGATAAATCCAGACTGTGGTAAAGAGCTCAAGCGTGTTTATTCTGCTTACCACATGGCATTCCATTGTGTAGCTATGTCACGGTGTGTCCCATTGCCCTGTTCCACTGTGTGACTATGTCACGGTGTGTCCCATTGCCCTGTTCCACTGTGTGACTATGTCACGGTGTGACCCATTGCCCTGTTCCACTGTGTGACTATGTCACGGTGTGTCCCATTGCCCTGTTCCACTGTGTGACTATGTCACGGTGTGTCCCATTGCCCTGTTCCACTGTGTGACTATGTCACGGTGTGACCCATTGCCCTGTTCCACTGTGTAGCTATGTCACGGTGTGTCCCATTGCCCTGTTCCACTGTGTAGCTATGTCACGGTGTGTCCCATTGCCCTGTTCCACTGTGTGACTATGTCACGGTGTGACCCATTGCCCTGTTCCACTGTGTGACTATGTCACGGTGTGTCCCATTGCCCTGTTCCACTGTGTGACTATGTCACAGTGTGACCCATTGCCCTGTTCCATTGTGTAGCTATGTCACAGTGTGTCCCATTGCCCTGTTCCATTGTGTAGCTATGTCACAGTGTGTCCCATTGCCCTGTTCCACTGTGTGACTATGTCACGGTGTGACCCATTGCCCTGTTCCACTGTGTGACTATGTCACGGTGTGACCCATTGCCCTGTTCCACTGTGTGACTATGTCACGGTGTGACCCATTGCCCTGTTCCATTGTGTAGCTATGTCACAGTGTGACCCATTGCCCTGTTCCACTGTGTGACTATGTCACAGTGTGACCCATTGCCCTGTTCCACTGTGTGACTATGTCACAGTGTGACCCATTGCCCTGTTCCACTGTGTGACTATGTCACGGTGTGACCCATTGCCCTGTTCCACTGTGTGACTATGTCACGGTGTGTCCCATTGCCCTGTTCCACTGTGTGACTATGTCACGGTGTGACCCATTGCCCTGTTCCACTGTGTGACTATGTCACGGTGTGACCCATTGCCCTGTTCCACTGTGTGACTATGTCACGGTGTGACCCATTGCCCTGTTCCACTGTGTAGCTATGTCACAGTGTGACCCATTGCCCTGTTCCACTGTGTGACTATGTCACGGTGTGACCCATTGCCCTGTTCCACTGTGTGACTATGTCACGGTGTGTCCCATTGCCCTGTTCCACTGTGTGACTATGTCACGGTGTGTCCCATTGCCCTGTTCCACTGTGTGACTATGTCACGGTGTGACCCATTGCCCTGTTCCACTGTGTGACTATGTCATGGTGTGTCCCATTGTTCTGCGATGTTACCTGGGTTCGCTGTCAGGTCTGCACCTGTCCATGGCACCCGTCTCTCTAGGGTACAGATGGGGCGGAAGGCTGAATTAATTACCCAGAAGCACAATACCAAATTGGTTTTGAAAGTGACGGGTGTTGGGGAGATGGCTCCGTCAATACACCGCTTCCTGTGCCAGGATGAAGACCTGAGTTTGGATCCCCAGCATCCACAGAAAAGCCGGGTGTGGGGGTGCGTGACTATTAACCTAGTGCCAGGCAAGTGGAGACAGACAGATCTTTGTGGCTTCCTGGCTAACCAGGCAAGCTCCAGGTCTCAAACAGTGAGATGGGAAGTAATAGAGACGGCCTGCTACCTCTCTCTCTCTCTCTCTCTCTCTCTCTCTCTCTCTCTCTCTCTCACACACACACACACACACACACACACTGGAAAGCAGCTAAGCCACTGATGCCCTTCAGTCCTTTTTGTGATGCTCTGTCGATTAGCATCTTCATCGCTCCTGGTTCTGTCAGATCATACAATTTTTGATTTTGGAGATAAACGGGTGGGTGAGGAGTAGTTCTGTGTTTCTCACTGAAGTCAAGCACCTTTTAAAAGTCACTGAAATTCACACTTTCTTTGTGTGCATGTTTGGGAGGTGGGTTTCCAGGCGGGATTTCTCTGTGTAACAACTCTGGCTGTGCTGGAACTCGCTTTGAGAAACTGCCTGCCTCTGGCTCCCAAATGCTGGAATTAAAGGTGTGCGCAGGAGTCCTTGCAGTCCAGAAGAAAGTGTTGAGTTTCTCTGTGCATTGTTTTTAATAATACACACTGGAATAAAAAACATTCACTTTTATTATTTGTAATCCTGTGTGTGTGTGTGTGTGTGTGTGTGTGTGTGTGTGTGTGTGTGTGTGTGTGTAGACATCCTTGGAGCCCAGAAGGAAGTTTTGAATCCCCAGAAATGGAATTACAGGCAATTGTAAACCACTGGATTTGGGAGTTGAACTCAGATCTACTGCAAAGGCAGTATGTGCTCTTAACTGCTGAGCCATCTCTCCAGCCTCTAAAAACTAAGCATTGGGCTTGTGATGTAGCTCAGTTGGTAAAATCAGGCACAGTGGGGCACACTTGTAATCCAGTGCGGGAGAGGCAGAGGCAGCTACATCCTTGTGGGTTTGAGGACAGCCTGGTTGACAAAGAGTGTTGCACAAATTCTAACTGTTCTTAATAATAAATATCCAGAGTTAGATATTGGGGAGGGGTAGCTGAAGGATCAGAGAAGCAAAGCAGCCAGCCACTAACTCTGACCTCTACCTTGGACTGAAAGAGTGACCCTGTTTCCACAAAACCTCAGACTTCAGTGCTTTCCACCAAACCTCAGACTGCTCCTGTCTCCTTCAGACCTGTACTCCTCTCTAATGCTGGGATTAAAGGCATGCCATCCCAAGTGCTGGGGTCAAAGGTGTGAGCTCTGTTCCTCTTTTAGACTGATTCACTCTCATGTAGTCCAGGCTGGCCTCGAACTCACAGAGATCCATCTGCCTCTGTCTCTCGAGTGCTGGGAATAAAGGTGTGCGCCACCACTGCCTGGCCTCTATGACTTTGCACTCTGATATTCTGGCGAGCTTTTTTATATCATAACATATCACCGCAATAGAGAGTTTCAGATCAACTGGTGCTACATAGTGAGACCTTGCCTTAAAAAATAAGAGTAAAAATATTAAAATGACTGGGGAGTGTGGCTCTACTGAGGGTACTTACGTAACATACAGGGTCTTAGAATCAATTTCCCTTCCACACACACAAAAAGTGAATTCCTATATGCTTGTCACCACCTTCAATAATTGTCAACTCCTGACCATTTGTTTTTTGAGACACAGTTTCACTATGGAGCTCAGGTTGGCCTCAAACTCACAGCAATCCTCCTGCTTCTGCCTCTTCAATGCTGAAATCATAGGCATGCATATAATCCGGGCCAACATAGAAATCATTGAAAAAATTACATTTACGCCGGGCAGTGGTGGTGCACACGCTTAGTCCCAGAACTCAGAAGGCAGAGGCAGGCAGATCTTTGTGAGTTCGAGGCCAGCCTGGTCTACAGAGAGTTCCAAGCCTACCAAGGCTACACAGAGAAACCCTGTCTCAAAAGACAACAGATTACATTTGTTTGTTTATTTGTTGCAGGGGTGGGGATGTTAGCATGCCTGTGAGTGCTCATGAGTGTGCACACGCCCCACATGTATGTGGAGGCCAGAGGACAACTGGGATTGGTCCTCTTCTTCTACTGTGAGTCTTGGAGTTTGAACTCTGGTTGCCAGGGTTAACAAGCGCCTTTACCTGCCGAGCCATCTTGCCAGCCCCTAGAAGTCCTTTAGTGAATGCAAAGTCTCAATTTTTTTTGAGACAGGGTCTGTATAGCCCCAGCTATCCTGCAACTTGCCTTGTAGACCAGGCTGACCTCCAAATCAGAGGTACGCTTGTGCCGGGACTAAAGGCATGTGTCACTCACTGCACACAGCTGTGAATTCCCGATGCTAATTAGTCAATGCATCACAAATCGGTATTTGTGATTCAGAACTGTTTCTCTTTCTCAAAGTTAATGTGTTCTAAATTATCCTTAATTTTTTTCGAGGTTCATGTCTGGGTCCGTAATCCACCTATGATTAGTACATGTATTGGGTGTACACACGCCAACACGTGTGGAGGTCGGAGGGCGTCTTGTAGCAGCTGGTTCTCCTCTCCTACTCTGTGGGTCCCGGGTTTGAACTCAAACCCGGGTCATCAGACTTGACTGCAAGCACCTTCACCTGCTGAGCCATCTTGCCAGCCCTGGTGTCATTTTTAACCATATGCCCAAGCTAGCTTAGCCTATTTACTGAGAAGACCGTCTTTCCCTCCAGTCAAGTGGTCATAAAGATATTTCTAGACTTGTTCTATTTAGAGTCACCAAAAACCATGTTAATTCCCATAGCCTTATGTAGTTCCCCACCCCCCTCTGTGTGTGTGTGTGTTTTACATGCATGTGTGTGTGTTTTACATGCATATGTGTATGTGTTTTACATGCATATGTGTGTGTTCATGTATGTGAGTGCCCCAGCCATGCACATGTCACAACAGTATGTGACAGCCAGATGATAACACTGGGCGTCAGTCTTTGCCTTCCACCTTAAGATTCATTTTGTTTTTAGTTCTATATCTACGCACGAGTGTGTGAGCCAGAGTACAGGCGCCTGAGGAGGCCGGAGATGCTGAATCCCCAGGAGCCGGAACTGTAAGTGATTGTGAGCTCTGAGAACTGAACTCGGGTCCTCTACAGGAGCGGGATATGGGCTCGGCCATCTCTCCGGCCCCCTAAGACACACTTTCTTGTCTGCAAACTTTTGGGGACTCTCCTGTCTCTGTCTTCCACGCCTCCATAGGAGAGCACACTGCTCTCTTCTGACTTCACGTGGGTGAGGGATCTGATCTCTGGTCCTCATGCTTGTATGCCGTGTTCTCTGCCCAGGGAACCCTCTCCCCAGAACTCCATTGCTCTTCCTTCGAAGCAACTTTGTTGTACTTGATTCTATATTTCTGTGTAAAATATAAGTTCCAAAGAGAAGAGAAACAAAACAAAACAAAACTTTCCATTTGGATCCAAAAGACACCAAATATATAGATCGAAACTGACATTAATCCAATAAAATGATATGTCACACTATTTATTTAGGTCTTTTAATTTAAAAAGTCATTCCTAATAAAGTTTCTGGGTACAGCTTTTCATCTAATGCATTAGATTTATAACTAGATATCTGACCATTTATGACCATATATGTATATTTTTCTCTGCTTTTGTTTGGTTTGTGGCCAGTGCATAGCAACAAATTGATTTTCATGTATTGATTTTTGAAATTCACTAACCTAATTAAATTCTGCTATGAATTTTAAGAAGTTAGTCTACTGAGTCTTGTAAATTCTTCTATAGCCCAAACCTTACCCCTCTGAATAATGGTGCTGGAAACTTTCCCCTTCTTTTCCATTCTTGTTTCACGCATGTGGGGGTTTTGCCTCACGTCTGTCTGTGCACCACGTGCGTGCCTGGTGCCGGTGGGAGTCAGAGGAGGCCTCTGGGTCCCCTGGGACTGAAGTTACAGGCAGCTGTGAGCCGACATGTGGGTGCCGGGACTCGAACCTGCGTCTCACGCAAGAACAGCCAGTGAGTACTCCTAGCCGCCCAGCCAGCTCCCACCTTCTCCTCGCTTTACGGCAACCTCAAAGTGTTCACGAGAAAAGCGACAGCCTTTCCCACAGCCATCCCGTGAAGAGAAAGGGGTAGGACTGAGCCTTTAAATGCTTCAGCATTCACACACCAGTGCAAGCTATAGTTCTCAGAATGCTCGTCATCAAGTTTCATTAGCAGGGCCACAGCCCTCCTACTTTGCCGTTATATTTGAAGCAGGGCCTCAAGTGTCCTGGGCTGGACTCGAACTCACCATGTAGCAGGAAGGACTTGAAAATGA
Source organism: Mesocricetus auratus (assembly GCF_017639785.1). Classification (NCBI taxonomy): domain Eukaryota; kingdom Metazoa; phylum Chordata; class Mammalia; order Rodentia; family Cricetidae; genus Mesocricetus; species Mesocricetus auratus. Next base: position 1,501,148 of record NW_024429223.1, read on the forward strand.
CCCTCCTGTTTCTGTCTCCAGACCGCTGGGGTTACAGGCCAGTTACACTCAGCTGTGTAGGGTGCTGGCACCTGGGACTTTGTGCGTAGGCAAGCCGTCTGCCGATGGAGCTCCACCGTCAGCCCGTCTGCTGAGGATTTTAATCGTAAGTGAATGTTGAATTCACTCAGCGCTTTTACTTCTTTGCCTCTGTTGAGGTAAGCATATGATTTCCCTCATTGTGCTGATAATGTGATCATTTGCATTAATTGGTTTTCAGATATTTAACCATATATACACTGGGTTTTTATTTCAGGGCTGGAGCGTTGGCTCTGCCGTGAAGAACCCGCCTGCTTCCTTTCAGAGGACCCAGGTTCGGTTCCTAGTATCCGAGTTGGCAGGGTCACAACGGCCTCTGTATCTGACTCTAGGGTGTCCTCTGGCCTCTGAAAACACTGCGGGCAAGTGCACAAGCCCGTAACAGACACACACACGTGTAATTAAAGATAACAAAAATAAAAGTTTCAGGGGCTGGAGAGCGACCCCGCGGTTAAGAGCACTGGTGCTCTTCCAGAGAATCTGGGTTCAGTCCCAGCACCCACACGGCTGCTCATAAATGCCTCTAACTCTCGTTCTAGGAAATCCAACGCCTTCTTTATGACCACCGTGGGCAACAGGCATGCACATGGTGCACAGACATACATGCAGACAAGACACCCACACACATAAAATACGTATTTTAAAATACAGTTTTATTAGATGCATTGATTATACAAAATAATTGTGCATTAATATACAAAATAATGGGTCTCTGATACTTTTGTAGTTGTATATTGACCATATTGGCCCCATTCTCTCTTGACTCCTCCTACTCCTGCTGAACCTTCTTCTTCCCAGCTAGTCCTTCTATTTTATTTTTTAGGATTTATTTTACCAAGACATGGTGGTACACAACTTTAATCCCAGAAGTTGGATGCAGAGGCAGGAGGATCTATGTGAGTTCAAGGCCAGCCTCGTCTACAGAGTGAGTTGCAGATCTATGTAGAGAGACCTTGCCTCAAAAATACCAAAAGAAAAATGATAAAGGTTTATTTTACATGTATGTATGTTTTACATGAGCACACGTGCGTGCGTGCGTGCGTGCGTGTGTGTGTGTGTGTGTGTGTGTGTGTGTGCCTGTGGAGGACACTGGATCCCCTGGGCTGGAATACAGATGATTATGAGCCACCTTGTGGTCCTGGGAATCAAACTCAGGTCTGTTGCTAGAGCAGTAAGTGCTCTCAATCACTGAACCCTCTCTTCCTTCGGCTGTGGTCTCCCTGTCTCTTTCCCCTTCTCTCTCCCCCTTCCCCCTCCCTCTCTCTCCAATCCCTCCCAGTGAGTAGGGTTACCTACAGCACTCCAGGTAAGGAGTTATTTATGGGAGCATGGGCTACACCAGTAACCATTAACTGCCCTTAGATCCTCAGGGAGGGGTGGAGCCTCATGACTCCCCACCTCCCAGCTTCAGGGTGGAAGGTTGTCAGCGGCCAAATCTTGTCCAAATTCTATGCAGGTAGTCACAGCAGCTGAGAGTTCTGAAGTTCAATGACCATGTCACCCCTGGAAGACAGTGTTCCATGAACTTCCTCAGGCTCTTACAGACCTTCCCCCCATTACTGGGCTTAGGGGGGGGTGACATAGACGTCCCATTTCGGCTGAACATTCAGTGGTCAACTGTTCTCAGAACTTCAATCAGTTGTATCTCTTTGGTAAACTATACCAAAGCTTAGTACAAAAGAAAAAACTACTCTGACCCCCAGTTTTTTGTTGGTTTGCTTGTTTTATTTTGTTTTTGGTTTTTTGAGACAGGGTTTCTCTGTGTAGCCCTGGCTGTCCTGGAACTCGCTCTGTAGACCAGGCTGGCCTCAAGCTCACAGAGATCCTCCTGCCTCTGCCTCCCAAATTCTGGGATTAAGGGCGTGCGCCACCACCTACCTGGCATAAACATGGTGATCTAGAAGGCAATTTGGTGGGCACATCATGTTTACTTAACAAAAAACAGCAGGTACCTTACTACAGCCTGTCACCTCCCCTGATTTTGAACAGGTTTTTCAGTGTGAGTTCCTGCGTCCGGAGTGGGCACCAAATCCAATCAGAAAGAGGTCGGTTATGTTCATAACAGCCATGCGGCTATTGTACCTGCGGGCACATCTTGACTGACGGTCTCTAGTACAGCACGCTGGTCCCACAGCTGAGTAAGACTACAGATGACTCGTCAGCCCCAGCAACCTGTAATGCAGCACTTTCTGGTGCTATCAACGCAAACCAGCAGGAGGCTGATTCCGACTTGGTTCTAACTCAATTTCTCCGTGTCCTGCAACCAAAGTGTGTGGCGTCTCCAGGAGCACGGTCTTACCACAGTTCTGGTCGGCAACCAGGAGCAATGACAACAGCCTGTGTTGTTGGGGGGCCTCAGTGCCTTCCATGGTGAAGAACTCATGGGGGCAATCCACACCTGGTGCGGTAGCTTTACAGTCTTCCTGTAACCCGATTGTGATCTATTTGACTATTGCGGGTACCCATTCTTCTGGGGCTATGGTAAATCAGTTAGACATGCTCCTTTATCCTATGTATTTCCCATATTTTTGTCTCTGCTGAATTTTAGACTAGCCTTTTTTTTTAGAGCATTCATTTCTGTTAAATATATCCATTGAATTTTAATTTTGGTAATTGTACTTTTTGTTTCTAGAATTGCTTTTTTGGCATTCCCTTTGCTTTTTATGGTTTCTAGTTCTCTGACAAGGTTTTTTAATTCTTATGTTCTAATTATGTATGTGTGTGTATGTGCATGTGTGTGCGTGTAGGTACTCACAGAGGCCAGAAGAGGGTATCAGACCCTTGCGGCCGGAGTTGCAGGCAGTTGTGAGCTGACTGATGTAGGTGCTGGGAACCAAACCTGGGTTCTCTGCAAAAGCAGTATGTACTTTTAGCTGCTGAGCCGTTTCTCTAGCCCCTTGACAAGACTTTCGGATTTGTGGTTTGTTGTTGTTTGTGGTTAGCTGCTGGCCTAAATTTTGCCAAGTAGCTGTGGGTGATCTTGAACTCCTGATTCTCCTGCCTTTGACTCCAGAGCCATGTCCCACCTCACCCAGTAAACAGTGCTGGGGCTCAAACACGAGCCTTGGTAGTCGTTAGGCAATCAATCATTCAACCACCTGAGCTACATTCCCAGTCCTTTGGTGATTACGGTTTCCATTGCACTAACACTCAAAAAAAAATTTTAAGGCAGAATCTCCCCAAGTAACCCACACACACAATGGGGTCAAACTGGCGATCCTCCTGCCTCTGCTTCCTCAGTGTTCGGGTTACAGAAGTTCACCACAGCACCCTCTTGACTCTAGACACCTTCATGTGAACTTGTGATTTTATTGCTCTGGGGTTAACAGTGCTGGGATTTCAGAATCACAGGGGAGGTCAATACTTGGCTGTATAGAAACCTCCCAAGCCATTTTTCCAAGTGTTTGCTCTCTTTCGGTTTCCTGCCGGTGTGAGACACCCCGTCCCGGATCTCCACTGCCACCCAGCGGGTCGGCCGTTCCAGTGGGTGTGCGGTGGTGTCTCGCTGCTTCTCACTTGTATTTCTCTAGAGAGTGATGGTGCCCACTATGTATACGCCTCCTGCTGCCTGACCACTAGTGCCTTTCCTTTGTGAAGCTCTGTTGGCCGCTCAGGTACAGGCAGGTCTGAGAGCAAGCTCCTGGAATCGCGGCTCTTGTGAGGGAGAGCTGGGGAGATGGCCCCACATTGGAGATGATCTTGGGCTATCTACGGAACTTGAGAAACCGACCCAAAAACCCAAACAAGCAAGTAGGCAGAGTGGTCCACTCCTGTAATCCCAGCATTCCAGAGGCGGAGGCAGAAGACTCAGAAAGTTCAAAACCGCCCTTGGCTACGTAAGTTCAAGGCCAGCATGGGATACAAGAGAAAGAAGATCAGGTTGTTTTGTTTTTTTTTCCCCTTCAGTGCTAGAGACAAAATCCTAGGCCGTGGGTGTGGTTATCGAGAACTTTACCACTGAGCTGAACCATGGGGCCTGTTGGTCTGTTTCTCAGAAGCTTTGCAGGGTGCTATACGGAGGGTGGGTTGTGGCAGTCACGGACCGGACAGACTTCCTGGGCTCTGGGAGACTTGGCTTTGCATCCTGCAGCTCTGGTCTGCTGTCTAGAGAGGTTGGGCCCTTTGCAAACCTCAGCCCAGCTCCCTGCAGCCCGGCAGCACTGCAGAGCAGAGCCCGGTCAGTATATTACCGGCACTGCCTCGCCCTCCTTCACCGGGGAGTCAGAACCCGACCGGCCATCCGGCCTAGAGACGAGCTAGCGCCTGCTTTCCACGGACCACACGCGCACAGCTGTATGAGTTGTTAAAGTATTGCAAGATGTCCTTCTGAGCTGGTCATGGGGGTTCACGCCCTTAACACTGGCACACGGGATGTTAAAGCATGAGGATTGTGGGTTCAAGGCTAGCTGAGATACATAGAGTCCTGGGCTGTCCTGAGCTACATGGTATGACTGTCTCAGAAAAGAAGGGAGGGAGGGAGGGAGGGAGGGAGGGAGAGAGAGAGGGAGGGGTGTGGAAAGAAAAACAGAAAGGCAGGCTATAGAAATGACTCGGTGGACCAGGCGGTGGTGGCGCACGCCTTTAATCCCAGCACTTGGGAGGCAGATACGGGCGGATCTCTGTGAGTTCGAGGCCAGCCTGGTCTACAGAGCAAGTTCCAGGACAGCCTCCAAAACAATACAGAGAAACCCTGTCTCGAAAAACCAAAAAAAGAAAAAAAAAAAAAAGAAATGACTCGGTGGTTAAGTCTTGTTTTTTCTCTGCTCACACGTGACAGCTCACAACTGCCTGTAACTCCAGTTCTAGGGGAATCTCATGCACTCCCCTGAGGGCACCAGACACGCATGTGGTATACACGCGCACATTTAGGCACTCGACCTTATACATAAAAATAAATCTGAAAGAAAAGAAGGAAGATGATGGGTGGATGGATGAGATCGGTCTTTTGGTCGGTAAATAACCTCTCCTTGGATCCGGGAAAGACACTCAATTGGCAAAGTGCTGGAGGGACCTGAGTTTGGTCCCTGGGAGCCACATAAAAGACTGGGCATATGCTGTGTTTATAACCCCACAACTGGGGAAGCAGAGACAGGAAGACTCCTGAGGGTCCAGCCTGGCCTTCTTGGTGTTTTTCAGACCAGTAAAAAGAAAGAAAGGTAGACAGTCCTGAGGAATGACACCTGAGCTTGTCCTCTCTGATCACACACCCTGCCCCCTCTCTCTCTCTCTCTCTCTCTCTGTCTCTCTGTCTCTGTCTCTCTCTCTCTCTCTCTCTCTCTCTCTCACACACACACACACACACTCACACACACACACTCACACACACACACGCACACGCACACGCACACGCACATGCACACGCACTCAGCCTGTCCTCAGCTCTTGTCCCACAAATGTCCGCCAACATCTCTCCCTTGGGACTGCTTCGACTTCCCCTATCTTAGCAACCAAAGGGGCTCTGACTTGGATGGTATCCTAGTGTCCTGGCTGTTCCATCACATGTGTTCTGGGGGCAGGCCAGGCGTGGCTGGGGTGGGAGGTGGGGGTCAGAAGGCTCCTGCTGGGAAGCTGGGGAACGGGAGGAAGACTTAGGAAGGGCAGACTGTAGCTCACCCCTGGACATGCTTGCTAATGCCACCCGGGAGAGTAATTAACATGCCGTGAGTAGCCACAATGTGTCAGGCACGGTTCTAGCGATCCTCACAAAGCCTCAGGAGAAGCTGGCCCTGCATCCCTCTCTGATACAAGTCCCCACATTCTGTTTGTAGCCAGAGGGAGCCTTGACCCCCAGCAGGTCCAGGTGCTCCCTGCCCAGTCCCTCGCTGTCCCCTCTGCTCGCGTTCATATTAAGAGGCCTCTGGGCACAGGGGGCCGCTTTCTCCCATCCTCGCTCCGGACCTTAGGAAGAAACGATCGGATTCTTTAGGGACCAGACTCAGCCTGGCCGGGCCGGTAGCAGCCGTGAACATCAGAGACCCTCCGCCCACCGCCAGAGTCCCCGGCTCCCACAGTCCCCCGGCTCCCACAGCGTCGTCAGCATCTGTCCCATGACCACCACCCAGCTTCCCCTTTCTCCTGCACCCTGGGTGCCGCAGAGTGTGAGATGGTGGGGGAGGGGCTTCCTGCTCATGCCCAGGGGCTCCAACCTCGGGTTCCTCCTTTACCAGTTCCAGTTTAGACTCCTGCTAGGGGCTAAAATAATCCCCGCCGCCTCCCCCCGCCCTGCCCCACCCTCTCTCCTAGCCCTCCCTCCGTGAGCTCCCCCCCTTCCTGGCTCCCAGCTGCTTCCCCCCCTCGGCCGCCCCGCCCCGCGCAGTGGTCACCGCGTAGCCACCACCTGCCTCGCCTCGAGCCCCAGCTCTGTCTCTGTGGTGTGCCGTCTGTGAAACAAGCTCTCGCCCTCTTTGCTTTGCCCAACCTGTCTTTCATCTTCTTCCCTCTCTGCCAGTGAAATGGCCATCTTCGGGTCCTGGGCCCCCGTGTGGCGGTGGGCAACTGTGTTTTCCTCTTTGTCCCTCGGGAGACAGGCATCCACCTCAGGTGGTGAATACTGTGACAACATTCCAGAGTCCTGCCGGGAGTGTCCCTTGATGGCCTGTGACGATGGCAAGGATTTGGTTGCCAGGCAGCAGTTGTAGCCAGCGCTTACACGGCCGAGTGTCAGACCCTGCTCTAGGAATGTCACTTAGCAAACGACCCTGCAAAAAGTGTAACGCGTTTACTCCCAAGCTTGTGACTGAAAAGAAAAATTGAGACCCGGAGAGGCTGAGTGACCTGTTCAAGGTTGCCCAGCCAGAAGAGGTTGAACTGCCCTCAGCGATGGTCACCTACGGTCCCTTCTGTTATAGTATCCGTCCTCTGTCTGGACATGAAGACCAAGGCCTGCTTGACCAGCCCGCAAGGCCTGTGGCACAGCCCCTTGGTGACTTTCTTTCTGGTGTCACGTCTGTGTGTCCCTCCTCTCTGCTGCTGTCCCCTCCTCCTGCCGCCACCGCCCACCTCAGACTTCCTCCTTCGCTTGGTCGGTTGGACGTCACACCCCACCCCACCAGCCGCTGGACTGCGGTGTCCAGTGCCCGTCTGGTCACCATGGGGGTCCTGGAGCCCTCCTGTCCCCTGCTGCTCCTTCCTGTCCTTCTGACTGTGGGAGGTGAGTCGGGGGCCTCTGCAGCTGTCACCTGCATCTTCAGCTCAGGTTGGGGCCAGGGCTGGGCAGAGAGCAGGGAGGGGACGGGACAGGACAACCGAAGGGGAGGACTGGGTAGAGAGGGTTCCTCTAGGGCCTGTGGTCCCCTCCCTGAGCTGGAGGCCTCCAAGATTTGGAACCTGGTAGGGCCAGGAGGAGGGGACACCTAAGCCAGACAAGCTGACACAGATACCACACGCTGGCCTCTGTACCGGCCCCCTGGGTGCTGTGAGACCTGCCTCTGTCGGCTTCTTCAGCTTCTAGTGGGCCTCAGCTGACATCTTCCTCTTGAATACAGAATCTCATATAGCCCAGGCTAGCTTCAAGGCTGCTGTGTAGTTGAGGATAACCTCAGCCTTCTGATTCCCCAGCTTCCACCTCTCTCAGTTCATCTAATTTTCCCTCCTTAGGATTAAGTCCAGTCCAGGCCCAGAACGGTAAGCCCTGACACCCCCGGTCTTTCTCTGTTCCTCTCAAAGACCTCCTTACGCCACCCTTTCTCCTTCCAACCCTCTCTCTGCTAACACCCAGTCCCTGATTGTCAACCTATGTCACCCTCCTATGTCATCCTCCTGTGACGCTTTCCCAGAATGCAACTGCTCTCCCGTGAGCCCAGGCGTACTGGCTGGGATTGTGCTTGGTGACTTGATGCTGACATTGCTCATTGCCCTGGCTGTGTACTCTCTGGGCCGCCTGATCCCTCGAGGCCGAGGAACTGCAGATGGTGAGTGAACCGGGAGGAGCTGGCCTGGTGGAAGCAGGGATTGGGGGACGTTTCAAGGTCACAGATTATTTGTTATTATTTGTTTTCGTTTCTTCCTCCTTAATGCTGAGGACCCAGACAGGGCCATGCATTTGTGCAGCAAGCACTCCATACCGACTGAGTTACAGGCCAGAGGGCTGGTGGCTTGTTTTTGTTTTCCTCTCTCTCTTATTTATGTTTTATATTTTAATTGTGTATCACGTACACACATTTGAATGCAGAGTCTTCTGAGGTCAGAAGGTGACACTAGATACCCCTGAACTAGAGTTACAAGTGACCCAGCCACCCATTGTGGGTGCCGGGAACTGAACTTGGATCTTCTGCAGGAGAAGTACCTGTTCTTAACTGCTGAACCATCTCTCCATCTCTCAAGCTGCTCAGAAGGGCTGGTTTTAAGGCACCAAAACAGGGACACCAGTAGCACATGTCTTTAATCCCAGCACTCGGGAGACAGATGCAGGCACATCTCTGTGAGTTCAAGGTTAGCCTGTCTGCATAGTGAGTTCCAAGACAGCCAGGGCTACACGGAGAAACCCTGTCTCAAAAAAAAAAAACCAACCTAATAAAAAACAAAACAAAACAAACCAACAAAAGCAAAATAGTCTCAATTCTCAGCTTATTCCATCTTTACACTCTATGTCACTCTCTACAGGGAACCGGAAGCAGCACATTGCTGAGACAGAGTCACCCTATCAGGTAAGAACTCCAAATCTTTCTCCACCTTCACTCCTGCCTGCACACACACACACACACACACACACACACACACACACACACACACACACACACACACACCTTCCCAGCACCTTAAGGTTCCTTCCCCCAGCAACTCTGCTAATCTTGAAAGGAGGCATCAGTCCAACATACCAGCCTCAGACATAGGGGGCACAGAGAAGGCTTCTGTCGTTGTTAGGCTTGCACTGATCTGGAGAAAGCCTGGCCCGCAGTCAGACCGGGAGAAGCCCTTGGAGAGGCAGGGAATAGAATTTAGCCTAAGCGTGGCCTCTCTAACGAGGGGAGCTCTGCTGGTGTTACGGTGCTGCAGCAGGGGGTTGTGGGCCCTGGACGTCCCTTTGATTAGGACCAAAGCCAGACTGCTCAGAAAATGCCACACAAAAAGTACAAAGTGATCCTAGAACTTAGTTGGCAAGACGATGGGAAGTTTGAAGCCAACTTGGGCTACTTAGTGAGTCTGCCGTTAGCCTGGACTACAGAAAGAGACCACGTCTGAAAACAACAACAACAACAGCATAAAAGTATCATACGGGCCGGGCGTTGGTGGCACACGCCTTTAATCCCAGCACTCGGGGGGCAGAGGCATGCGGATCTCTGTAAGTTCGAGACCAGCCTGGACTACCAAGGGAGTTCCAGGCCAGCCTCCAAAGCCACAGAGAAACCCTGTCTCGAAAAAACCAAAAAAAAAAAAAAAAAAAAAGTATCATACGGCATGGTGTGCTCACCTCGCGCTTGCAAAGCCCTTTATGGAATATCCAGTACCAAAATAAACATTAGCAGTAATTAGCATACTGTCCCCAGATTTCAGAAGCCAGGCAGGAGGATTGTGAGCTCAAGGTCAGTCTAACTTATGTCTGATATCTCAAACATCTAAAACAGAGCTGGGCATGGTGTACACACCTTTAATGCCAGTATTGGGGAAGCAGAGGCAGGTGGGTTCCCTGTGAGTTTGAGGCCAGGCTGGTTCCAGGTGAGCCAGGGCTATGTGATGAAACCCTGGCTTGTCTTTTAACAAGAAAAATATATTAAAATTGGGATGGGATAGAAATGCAGCTCAGCCTACCCTCATCTAGCCCGCACAGGGCCCTGGATTCAACCCAACAAATAAATAGGTAACAGAATTAATTCCAATCCCAGCACTCAGGAGGCAGAGGCAGGCGGATCTCTGTGAGTTCGAGGCCAGCCTGATCTACAAAGTGAGTTCCAGGACAGTCTCCAAAACAATACAGAGAAACCCTGTCTCGAAAAATCAAAAAAAAAAAAAATAAATAAATAAATAAAACAAGTCACAGTTATGTATGTACGCTAGAGACAAGCTGGCATTGAACTCACTCCTAAAAACCATAATGTAGTCAGCTATGTCTGTTCCCTGTCAAGACTCTGTGTGTGTGTGTGTGTGTGTGTGTGTGTGGTATGCATGTCGTGTGTGTTTGTGTATGTGTGTATGTGTGTGGTATGTGTATGTGCGTATGTGTGGTATGTATGTGTGTGTATATGTGTATGTGTGTGTGGTGTATGAGTATATGTGTGTGTATTTGTGGTATATATGTGTGTGTGCAGTGTCAAGTCTTATTTTTAAATTGCACTTATTTTATGATTTACTTATGGGTGTATGTGGGGTGGGGGCTGGGTATGCATATGCCTTGGCAGCCATGTGGAGGCCAGGAGACAGGCTTGGGAGTCCGTTCTCTCCTTCCTCCTGGTCTAACTGGTTGTCAAGCTTCACAAGTATTTTACCCACTGAGCCATCTCACCAGCCTTGGGAACTCCGTCTTACCCTGTGGGACAGGAGTGAGGGTTAGGGAACTCCGTCTCTGGAGAAACAAGTACCCAGACTGACCTCCAGCACGGGCTTTCGGAGAGTCTGCCCCTGGGGACCACAGGCCCCGCTCGCCACCTCCAGCAGCCATCTTTGTCCATTCCCCTCCTTGTTAGAGAAAAGTTTTCTTTGCAAAGTTTGGTTCCAGGCAGTGGTGGTGCACGCCTTTAATCCCAGCACTCGGGAGGCAGAGGCAGGCGGATCTCTGTGAGTTCAAAGCCAGCCTGGTCTACAAGAACTAGTTCCAGGACAGCCGGGCTACAAAGAGGAAACCCTGTGTCAGAAACAAACAAACAAACAAAAAACCCCTCAAGTTTGACCACCTGAGCCTCAGAAGCCTGAGGAAGTTGTCCAGTCCCCAAGAGCCAGGAAATTTTAGGGCCAAGTGTCAGCTTTGTTTCTCCTGTGGCTTGGTTGAGACCTACATGGGTCAGCACAGCATCCTAACTGCAGAGACTGATTTGAAGCAAATTAACAAAATCATTTTCAGGTGACATTATGATAACGGTGAGGTCGGGAAACAGAAAAGCTCACGATGTAAAGGGTGAGAAGGGGGTTGGAGATCTGGGGTGTTGGCCTTCCAGTCAGAGAGAACGGCACGTGCAAAGGCCCTGAGCTTGGGGTATACTGTCTAGAAACCAGGGGAACGCTGGCTATGTTTGAATAAAATCCAGGTCTCTTTCATGGTTTTAAGTTTGAAGAAGCTGCCAGAGACCGTGAAGGCCACTAGGAGGCTAGATTTGTTTTGCTTGCTGGGCTTACTCCAATGATGGCCTCTGTCATTTTAGGAGCTTCAGGGTCCGAGGCCAGATGTCTACAGTGACCTCAACACACAGAGGCAGTATCACAGATGAGCCCACACTATGCCGATCTGCAACCTGATGCCTGGATCCAGTCATTCCGGATGCCTACTCAACACACCATCCCTGGGATACAGACCCACACAGTGTCCCCAGTGAGATGTCTGACCCCCTCCATTCTGTCCCCAAATAAACGACAGAGCAAAAACCATGTCTGAGTTATGTTAGACTCGGTGAAGCATTGGGTACCAGTGGGGCCCCAAGAATGTCTCTTAAATCGGGAAACAGCTACCTGGGAAGAAGTCAGACTTTGGGAAGAACAAGACTAGAGGTATTTGAATGACTTTATTCTAGTCCCGAAGGAGTGCGTTCCCAGGCGACTCCTCCCCCTCCCCCCAGTGATCCAGAACGGGAGGGTCGTAAGTTGCAGAGGTCAGCCTCTTCCAGGCATGTTGATGTAGACTCTACTGTCTTCTGGATGGGGTAGAGAGAGAACATGAAGCATGACCACCCCCCTTTCCCACATCACCTTCCTGGGAGACCCCCTGCCTCAGGGGCTTCCTCAGGGGTTCCCCAAATACCTCCCCCAGGGTTTCCCAAGCACCTCCTCCAGGGCTTCCCCGGGGACCACCCTCGCGGGACCCCCTTCTCCCCTAGGGACCACCACCCACTCTCCGGGCCCCGCCCCAGTGTTAGCTCACCTTGGGCTAGCCTGCTGTGTGGACGCATACATACAAACACCACCCCCACGATTAGGAGAGACAAGACCGCGTCTGCAGCCACCAGGCCTGCCAGCAGTGGCAGGGACAGAGGCCCACATCCGGAGCAGGGACCTGGGGGTTAAAGCCCGGACAAGCAGACAGCAGCTGAGACCTTTCTCTTTGCCTACACCCTCCCGAGATCCCGGAGACGGGGTGGATCCCCGACTCTTTGGGGCTAGGGAGTAAAATGAGGAGGGGAGCTCACAGAACCCTGGGCACACCAGGAGTCTCCCGGTTCCCATCACTTCACTTGGGTGGTGAAGTCAAGATGGACCGGAAAAGGGCTGAGATTAGAAGATGTCCCGGGCCCCGATTGCAGCATTGGAGGCGGCTGCTGAGGTTCTGGCCTCACCTGCGGGCGTCTGACTTGCAGCCACTGTGGAAAGACAGAGAAAGTGGATAGGGGTGGGAGGAGAAGTCCCCAAAACAGGCGCAGGGTGGGGGCGGGGGCGGGGGAGGTGCTTGAGACCTAAACTCTACACTGGAGGCGGGTAAATGGGAAATGGAGCTTCCTGGAACACAGACAGTGACCAGAAAAGGGAAATAGCAGGGCCCCGGCCACAAGGAGAGCTCACAACTGTAGAATCCCACCCTCACCCCCAAGGACCCAGACCTTGAGATCCAGTGGCTCTCGGGAAAGAGCACAGGGAGAAGGGATTTGCCCTCCGTACCCCTCACAGCTGTCCCCTCAACCCCTGGCTGCTGGCTTCACCTGGGAGCAGAAGTAGGAACAGGAGGTGGCTTGGAGGGGTCATGGTGGGCTGGGACCTGAAGAGATCTGGCCAAAGATAGTTGTCCAGCGATGTCCTCAGAGCAGCAGAGGAGAGAGGCAGCTAGGACGGATGTCACCCTGCTGGTGACGGTGCTATCTACTTCCTGTGTGTGGGTACATGTGTGTCCTTAAGACTTCCTTTGAGGAACAAATTTGGGGGAGTCAGAGAGCCCAGAGAGGCTCCTGTCATGATCTGGGTGGGAGCGGCAGGTGGGCTGTGGTGTGGGCACGAGGGAGACTCTGGAACTATTTTGGAAGCTAAGCCATCAACATTTGGGGCTGGAGAGAGTGCGTGTCAGAAAGGTCACCAGGGATGACTGCAGATTCTGAGTGAGATGAGAAAGATGGAGAGTGGGCTGGCTACAGAGTTTGGGAGAGCTTGTTTAGGAAGGAGAGAGCGGTGCCCACATTCGGGCATATCGCGTGGGAAATCCTGACAGAGCTCTCTGGAGATGTGAACGTCTGCAGTTGGGTTCCAAAGATGGGTCTGGTCCGGACATGTAAATGCTGATGGTTAAAAGGTGGCATTTAAAGCCATCAGACTGGGAGAGCTCACACACACACACACACACACACACACACACACACACGAGAGAGAGAGAGAGAGAGAGAGAGAGAGAGAGAGAGAGAGAGAGAGAGAGAGAGAGAGAGAGAGAGAGAGAGACCAGCACCAGCAGCCAGCTAGGGAAGTGGAAACAAGGGAGGAGGAGACCCAACACAGGGTAGAATGTTGAAAAATCGGAGAGAGACATTTGGTCATTACAGTTTAAGTGCCAAGGAAGGTCACCAAGTGGGAACTGAGAATGTCGGTTCCCTAGTGGGCTGGGAATTTCTGTTTGGTTCACACCTTTCTATGCCAAGCACCCAGCAAAGCGTCTCCTCTATGCTAACAGAGTTTTTAAAACGATGGGTAAGTGAGCTGGGCGCGATGACCCAAGTCTGTAATTCCAGCGCTAGAGACCAAGGGAGGAAGATGGCTCTGAGTTCAAGGTCATCACAGCTGACTTAGCAATTGCCAGGCCCTATGGGGAAGACCCTGACTCAAAACCAAAACAAGGGGTAGGGAGATGGCTCAGAGATAAAGGTCCTTGAGCTGTGGCAGAGCCCCAGGATCCACACGAAAAGGCAGCGTTTCTACAGCCGACTTCAGAGCACATGGTCTTTGACCTCCCCGGGAGCTCACACACACCTTTTCTTCCTTTTAAAGCAGGTATTAGAGCCGGACATAGAGGCTCACACGCTTAAATCCTAGCACTTGGAGACAGAAGCAGGCAGATCTCTGTGAGTGTAAGGCCAGCCTGATCTACAGAGTGAGTTTCAGGGCAGCTTGAGCTACATAATGAGATCTTGTCTCAAAACAAAACAAAAGCAAATATTGGCGGTTGGCTGTGGTAGCCCACATCTGGGAGATGAGAGCAAGAGGGTCAAGCGAAATTCAAGGCTACTCCCAGTTCCCTGGGCCAGCCTGGGCTACAGGAACCCATGTCTCTCTGCGCCTGTCTCTCTGTCTCTCTCTGTCTCTCTGTGTGTCTCTGCCTCTGTCTCTCTCTCTGTCTCTTTGCCTCTCCCTCTTTCTCTCTGCGTGTCTCTCTCTCTCTCTCTCTCTCTCTCTCTCTCTCTCTCTCACACACACACACACACACACACACACACACACACAAAAATCAAAACTGAAACCAAAGGGGGGGGAGGTTATAAATGAAAGTTGACTCTGAAGAAGGGAAAGGCCACATTTAAGGAGAGAGAGATTTAAGTCAACTATGTAACCCTATACTATACAACCCAACTACACAACTTCTCCTGGAGTCATGGGGTCCAGACGCTCCCCCAGGACCCAACAGCACTGCTTGGCCCATGCACGGCCAAGTCAAGGGCTCCAGCATCTCCTTGGCCAAAGACTCAATTCCAGGCACCCAACCTCCCCCCCTCTTCCCCTAGCATCCTCCTCCCCTGGGGATGAGGTGATCAGACCCTTCAAGGTCAGCCCCTCCCATTCAGAGACTAAGCTTGCTCTAGCGTTAAACCAGGGAACTCCCAGGGCTGTGGGCGGGGTCCTCCTTGAACTGGGCGTGGTCAAAACCCCAATTTAAAAACTCGCGGGGATCCTGGTTGCAGATCGGGGAACCCGGCGGCGGCGGCTCCGCGGGGGAAGCAGCGAGGCTGGCGCAGCGCCGAGGTCGCGGCCCTGGGGGCCCGCAATCTGGACCCAAGAATCCGCGAGGTAAGGCCGGGGTAAAGCGCTTTCCGAGCGCAAGAGCGCATTAACCTGTGCCCTGAAAGCTGCGGGGATCCTCAGTGTTTAAGGGAGCTGGCTGAACAGGAGCGGATGGGAGTGGACTCGTGAGTCTTGGGCGCGCTGGAGATTAAGAGGGGGATCTGGAATCGTGGGGGGCTTGGGTTCAAGGGCTGGGAGGCCTGATCCTGGGGTCCCTCCCGTAGGAGGATGGAGGGACCCCGACTCCTTCCTCCGAGGGGGCTGCATTGCATCCTTGAGGTGCGGTTAATGGTTGCAGATTTGGGTCCTGAAGGTCCGGCGCCGGCGGGAACCTGCCCCGCCCCGGGATTTCCCAGTGCACCGCGGGTGCAGGGACCCCAGGCGGGCAGGAATTCCCCGAGCGCGGGGATTCCGCGGGCGCCGCGCTTCGCCGCGCGGGGCACCTGCCGCGCGAGCCCCGGAGCGGAACTGGGAGGTGGAAGGTTCCCTTGCGCGAGCGCGGTGACGTCAGCGCGTGGCGTCCCGTTTCCGAGTCGGCCCGCGGCGTCCTTAACCCTTCTAGCGCCGGAGTGGGAGCCCGGAAGCCTGGGCTGGAGGTGGGGGGTTGGGGAGGGGGTGGTGGTGGATTTTCCTCCTTCCTGGGTCGTGGGGATCGGAATCTCCTGGGTTTCTGGATGAGAGAATGGCCGCATCGATGGGGTGCGTGGCATCTGCGGGACGGTGGGTCCCTGCGACTCCCAAGTCCGCAGGGGTGGGGGCGGGAGCTTGGCCACTCCAGATCCCTGGAGTCCCCCCAGGAGCTAGGGGATGCTGATGAGACTAGACTGGCGGTCCCCAGAGTAGCAGCTCACCTTTTTCCATGCTGAGGACGCTAGGCCCACCCTCTGCCATCCTCTGAGCCACGCCCCCAGCCAGCCCCACTTGCCAGATTCTAGAACGGAGAAGCAATTTGCTGTTGTTTCGAGACTCTCAAGGAGCCCAGGCTAGTCTCTAACGTAGTGTGTAGATGGGACAGAGACATTGGGGACCTGCGCGTGCTTTCTCAGCAAGTAGAGATCAGCGGATTCCCAAGCCTCCACTCCAGGTCTCGGGCCCCGGCGCCTTAGGTTGGGATTTTTTACGGATGTGGCGGTGCTTCCGAGGAGTGGGGGTGTGGAGGAAACGGAGGCTTCGGAGGAGTGCTAGCCCTCCCCACTTCCTCGGTTTCCACTACGCCGGTGGAAAGTTGGGGCAGAGGAAAAGCGTGGAGTAAAAGGAAGGAAACGGTGGGGGCGGGCCCTGCAGTCAACATCTTATTGGCTTTGTAGCTCTCCGGCTGCCGCATCAATGTGCCAGTTTTTCCGCGCGGGAGGGAAAGGAGCGTGGCCACATCCACTCCTCGCCGCCCACCGCTGCTGCCCAGGGTACATTTGGGTGACTTAAACCTTCCTGATGACTTTCTTCTGTCTTCCCCCACACAGTGAGTCGGGCTGAGCGCAGCCACTGCCCAACACAGACGGTGAAGAAGCTCCTGGAAGAACAGAGGCGCCGTCAGCAGCAGCCTGAGGCTGGTGGGGTACCGGTGAGTCTCTGCAAGTCCCGTATAGGACCACACATGAAACCGTTTGCGCGCCCGGGGATAATAGGGAAGTCGTAGCCCTGACTACAGACCCGAATCTTCCAGATACATAAACTTCACTCGTCTTCATTTTCTTTACACTGTAGGGACACTTCTCCCCTCCTCTGGCCCAGCCACTGACCCCATCTGTGAACGAGGCAGAAGCAGGTAAGAATAGAAAGATTTAGCTCCCAGCCCCAACTTCTCTTAGACATTTAGACACCGCAGCTCTTAGAACTTTGGGCTCCCGGTAGTCCAGCCCTCATTATTGAGGGTTGAGACACAGGGGAAATTTTGATGGACAGCCTGCCATAATTGCCCATTCCCACATTCCCGCTACTCCAGAAGTTGAGCCGGGAGGATTGCCATTGGGTTTGAGGTCATGCTGGGTTGCCAGTGAGTTCTAGGCCACCTAGAGCTTACTAAGACACTTTTTCTCTCAGTAAACCTTGGGACACTCCAGGTTTACTGGCCCTGGCTGTGTCCCAGTCTCTGATGACAGTCTGGTCCCTGCCCATCCTCACTTTCAGGCCATCCCCACTTCCCCGCTTTCCAAGAGACCGTGGATTCTGGACCTGGCAACCTGGCTCCGCCTTCAGGCTTTCCAGACTGGGACCCCAGCACCCATGCTGCCTATACGGACAGTTCTTGTCCATACTCGGCTGCTGAAGGCTTCCTGACGCCTGATTTCTACCCTCCCTCAGACCCAGGGCGCTCGGGTCCATTCCCCCTGGGGATGGAGGTAAACTATAGAGGGGGGCAGACACTTAAGGGCCCCTAAAAGTCTCCCAGCTGTGCCGAGCCTGGCAGTGTAGACCTGTCATCCCAGCTACTCGGAAGGCAGAGGCAGGAGGATCACAGAACTTGCCTGGGCTACAGAACGAGTTCAGGGTTGCCCTAGGCACGTTAGTTAAGATCTCATCTTCAAATAAAAAGGGAAAAACAGAGTGTTTGGAGTACCTCTCCGTGGTCTAGCTCTTCCCTTGCATGGGTGAGGCCGTAGGTTCTCCGTGGTTAGGGATGGAGAGTGGAGAATCTCAGTCACATCCACACGGTATTCTGCAGCGCCAGGGACCGGTTTGAGGGCCCATCCCCCGGCCAGGTGTGCTGGCTTATACCTGTAGTCTCAGCACACGGGAGGCAGAAGCAAGAGGCTCACCATTTGAGCCAGCTAGTTATGAGTTAGAAGTCAGTCTAGGCTGCATAGGAAAGCAGAAATGAAAATAAGCCAGGCATAATAGTACATGCTCATAATTCCAGCAGTCGGACTGCTGGGGCAGGAGAATCCCTTTGAGTTCAAGGCTAGCCTGAGCTTCACAGTGAGATCCTTTCTCAAAAGACAAAAGCAAGAAAAGAAAGAAAGAGAGAGAGAAAGAAAAGGAAGGAAGGAAGGAAGAAAGAACTCCTTCTCCCTTGTGGCAAAACTGAAGTCCCCAGGTTCAAAGACAGCTGGCATATGTGGGCTCCTGGTCTCCCCCATTGAACCAGGGGCTGTGTGCTTTGTGTGATGAGAATTCTCAGCTGACTGGCTCTTCCCCGCCCCCCACCCTCGTACCCCTCAGGACTCTCTGGATACCCGGCTGTATACAGAAGCTTCCCTGTCACAGGTAGGATCCTGGAGAGTCTCTACCCTCCCCTCAGGATCCCCACAGTTGCCTCCATCCACTGGACCCTCCCTGGAGACAGCCCGAGCTCATATATTAGCTTTGGGACCCCAACAGCTACTGGCCCAGGACGAGGAAGGAGACACGTAAGTGTAGGGAGGCAGGATGATCTACCGGCTGGCTCGTGGCTCACCCTGGCGGGGGCTATTCTCATTGCTGCCCCCACCCCACCCGCCCTCAGGCTCTTACACCTGTGTGCTGCCCGGGGTCTGCGCTGGGCGGCGTACGCCGCAGCAGAGGTGTTACAGATGTACCGACAGTTGGATATCCGTGAGCATAAAGGCAAGGTGAGGGCCAGGAGTCCAGGCTTCTGCACCTGGGGTGGGGAGCCCCCGACTGTCAGAGGGGAGGACTCGGGAGAAGCCAGGCTGATCGCATTGTGACTTGCAGACTCCCCTGCTGGTGGCAGCAGCTGCCAACCAGCCACTGATCGTGGAGGACCTACTGAGCCTGGGCGCCGAGGCAAATGCTACTGACCATCAAGGCCGTTCTGTCCTGCATGTGGCCGCCACCTACGGGCTCCCGGGAGTCCTTTCGGTATGGTCAGCTGGCAGATCCAGGGTGTCTGGGGGTGGGCTGGTTATCCAGATCGTGGTTTCCAGGGCCAGGTGTAGGGGGACCCTTCCACAGCCATCTTCCTCTCCTCCTCCTAGGCTGTGTTTAAATCAGGCGTTCAGATGGACCTGGAAGCCAGAGATTTCGAAGGTGAGCTGGTCGTGGCCAGGGCTGGTGCGGCAGGCAGGCGTGGCAGGCTGGCTGGTCAGGGTGGAGGCTGGTGCGGCAGGCTGGTGTGGCAGGCTGGTGTGGCAGGCTGGTCGTGCCCAGGGCTGGTGCGGCAGGCTGGCTGGTCAGGGTGGATGTCCAGGTACAGGTCCCTCACTGTTCCGTTCCACAGGTCTTACGCCTCTCCACACAGCCATCCTGGCTCTCAATGCTGCTATGTCCCCACCTAGCGTCTGTCCCAGGATGCTGAGTCCCCAAGCCCGAGACAGACTGGCGTGTGTGCAGATGTTGCTGCAAATGGGCGCCAGTCACACCAGCCAGGTGAGCTTGGGTGGCGGGGGTCAGGCAGGCCCATGGGAAAAAGTGTGGAAAGGGCCACCCGGGTGTCCAGGGGCACAGCAAATGCTGACTTAGCCTCTCCTACCTGTGTAACCCTGAGTATGTTCCTCTACTTCTCTGAGACCGTGGTCCATGGGGATATTATTAATCTTAGCTTAGATTTATCAAGCACTGTGACTTGATACATTCTCACCCCTTTAGGCATGTCCTCTTGTTTTCTATATTGTACTGACGAGAAATCTGAGGTCCAAGGGTCCAGAAGTCCTATAGCTTTCGTGTTGGAGAGGGACTTAGAATGGGGGGGGGTCCTGACCCTAGAACGTGGCTCTTAATTATATATGTGACACTCCTGTCCTGTGACAGTGGTTCCTTCATAGGCAGACTGAAGAAATCCAATACCATTTCATTTTAAACATGAGTGTTTTAGTTCAGAGTTTTGAGCACAGGATGGAGGTGGTACTGTAGTTACGGTCCAGCCTACTACCCCCTTGGCCCACATTTAATATACTGTTCTTCCAGAAATGAATTTGAGCATGGATTAAGTGCAAAGACTCATAATGTGTCCTTTGTGCTAACATTCCATCAATACTGAACACTCATGGCCACTCCTGTCGCCTGCTTTCCCTTCATTCTGAAGTTTTTGCTTGTGCTGCGGATTTAACCCAAGGTCTACTGCAGGCTAGGCAAGCTCTTCACAAACCTGTATTATTCTTTATTTTATTATCATTACTTAAGGCACAGTGTCTTTATGCAACTCAGACTGACCTCGAACTCAGCATCTCCTACCTCAGCCTCACAAGTGCAGAGCTGATAAACTTGTGTCACCAGGGCCAGTTCCTCTCCAATTCTGTCTTTAAGCAAATACAAGCATGTAATTATTTCTGAAACTAAGTGTCCTTCCTTCTTTCCTTTCCTTTCTTTTCTATTGGGGCTGAGAATAGAACTTAGAGCTTCCTCATGCTTATTGCAGTAATAGAGCCCCTGCCTAGAATCAACCAGTAAGAAACTGGTGGTGTGGCTCAGTGGTAGAACCCCTGCCTAGAATTCCCCAGTGAGGGCCTGGGGTGTGGCTCTGTGGTAGAGCCCCTGCCTAGAATCCCCCAGTGAGGGCCTGGGATGTGGCTCTGTGGTAGAGCCCCTGCCTAGAATCAACCAGTGAGGGCCTGGGGGTGTGGCTCAGTGGTAGAGCCCCTGCCTAGAATCCCCTAGTGAGGGCCTGGGGGTGTGGCTCAGTGGTAGAGCCCCTGCCTAGAATCCCCCAGTGAGGGCCTGGGGGTGTGGCTCAGCGGTAGAGCCCCTGCCTAGAATCCCCCAGTGAGGGGCTGGGGTGTGGCTCAGCGGTAGAGCATTTGCCTAGAATCTCCCAGTAGAGGGCATAAAAGCTGGAGACCTTTAGAAAACATTCCCCCTCTAAAATAACAATTCTCAACCTAGGGTCATGACCTTTTGGAGTCATATATCAGATATTCACATTACAATTTATTTGTAACAGTAGCAAAGTTACGGCTGTGAAATAGCAATGAAGTAATTTTACGGATGGGGTCACCACGCAGGAGGAACTGATGAAAAGGTCACAGCGTTAGGAAGGGTGAGAGCCGCCGCTCTAGACTCTGAAGCCCAGCGTTGCACCGTGTGGACCTGCGTGTTAATCAGTGCTACTCAGCTCCAGTGCTTACAGTGCTGTGTGGTCCGTGTGAGACGGGACATTTTAGCGTGTGCGATAGGACACTGTGTGACCACGACAACTCTTAGCCCCGGAAGTTCCTTTGAGGGACTGAGAAAAGCGTGGTGTTTTTTTGTTTGTTTCCAGAGACACTTGAACTGGAAACTGTCGCACTGAATGTGCAGTTTTGTGACACACAAGTGACAAATGGCCTCCTTTCAGCCATGTTCTTTACACAATAGTACACAACACATGCATCTGTGTAAGGCACCCCTGGTGGCCGCCAGGTTTCTTGGGGGTGGGGTTTGTGGATGAAACACTGGCCTGACCTCCGCTGTTCCCCTCCCCCCTAGGAGATCAAGAGCAACAAGACCATTCTGCACTTGGCTGTCCAGGCTGCCAACCCGACCCTGGTTCAGCTGCTGCTGGGGCTGCCGAGGGGGGACCTGCGGGCCTTTGTCAATATGAAGGTAGGGCATAGGCTGGGCTGTGTGGGTGCTTTGAGACGCAGTCGCAAGGGGCCAGGTGGGCACCCAGGGTCCTGTGGGCCGTGGATGGTGAGGGGACAGTGGGCGGGGTGTCTTAGCGTGGGCGGGGTGTGGCTGTGAAGGGCGACTGTGAGCTCCGGGCGGGCGTGCCAGGGTATGGAGGTGTGGCTTAGAAGAGTCAGGCCCCCGTCAGCCCTCCCTTTGTGGCTACAGGCCCACGGGAACACAGCCCTCCACATGGCAGCTGCCCTGCCCCCCGGGCCGCCCCAGGAGGCCATTGTCAGGCATCTGCTGGCAGCCGGAGCGGACCCAACGCTGCGCAACCTGGAGAACGAGCAGCCTGTCCACTTGCTGCGACCCGGGCCGGGCCCTGAGGGGGTAAGCACTGTTCTGACTTCACGGGGGAGGGGGGGTCCCCAACTGCACCCAACACTGATTTAGAGGACGCCTTGTAGTCTCAGAAGGTGACCTTGGTCCCTCTCTGCTCTTCAAAGAGTGACCTATGCTGAGCGCTACCCTCCTATAATCCAACTCTTGGAAGACTAAGGCAGAAAGAGTGAGAATTTGAGCTAGCCTGGACTACATAGTGAGATCCTGTCTTAAAAAGAAAGAAAAATCCATGCCGGGCGTTGGTGGCGCACGCCTTTGATCCCAGCACTCGGGAGGCAGAGGCAGGTGGATCTCTGTGAGTTCGAGGCCAGCCTGGTCTACAAGTGAGTTCCAGGACAGTCTCCAAAACAATACAGAGAAACCCTGTCTCGAAAAACCAAAAAAAAAAAAAAAAAAGAAAAGAAAGAAAAATCCAGACAGTAGCCTCTGACCTTAATGTTTGACCCTTCCTCCAATGTGATGAGTCCTTCTGACTCCCTTTCCTTGCACTGTCAACCCTGAGATTGTGGCCTTCCGTCCCCCGGTGAGACGTGAATTGCTGTCCCCAACCCTGGATCCTGACCTTCGATGTGATTTCCCACCCTTGCCTCTGCCCTTTGACTCCCAAACAATGCTGTCCCCATGTGGGAACCCCATCTAGCCAAACCTCGCTGGCTTCCGGCTGTCTACCAGACCTCATGTGGGTTTCCGTATGTAGCCCAGGATGATCCCAACTCTCAGTTCTCCCGCCTCAACCAACCCAAGGATGACCGCGCGTGGGCCTCAGCCCGTCTTGACTTTAGACCTGTGACCTTCAACCTACCCCACTCAGTTTCCCCCCTGTCAGTAGCCCCGCCCAGGACACCACTCAGCCTCCCACGTGTCTTACTCTCCCGCATTTCTCCCTAGCTCCGGCAGCTGTTGAAGAGGAGCCGTGCGGCACCCCCAGGGTTGTCCTCTTAGGACCGAAATCCAGAACCTGGACTGATTTTTCCAGTCCCCACCGTCCCGTGGGACAGTCAGCGTATGCTCATGTCGCAGATTCATGAAAACGTATGTGGAATATCCTGCCATTAGGGTCTTACATTAAAACCCCAAAGTGGCACTGGGGGGGTGAGCGGTCCCCAATGTTTGGGGTCCTGTGACACCTCCCCCCCTACAAGGGGCTATCTAAATGATTTCTGTGAAATCGAGCCCACCTGATTGTTTCTGTGAAACACCCTAGAGACCTCTAACTCTGTCCTACTTGGACCAGCCACGATCACCTCCCCGCACCCTGCCATACACCCCCAGACACCCCAGCGGAGCCTCCGTGGGGTTTGAGGCATCCCAGGGCTCTTCCCCAGGACCCACACCCCTGAGATGTCAGAAAGGCCCTGTGAGATCAGCGTGCCCGAGTCCTGGCTGCTTCATTTGCCATTTAGAATTCAGTGTCTCAGACCCTAGCGTTCCCAGTGAGTTGTTATCCATCTGTGTATCACCGTAGCTCCCAATTAAACTCGGTTGGCCTCAAGCTGTGTGTTGTCATTCAAAGTGGGGGGGGGCACTGGTGCCCCACCGAGGGGCCACATTTGGATGGGGAGTCCAGAGTCAAGACGCATCAGAGCAAATGCCTGGTAAGGACATGAGATTTTGGCTTTTTAGACAGCCATCCCTTCCTGCTGCCGACATTTGCAGGCATCTGGTACCTAAGTGGGAAGACAGGCTGAGTGTGGTGGTGGCGCAGGCCTTTAATCCCAGCACGTGGGAGGCAGAAGCAGGCGGGTCTCTGTGAGCTACATAGTGAGTTCTAGGACAGCCAGAGCTGTATACTGATACCCCCGTCTCAAACAAAACAACAAAAGACTTCAAAGCTAGGTAGTTTGTCAGGCTGGGGTGTGGCTCAGCAGTAGAGCTCCTGCCTAGAATCCCCCAGTGAGGGTCTGGG
This sequence comes from Mesocricetus auratus, assembly GCF_017639785.1. Lineage (NCBI taxonomy): Eukaryota > Metazoa > Chordata > Mammalia > Rodentia > Cricetidae > Mesocricetus > Mesocricetus auratus. The sequence goes on from NW_024429223.1 coordinate 1,525,047, forward strand.
GGTGTGGCTCAGTGGTAGAGCCCCTGCCTAGAATTCCCCAGTGAGGAGTTGGGGGTTTGGCTTAGTGGTACAGCCCCTGCCTAGAACCCACCAGGAAGGGGCTGGGGCACGCCTCATTGGCACTATTGCCCTCTTGGCAGTCATGGTGGCACACACTTTTAGTCACAGCATTCAGGAGGCAGAGGCAGGCAGATCCCTGAGTTCAAGGCCACCCTAGCAAGTTCTAAGACAGCCAGAAATACATAATGAGACCTTGTCTGAAAACAAACAAAAACACTATATTCCAACTCTAGCCCTGGCCAAAAACCAATGAAACAAAAATTTTGGGGATTGTGGCACACATGTAATTCCACCACTCAAGTTTAAGTCAAGCCTGGGTTATAGAGAAAAAACTTATCTCAATTTTTTTCATTTTAAAATTAAAAGGAGAGGGAGAGAAAGAGAGGAGGAAGGAGAGACAGACAGACAGACAGAGAAGGAAGGAAGGAAGTCAATTCTGGGGCATCATGCCCACTTCCTGCTCTAACAACTCTCAACTGCTGACAAGCAGGAGGCGATATGTAAAATTCCCCAGGCCCACATCTCCTTTCTGCACTAACACACTGAAGTGCGCTTTGCTCAGGCTCCCCGCATTCCCTCCGCAGGATCAAGCTCCAGCTCCCCGAGGAGACTGATCACACAGCCTTTTTTTCCTGGCCTCCCCTGGCCCCTGGCTATTCCAGCCCCCCACCTGTGTTCTCTCCCTATTCAATGCCTTCGGATGTCCTCAGCATCTGCGTCCAGAGAAACTCAAAGCTACTTCTCAGATTCACCCTGTAGCCATTGGTCCATCTACCCCATGGAGTTACCCAGAAAGCCCCTTTGCCCACCGGGAGTCCTCCTCCCTGTGAACTCTCATGGACCACAAACCGAGGGCTTGCTCTGCCCCCTTGACCGGATTAGGAAACATGTAGGTGATGGAGCACAGCTCTGGGTGTGACTGAGAGGGCTTTTCCAGAGATGAGGTGGTGAGCGCTCTGAGGGAATGAATTGACTCACCCTTTGAGAGATTCCTAATATAATGACTTCACTGGGCGATTGATCAGGGTCAGGAGGAGTCTAGTTGGACAGGTTAGGTCGTTGGAGATATGTCCCTGGGGGCTATGTCCTGCCCTGGCCTCTTCTGTTACTTCCTGTTAGTCATGAAGAAGCTTTTCTTCTATCTGCTCCTACGGCCTTGACAACTCCGACTCACAGTGGGTCTGCGGACCAAATCGTCTGAAACCGTGAGCCAAACACTTTCCTTAGGGTGTTTCTCCTGGGTCACAGAAGGAAAGTAACTACTACACTACATTAGTGCATTTTAGGACACGGGGCTTCGAACACTACCTCACAATGCCTGTGGCTCTGCGGTCTGGACTGGGCTCAGCTGGAAGCTTCTTGCTTCCGTCACTCCCATGACCAAAATCATCTGGGAGCTTATGCTGGAACCCAATACTGAATTAGTCACGGTATGATAACTCCACTGAGAATTGGCAGAATCATGTGGTCCAGGAGGGCGGGAGGGTCTCTCCATGGGGAGTTCCTACTTAGGGTCACTATTGCTGGGATGAAACGCCATGCATGACCAAAGCAACTTAGGGAGGAAAGGGTTTATGTGGCTTAGACTTCCATGTCCCTGCTGTCCATCACTGAAAGGAGTCAGGACAGGAACTCAAGCAAGGCAGGAACCTGGAGGCAGGAGCTGATGCAGAGGCCGAGGAGGGATGCTGCTTACTGGCTTGCTCCTCATGGATTGCTCTCAGCCTGCTTTCCTATGGAATGCCAGGTCATCAGCCCAGGAGTGGCCCCACCCACTGTGGGCTGGGCCCATTCCTACCAATCACTAACTAGGAAGACTCTACAGGCTTGCCTGCAGCTTAATCTTACAGAGGCGTTTTCTCAGTCGGGTTTCCCTCCGCTCAGATGACTCTAGCTTGTGTCAAACTGACTCGAAACTAGCCAGCCCTGTGACTAAGGGCTCCAAGAGACAGCATCTTGAGCGGAAACAGTCCTACTTGCATCAGGGTTGCTGATATGCCATTGACCGGAGTCACGTGACCAGATCTGGTGTGGTGTTTGATACACACCTATCATCCCAGCTCTTGGGAGGCTGTGGCAGGGGGATCAGAAGTTCAAGAGGATAGGGGAAAAAACTGGAGGGCGGAGTTCCCAGGGAGGGTGTTCCTGGAGGTGGTGGTATTGTGACTGGCCCATGAAGAACCCATGTGACTGTGTTGTGTTTCACATAAGAACTTACCTGCAATTGGAAATCCCTTGTACAGTCGGTTGTTTGATATACTTTAGGAGGCCTGTTTAAAAAAAAAAAAAGCTTCAGTTTAGAAAGAAGGCTGTTTTAGGGGCACAAAGCACCGGAAGAACAATGGCAAAATATTTTAATGATGGTATCTGTGGTAGTTTGAATGTAGCTGGATCCCATAATCTCTTAGGGGGTGGCACCATTAGGAGGTGTGGCTTTTTGGAGTGGGTGTGGCCTTGTTGAAGGAACTATGTCACTGTGGGGGAGGACTTTGATGTAGGAGGAATATTCTGTTCCTCCAGCCATCTCTCAAATAATCACACAGAGACTTATTACTAATTATAAATGTGCGGTCGATAGCTTAGGCTTGTTGCTAACTAGCTCTTACAGCTTAAATTCGCCCGTATTTCTCATCTATCACGTGGCTCAGTTCCTTTAATACAGCATGTTCATCTTCCTTCTCTCTGCATCTCCTGGCAACTCCGCCCTCCTCCTTCCCAGAATTCTCTCAGTTTGGCTGTCCCGCCTAACCGCTTCCTGCCTAGCTCTCCATGAAACCAACAAGAGCAACACATCCTCACAGCGTACAAAAGGATCATTCCGTGACACTTGGTGGTTTCCTCCGCTCATTATACTGCCCCGTGTCTCAGTCGGACTTTCTGGTGCCTGCAAGATTCAGGGCTCTCAGCCACGCTCCCCACGATGATGATGGACTGAACCCCTGAAACTGTAACCGAGCCACCCCAATGAAATGTTTTTCCTTCTTAAGAGTAACCTTGGTCATGCTGTCTCTTCACAGCAACGGAAGCCCTAACTAAGACAGTATTGCTCTAGAATTTAGATGTTTTTAGATGTGTGTGAGAGCCGGGCTTTGGTGGCGCACGCCTTTAATCCCAGCACTCGGGAGGCAGAGGCAGGCGGATCTCTGTGAGTTCGAGACCATCCTGGTCTACAAAGCGAGTTCCAGGAAAGCTTCCAAAACAATACAGAGAAACCCTGCCCCGAAAAAACAAACAAACAAACAAAACAAAACAAAAAAAGATGTGTGTGAGAGAGTGTGGGACCCATAGAGGCCAGAATAGGGGCATCGGACTCCCTGGAGCTGGAGTTACATGTGGCTGTGAGTTGCCTAATATGGGTGTTGAGAGCCAAACTTGAGTCTCCTAGAAGAACAAGAAGTGCTCTTAACAGCTGAGCCATCTCTCCAGCCCCTAATAACAGTATCTTAAAATTAATAGACAGAGGCTTGGCATGGTGGTACATGCCTTTGATTCCAGCACTGGGGAGACAGAGGCGGGCAGATCTCTGTGAGTTTGAGGTCAGCCTGGTCTACACAATAAGTCCCTGTCTTAAAAACAAAACAAAACAAACAAACAAGTTCATAAGCTGTAAAGGGGCTTGCTGCCAAGCCTGATGACTTTGAGTTCCATACCCAGGACCCGCAGCAGGCAAGGAGAACACTGGCCCCTACAACTTACCCATGCAGCCTGTGATGTATGCTGCTACATACATGTGCATGTAAAAACAAAACAAACAAACAAACAACAACAAAAACCCAGTCAAACATTGCCACTAGAATTTAAAATTAATCAGTTAGAGACAGGGTCTCACTACGTATCCTGGGCTGGCCTGGAACTTGCTATGTGGACCATGCTGGCTTTGAACTCACAGAAATCACCCTAGTTCTGCCTCCTGAGCGCTGGGATCAAAGGTGTGCGCCACCACACCTGGCTTAGAATGTAAATGTCCTGAGGTTGTTTTGTTTTTTGTTTTCCCCTCTCCTGGTATTAGTGGGGAATGTGTGCCTGCCTTCTCTGGGCTTAGTAAAGATGTCGCTACTATAAGATGCTGATACAAGCTGAGTTCTCTGTTGCACACCAGGTGTGCAACACACACTATCCGAGGGACTCCCTTTTGACACTTACTTGTGTCTACTGAATGTACAAGACCTGAATTGACATGGATATTTTATGGGGAGCCTCTGCCAGGTCACGAGGCCCTTGGGAGCTTTAGAAATAGATACTCCCTCCCCAAGCCATCTGTCAGAAGGGGCTCAGTACGTTAGAGTTCGGTGTGTGACTGCCACCTGCTGGTCAGTTGTATCAGAAAGGGAAATTTGTCTAGTCCAGGAAAAGCCTGGAATTTGGCCATGCACATTTGTTTGTTTATTTGTTTATCTATTTATTTTTAAATTGGAGCCTGACAAATAGTGAGCACCACGATTGTTCCTCTCCAAAACATTATTTGTTTTTTTTGTGTGTGTTTTGAGATTAGGGTCTCATGACGTGCAGGTTATTATCAAACTCATTATGTAGCAGAGAATGATGTCGAATTCAAGAAAATCTGTATTGAAATTAAAGAGATGGCTCAGTGATTAAGAGCACTGACTGCTTTTGCGAAGGACCTGAGTTCAATTCCCAGCTCCCACATGGTGGCTCACAACCATCTGTAACTCCAGCTCCTGGTCATCAAATGACATTTTTCTGGCCTCTGCAGCACCAGACACAAATGTTGTTCCCATACAAACATGCAGGCAAAACTCAAACAAATAGAACAAAAATAAATACATCTTTTAAAAAGCCTGGCATTAGTGGCACACGCCTTTAATCCCTGCACTTGGGACGCAGAGGCAATGGGATCTCTGTGAGTCTACAAGAGCGAGTTCCAGGACAGCCTCCAAAGCCACAGAGAAACCCTATCTTGAAAAACAAATACATACATACATACATACATACATACATACATACATACATACATCTTTTATCCAGGGTTTCATGTACTCTCAACTGGCCTGGAAGTTTCTATGTAGCTGAGGTTGAATTTGACACCCTTCACTTCCCCGCCCCACGTGTGTGTGTATGTGTGTGTGTGTGTGTGTGTGTGTGTGTGTGTTTGAGACAGACCCTCTCTGAGTAGCCCTGGCTATCCTGGAACTCATTCTGTAGACCAGGCTGGCCTTGAACTCACAAAAGTCCTGCTGCCTCTACCTCCTGAGTGCTAGGATCAAAGGCGTGCGCCGTCTCAAACTTCATCTTACTGTTGCATTTACTTACATATGCCTTTACTTGTTTGTGTGCATGCATGTAGCGGGGGGGCGGGGGGAGTGATGCTAGAAGCCAGCTTGTGGGAACTGATTCTCTCCTAACGAGGACCTCCGGGTTCCAGCCACATGTCCTCGCAGCGTCCAGGCCAGAGGCTTACAGCAAGCAGGTAAGGCCGGCTAAAAGATCGGAGGGTGAAAGAAAATGAATCAACTATACATGCATCCCATGGCCCTTTATTCTTCAAAAAAAGTTCTTTCCTAAAGTTCACTTCAAAAGCTTCTCTTCACTCAGGAGGCAGAGGCAGGCAGATCTCTGTGAGTTCGAGGCCAGCCTGGTCTACAGAGCGAGCTCTAGGACAGCCTTCAAAACAATACAGAGAAACCCTGTCTCGGGGGGGAAGCTTCTCTCCAAAAGTTCTCTCTTAAAATACTCTTTAGATGCTCAGATGCTCTTCCTCAATCACACAAGGTTTCGAGGTTATATACCCACTCATAAGCAAATGTCTAGCAATAGCAAGGATACCAGGTATGGGTATCTCTCTGAGCTGGGAAGGCAGATAAGGTCTTGACAAAAGCAGGGCATCTCTGCCAAGATGCGTCTTGTAAAATGTCCCGGCACAGCTTAAGAGGTGGGGGAAGGGTTAATGATGAGCTATGACTTCTAAGACGGGAGGAGGCCAGTTAGTATGTTAGCTGGTGGAAGGGGACTTGTAGCTCTATACCAAAGGGGAAAGCTTAGGCTGTGGAGTGGGAGATGTGGGGGCTGCTGCTTCCAGCCTCGGGGTAAATAATGGGGTGCTCTTACTGCTGAAGCCCCTGTGAGAAGGAATTTCCTTTCTCCAGGCCTTTTTGAGAATGCAAACCCCCCAGCATATTCTATATATCAAGATTATACAGCCAAATGAAATCATTCTCCTGACTTCCCACAGATATATGTATCCAGTAGACGGAGTATTTCCACGAGATAAACGCACATAAGCTGTGGGAATCACCCAAAGCTGTTCTTAGGGAGGAGATGAAGGGACCCATGGGAGAAATTACAGACAGGAGCAACTGATTTCCACAGCCAGCGACTCCACGGCCTTTCCAGGCGGAGCTCCCTGTCACTCGCGCGCTGTTGAGTATTAGTTACCCTGCTGTATTTCTCATGACCCTTGACATCCTTTTGACGTGCAGTTCTGGGAGTCATCAGGCTTAGTGGCAGGCACTTTTTTCCACTGAGCCCTGTGACCCACTAACCTTGATCTTCAGATCCTCTACCTCCTGAGTGCTGGGATCAGAGGCAGGTTCTGCTATGTCCACTTTATACCCTTCCCGGCCTCTTAAGCTGTGCCTGGATGTTTTACAAGCTGCATCTCCTCTAAGATGTGAGGCGCCCCTCTTTTGTCAAGACCTTATCTGCCTTCCTGGCTCTGAGAGATATGCAAACCTTGCTGTGGCCCGGTTGAGCTCAGGGTAAGCATCCAGGGGTTGAGCTGTAGTCCCCATTCTCTTCCTAATGTTTTAAAAGTCACTGAACAAAAAGTTGCTGAGTAGCAGGTACTGTTAAAATACCTCCATGTATAATCCTTGACTCCTCCTAAAAGCTGTCCTTGGCATCGGCAACAGCAAGTGGAGAGGGATAGTCCTAACATGTCACGAGCTTGGATTCAAGAGAGTTCAGCAGGTGCTGCTGGTATTAAATATCTATCTCTGAGACGACATTGGCGTGGGATCGACAAGGGCTGGGAATGTAGCTAAGTGGCAGAGTACCTGATGAGTATGCACAGCCAGACCTTGGAATATCCACTTAGGAGGCAGAGGCAAGTGGATCTCTGTGAGTTCAAGGCCAGTCTGATCTATATAGTGAGATCCAGTACAGCTGGGGCTATGTATTTTTGAGACCCTATCTCAAAAAATGTATTTTATTTTTGGCTTAAACGAGACAGGGTCTCTCTGTATTGTTTTGGAGGCTGTCGGTCCAGCCCGGTCTCGAACTCACGGAGATCCGCCTGTCTCTGCCTCCCGAGTGCTGGGATTAAAGGCGTGCACCACCACCGCCCGGCAAAAAGTGTATTTTTTTGAAACAAGCATGAGCTTATTCCCAGTCTTCCCAGGACTGGCAGATTGGAATGGGTGTTGACTGTACATAGAAGGCTGGAGAAGGGGCTTGGAGACGGTTTACAGGGTGAAAGGTGATTGCCTCCAACCCCTAAGACTTGAGTTGTATCCCCAGGACCCAAATGTAGAAGGCAATTCCTGCAGATTATCTTTTCAACTCCACTTACACAACGTGGCGTGCATTCCCCGAGAGAGAGAGAGAGAGAGAGAGAGAGAGAGAGAGAGAGAGAGAGAGAGAGAGAGAGAGAGAGAGAGAGAGAGAGAGAGAGAGAGAGAGAGAGAGAGAGAGAGAGAGAGAGAGAGAGAGAGAGAGAGAGAGAGAGCGCTTAGGGGGCAGCGGGGGACATCACTGGGAAGACGGGAGAGGCCGAGGCCAATGGTCCACCCTGAACTAGGAGAACTAGGAGCAGCGATCAATTCAGCACCACGGAAAGCTCCCCGGCAGGCCCGGGAAAAGCCCAGCCAAAGCCTCTGGGTCCCGCCCCCTACGCGGTAATCTTCCTTCAGGCCCCACCCAGATTTAAAGCACCCTCATCCAGGTTCGTTTGGTTCGGTTCGGTTCGGTTTGGGACCCTCACAGAAATCTATCGGCCTCCCTCCGCCTCCTGAGTGCTGGGATTAAAGCTGTGTGCCTCCACACCCACCCCTCACCCGGTTTAAAAAGCTAAGCAGTGATTCTTCAACAGAAACGCGGGACGGCCTGGTGGTGGGGAAAGACAGCTTTATTGGGGTGTTAGTGAAGAAACGGGACAGTGAATTCCAGGGGGCGACATACACTGGGACCCGGGTGGCTGTCACCTTAAAGGAGCAATAAATTAACATAAAATAAATTAAGGGCAGCAGCTAGGAATTTCTAGGATGGGGGCGTGGAATTTTGAACCGGGAAAGGGAAAATAAGAACGAATTTGTCAAGATCTCCCTCCCCCACCCGAGGCTGGGAGTTGGGACTGAGGGCCAGGAAGAGGGGCAGTGTGGGCTCAGCCGGGGGCGGGGTCAGGGTCGTTCCTCCAGGAAGCGGTAGGTGGGGTTCTCGTAGCCATGCCGCTGAAGTTCCCGGAGTTGCTGCTCCTCCAGGGTCAGCATGGGGTCCACCTGCAGCAGGGCCAGGGGAGGACTCAGTGCACCGGGGCCGCGCTCGCTGCCGACTCCTACCCCCGCCACGATGTCCGCACCCCTCACCTCCACCACTCCGTGGCTGATAGTCCCATAGGGTTTCTTCTTGCGCAGAAGCAGCAAGGACAGAACAATGAGGGAGCCCCCTCCGGCTCCCATGATCAGCAGAGCCGACACAGCCTCTCGGGACACTCCAGTCCCAGCTGGTGCCTGTGGGGAGAGGAGCTGAGACCCTGGGTACCATTGAGGCCCACCGGGGTCCAGTGCGGTTTGGAGGCCACAGCCTGGACACTGACCTCTGACCTCTCCCCCCAAGCTCGCCCTCCCCTTACCAGTTCATCCCGCTGGATATCAGACGCATGGAAGGGAAAACCCCTTGGGACAGATGCATTCACCTGGGGGAGCAACAGATGTTTTATGGCTCCAAGACCCAGGAGGGTACCTCTTCCCCCAACAACACTAAGTCCACATCCCTAGGAAGTTTCTAGAACCTTCCCTCTGCCCCCCCCCGACTCCAGACCCTCCTCGTCTTGGGAGCCCAGGTCCCACTTACCTTTTGCTCGTACTGCTCCAGTGGGGACAGCTTCTCTTTCCCCGGGGAGGAAGAGTCTTGATCTGTGGACCCTACGCAACCCAAGTCACATCTCAGTCTTGAGGGTCCGGACACCTCCAGAGGGCGCTGGATTCCACCCCAGGAGGACTGGGTTTCCTACTGTATACAGTGCTTTCCCTTCACAACTTAGGGTTCAGAGGGATTTAGTGTCTGGGGTGTCTGCTGTATGGCACTTACCTTTTGGAAGAGTCACCGGGGTGTCTGCAGGCCGGAGGGGGCAAGTTGATAGAACAGTCGAGAGAGGAAGTCACGAAATACAGAATAGAGAACCCCCCCACACCCGGCCCCAGGACCAAGAACTCTACAAAGGCCCCACACCCCCGGATAGCGCTCCTTATTCCTTCCTGCCTATCTGTGGTGGCACAGATGCCCCCAGACCTTGGAGAATTAGAAAGAAGGTTGCACGCTGGGTATGGTGGTGCACACGTCTCCAACCTTAGCACTTGCAAAGCTAGGACAGGAAGACCATGAGTTTGAGGCCAGCCTAGGCTAAACAGTGAGTTCTAGGTCAGCCTGAGCTACAGAATGAGACCCTGTATCGACAATCTGCTGAGTCGGGCCTCATGGCGCACGCCTGTAATCTGAGCTACTAGGCACACTGAAGTGTGTAGGGTCAAAAAAAAGTTCAAGGCCTGCCCAGGCCACTTAGCCTGTCATGCTCTAACTGCACGTACACCTTTACACCAGAAGAGGGCATCAGATCCCACTACAGAAGGTCGTGAGACACCACATGGTTTGCTGGGACTTGAACTCAAGACCTCTGCAAGAGCAGCCAGTGCTCTTAACCTCTGGGCCATCTCTCCAGCCCCTAGACTGCCTGTCTTTAAAAAAAAAAAAAGTGGACAGGGGGCTAGAGCTGGCGCCGGGTGGAAGAGCTCTTGCGGTATGGACAGAGCCCTGGGTTGGTTCCTCAACAGCTTCTCCCTTCGGGCCATGGACTCCAGCATTTAAAGCAAGCGAGGCTTGACTCTCCAGGGCCGACATTCTATGTTCAGGCTCACTCACCATCCTTGGATTCCAGAGGCTGAAGCCCACCCTTGTCTTCACTGCTGCTCCCCGGCACAGAGGCCTCCAGTTCGCTGGGACCCAAGCGTTCAGAGTGGAGAAGCTCCTCTGAGGGGACATGCAGAAAGACAGCTAGGGTGACCAATAGGGACACAACAGCGGGGCACAGCAGGGCACCCTAGTGGTAGAATGGGGGGGGGAGATGACTCCACGCCAACAGCCCTGCCTAAGTGTGCCCAGCAGAGTGGCCCGCTGGGCGGAGGTGCCCCCGGCAGGAGACACGGGGTCTAAATTTGCAATAGCCCTACCTCCTTAAACACCAGGAGGGTTAGAGCTAGACATGGGACATCTGGGAGGAAGTCACAGTAAACACAGTGACAAAAAGCAATTGCCCAGCAAGCCTTCCCACCAAAAGAACCAAATGTACAACTGACCAGTAGCCTTCCCACCAAAAGAACCAAATGTACAACTGACCAGTAGCCTTCCCACCAAAAGAACCAACTAGCTGAGCCCAGACCAGAGGAAAACGATTCAAAGTGAGAGCAAAGAAAAATGGCTCTTAGTTAGGACCACCAAGTTCTAGGGTGATTTACATGAAGAATGAGGGGTTTGAGGGTCAGGAGTCTAAGATTGCCCCCAAGGGACTGAAATTCGGGACAAAGGCAAGGGGCACTCACGGATCTGGGGTCGCAGCTCCTGAGCCAGGTGAGGGCTCTGGTCAAGCAGCCCCAGGCTCTGATTCATCCGCTCCTCAATCACCTGAAGGTGGGTTTGCACCTGTGGGGAGCATGAGACAGGAGGCGAGGGCTGCAGAAGGGCAGGGTGATGGAGGAGTCCAGCAGGGCCCGAGAAAGCAGAACAGACAGTCCACGGGGAGTAGGTGCGAGGGTCGCTCAGCCACAGGGGGAAGGAAACCCAGGAAGAAGCAGCAGGATCCAAAGGGGAGGAAGAGATGTGTGTCACACCGGAAGTTCAAGGCTTGGAAAAGGGGTAGCCCCAGGAAAAGCAGGGTACTGGATGCAAGGTGAGGGTAGGATTCAAAAAATAAATACGGCATGGTGCGGGGTGTGGTGGCACAGCCTTTAACAGCAGCACTTGGAAGGCACAGGCCGGTCTCTGGGGGGTTTGAGGCCGTAGAGAGCTCCAGGCCAGAGGGGGCTACAGAGGGGAAGAGGGAGGAAGGGAGGTGGGGAGGGGGAGGGAGAAGGCAGGGCTGGAGGAGAGGATGTGTAGGCTGTCGGGGAAACAGGAATTGGTATAGAAGATACTGACTCAAGGGCCAGGCTTGAACACTCAAGAATACAGAAAAGAGTATCTGTGGACCAGAAGAGAAACCAGAACTAGAATCTCAGGGCAGACAGCAGGGCTTCTAGGGAAAACCAGTGGGACAAGGGAGGAAGGCTGAAGGAAAAGGATTCTGGGAAAGGAAGCAAAGTCCAAGGGATAGGAAGCAAGAATCCAAGAGACAGAAAGCAGGGTTCCACAGGACAGGAAGTAGGAATCCCAGGGGGCAAGAAGGGAGTGAAAGGCAAGCATTGGTGGCGCATGCCTTTAATCCCAGCACTCGGGAGGCAGAGGCAGGCGGATCTCTGTGAGTTCGAGGCTGGGCTGGACCGATAGCCTCCAAAACAATACAGGGAAGCCCTGTCTCGTAAAACCAAAAAAAAAAAAAAAAAAAAAAAAGGAGTGAAAAGCACAGTGTAAGTGGTGTGTGTGAGTGAGTGTGTGTGAGTGTGTGTGGTGTGTGTGCACGTGTGTGTGTGTGTGTGTGTTGGGGGTGGTGTTCCCGCATCAAGAAGTCGGAATTCGAGGAACAGGAATGCAGGATGGAGGGACTGGGAAGGGTTTGGGACACAAAAGGGAAGTTCCACGCGTAGTGCAGGGCTCTAAATTGAAAGCGAGGGTCAAGAGGAGAATCTGGGGCCTGGAGGGGCAGCTCTGCAGTTAAGAGCACTGGCTGCTCCTCCAGAGGACTCAGGTTTAATTCCTACCACCTACACGGCGCTCACAACTGTGTGAACTCCACTTCCAGGAGACTCAACATCCTCTTCTGGTCTCCCCCGAGACCAGACACAGATGTGGCGACCAGCCATACATGCAAGCTTTAATAAATCGTAAATAATATATCACCACAATTCCCCTTTTTTGTCTAATACAAAAAGAAGGCTACAGCTAACATAAGAAAAACTAAACACAGTAAATATATACAATATATACAGGCAACAAGTTCATCAACAGTGCCTAGTCCATTTGCATTTGACAAATTCAGAGAGAATACTCCATTATCTGTTCTATCTGGTGAGTGCGAAGTCCTGTCCCTAATTTATTTTCTATTCTAATTTGCATGGTCAAATTATCTTTTAATGTCTCTCAACATTTTACGCTTTACACCTCTTTAACGAGTTTCCTTTTCTGAGTCTGGTAAACGGTGAAAACTACAACTATCATCTAGTCCTCAACTCCCTCAGAGACCCAAGAAGGAAATAATATCAACTGAGTATGCAGGAAGTGTCAAAAAGTGTACGCCACCATCTCCCGGCTCACATCACATCTTGTATAGAGAGAGGAGCGTCCGAGATAGAGAGAGAGAGACAGAGACAGAGACAAAGAGACAGAGACAGAGAGAGACAGACAGAGAGACAGAGAGAGAGAGATTGGGGGAGAGAGAGAGAGAGAGAGAGAGAGAGAGAGAGAGAGAGAGAGAGAGAGAGAGAGAGAGAGAGAGAGAGAGAGAGAGAGAGAGAGAGGGGCGTCTGGGCTAGCAGGGCGTCTGGGACCGGAAGCACACGTGTACCTGGAAGCGCATCTGCTGGGCCTTCTCGGGATCCACGGCGGCCACGTGCTGGTAGTGTCTCAGGGTGTGCCTCTGCTCCTTCTGCTCGGCACGCAGGTAGCGCCTCAGGGCGGTCAGAACCCGCTCGGCCTGGGGGGGGGGACCCAAGGCTGCCTAGGCTGAACCCAGCTCTCCGCCCCTGCCGTTTGCCCCCCACCCCTACCTGCGTTACCTGAGGCGGATCGCCCTGTAAGGCTGCCAGGAAGCCTTCCAGGGCAGCTCGCCGCTGGTCATTGATCAGGGCGATGACCCTGGTGGCGTGGGTCTCCACCAGGCGCTGCCGCTCACCGGACACTTGTTCCTCCAGGGTCTGCAGGATGGACTGGAAGTGCTAGGGAGGGGTAAAAATGCGGAGGGGGGGTGCAGAGAGGACGGGTGAGAGCCTGAGTGGACGGGAGCCCAGGGCCAGCAGGGTTGGGCTTCAGTGGCTCGGTGGAGGAGACGGGAGGCAGGGCCATGGGGTAGGGCTGGCCCGCTGGGACCCGGTTTGAGGGTGTAGGCTGTAAGAATAGGCGGGAACAAGCCGAAAACACAACTGGTCCGCTCTAAGTATAAGGGAAAATTTGGGTTGCTTGGAAGCAAAAGGCAGGTGGAGCGTCCCCAACGCCGGCGGGGTGAGGCCCGGGACTGGGGGCTGATCTAGAGGATTCGACATGAGGAGGGGTCCACAAAGACAGCGGCGGGGAAACGGGGCCAAGAGTTAGGAGGCGGGGTTTGTTAGACACGGGCGAAGGTGGGGGGAAAATGAGAGGACCGGCGGCTACTCCAGGAGGCTCCACTTGAGACGGGTCCAACGCCAGCCAGCAGAGGGCAGTGCTCGCCCAGCGCCATGCCCCAGGCTCTGGGCGCCAACCCCAGCAGAGGCACATGCGGGGGCGGGGCCGGCAGGGGCCAGGGTGACTAGGAAGGGGTGGGAACCCCAGAGGTGGACAGAGGCATGGGTGAGGCTCAGCGGAGGGAGGGCGTCCTACCTCGTTCAGGGCCTGCCTGTCCGCTTTCGGTAGGTTCTTTGACTGGTTGTCGGCCATGGCCCACTCGCGCATCACCTGGGGGTGAGTAGGGGGGCTTCAGGCTCCCAGGGGCTACCCTAGTCCACACAGAGAGTCCCCCGTCCCCCTCCCATATCCAAGGCTCAAGAGGATGAAGATCAACTACAGCCACTGGACTTTGGATTCCCAAGAAGGAATAGCCACAGGCTATTTTTCTTTTTCTTTCTTTCTTTCTTTCTTTCTTTCTTTCTTTCTTTCTTTCTTTCTTTCTTTCTTTCTTTCTTTCTTTCTTTCTCTCTCTCTCTCTTTCTTTCTTTCTTCCTTCCTTCCTTTCTCTCTCTCCCTTCCTTTCTCTTTCTTTTTTTGTTTTTTTTTATAATTTTTTCTTTTTTTAAAAATATATTTATTCCATATACAGTGTTCTGCCAGAAGAGGGCACCAGATCTCATTATAGTTGGTTGTAAGCCACCATGTGGTTGCTGGGAATTGAACTCAGGACCCCTGGAAGAACCTCTGAGCCACCTCTCCAGCCCCCCCTTTTTTTTTGTTTTTGAGACAGGCTCTCACATAGCCCAGACTGGTCTCAAACTCCTTATGCATTTAAGGCTGGCCTTGAACTTCTGGTTCTCTTCCCTCAGCCTCTCAAGCATTAGAATTAAGGCACATGTAATTGTGCCCAACCATTTCCCAGGGGATTTAACATGGATTGTGCCACAGACCAGAGTGTCTATGGTATCTAGCGGCATTTCAATGCTCTGCTAGGCAGGTCAGTGATCCAATGCCATCTTAGAGGGTGGCGTCCAGGGCTCAGGTGGACAGACGCTTAGGTGTTCTTTCAAGGCAGTGTCAGTAAAGAATTCCCCACGCCTCTAACCCCAGCACTCGGGAGGCAGAGGCAGGCGGATCTCTGTGAGTGCGAGGCCAGCCTGGACTACAGGGCGAGTGCCAGGCCCTGTATTTATGGAGTCACGTGGTGACGTGGGGGGGTTTCCCGGTAGGGTCACCTCATTAATCTGTCGCATCCTCCGCTCCTCCAGATCCATCTTGGCCCTCAGGAACCCCTCGTGCTCGCTGATTTCCCCGGGCATGCCGAAGTAAACGTCCACGCCATCAGTGGGCCTTGGGGTGGGAGTGGCTGCAAGGCAAAGGATCGGAGCCGGGCGTTGGTGGTGCTCGCCTTTAATCCCAGCACTCGGGAGGCAGAGGCAGGCGGATCTCTGTGAGTTCAAGACCAGCCTGGACTACCAAGCGAGTTCCAGGACAGCCTCCAAAGCCACAGAGAAACCCTGTCTCGAAAAACCAAAAAAAAAAAAAAAAAAAGGATCGGGCCGCGGGTCAGCTTTCCTCGCTGAGAAGGACATTTCCCAGGGTGCACCGAGGACCACCATCGTGCATCCGGTCTAGACACAGCTGCTGCCTGGCACCGGGACTCCAGGCCTGGCCTGTGTTGGCAGCATTCTGGAACCTATCGCACCATCTCCAAAGCGTGGCGGAAACGACCGCCACCCCCCCTCAGGGCCCATAGAATGACCCCTCCCCTCCCAATCACCCCTCTGCAGGCCTTCCTCCCTCCTCCCTCCTCCCTCCTCATTCCTCACAGACTAACCTACCAAACCCAACGCCACTGACGTCTCTTCTGTCTCTTCCATTTCCCCGGTTGTGTCCCCTCCCGGAAGCACCCCCACACTGCCCCCAACCACCAGGGAGACTGCCTCACCTGTGCTGATCATGACAGGAGTGTGGGAACTGGGGGGTGGGGCCCCTTCCTCCTCCTCCTCCTCCTCTTCAGCCTGAGGGGGCTCCACGAAGTAATCGTCTACCGGCTGAGGGAAGGGTTCGACCTCTTCCTCATCCTTACCTCCCTCTGCTCTGCCCGCCAGGGGCCAGGACCGGGTAGAGGGGTCACTGAAGGAGCAGAAGAGTGGGCAGTAAGATCTCGGTGCAGGCTCCCGGAAGGGGCTTCCACGCCCTGCCTCGGGAGCCTTGGGGAGGGTACAGACAGAGGCTCTGTCACTCACCCAACTGCCATCCCGGAAGGGTTGGGGGTTGCTGGAGGCGGGCAGCAGACATACTCCACACCTCGGAACCGGTCAGAGCCGCAGGGCAGAAGCATGCCGGAGCCGTGCAGGATGAGACCCTGGGAGCGGCAGGCCTGCAGGGAGACGAGGCCAGAATGGCCTGGGCAGGGGGCATGGACCGGGAGCCCGCATGCCAGCCTCCAGGGGACCGGCTGAGGGAAGGAATTTCTACACCCCACTTGGAACTCTTGGGTTCAAGAAGGAAGGGCCTAGACGTAGGTCCTGGGGTCAGGCGACGGGCGGAACCGGGTGCTCACCTCCTGGGCCTCGCGATGCCTGCTGCCGGAGCTCTCACACTGGTCCATACGCTCTTGATGCAAGAAGCGACAGCCTTCGGGCACTAGCAGGGCTTCGCTTACGAACTCACCAGCTGGGGAACGGGAGACGCCAGAATCATAACAACACAGCCCTGCCGCCCTCCTCGGAGCCGGGGACCCTCAGAGGTGTCCAGGATCATAACACAACCCTGCGGCCCTCCTCGGAGCCGGGGACCCTCAGAGGTGTCTCTGCCGGTCACCCAGACTCCGCACGCAGACCCGAGTCAAGCTGGACACCTCCTCTCTGAGAGACTCCCACTCCCCCTCGGTTCCCGTCCCCCGACATCACGGTGACTCACGCAGGCAGTGGAAGGGCACAACTTCATGGTGGGGGTGGGCACATCTGCCGCTTCGGGTGCCCCCACACCAGCGCTCCACTGGGATGGCCTGCGCAGCCTGCTCCACACGCGCGATGTGCAGCTCGGGGTACATCTGCGGGAACCCCGAAGTGGAGGTCAACCCGCTGGCTACCCCAGCCGTCGAGGCTACCCCAGCTCACCCGAGTCGCAGCACTGGGGATCGAACGCACGGCCTCAGGAAGGTCAGAGCGAGCCCTCTGTGGCCGAGCTGCCTGCCCAAGCCTCCTTTTGTTCTTTAGTTTGAAGCCAGGTCTCGACAGCTTTCCTAAACCGGTCTTGAACATCCTGTGGCCCAGTTCAGTTCGCAATCCTAGCTATGCTCAGCTTGGCCATTCCCTTTTCAAGTTTCTAGTATTCATAAGAGCATCCCCCGGTCGTCCTCTCTTGTCTAGAGCACTAACTGGTAACTAAGCCTCGGGGAGCGGGGGGTGCATTGGTCATGCCTCTAGCGCGACCCCTTAAGCTCGCCATTCTCAGGGGGGCTTGGCAGAAGTCCCAAGGCCTGTTTCGTTGAAGCTCAACTTCTCCAAGTCCACTTCTCAGGGCAACCCTGCCCTTCAGGCAGGTTTCTTTCTTAAAATAGCTCGCCCTCTCTCTCTCTCTCTCGTGCCCTGCCTTCCCCCCCCCTCCCCCGCCCCGTTCAGCTTCTGAGTAACTCTCCTCTCCGTACCGGCCCCGCCTCTTCATTTCACGCCTCCGTGGAACCCACTCCCATTGGGCTCCACCGCTTCCCGCATCTTGTCGGCTTAAAGGTCTTTTTAATCTAAACCCAGCCTCTGGTCTGGCCACGCCCACTTTCGCTCCCACTTTTTCTAAAGAGCTCCACGAATTCCTCAGCCCGGCCACTCTACGGGCGGTCTTGATTAGTCGACGTTTTTGCACGTGTTTGTTTGTTTGTTTGTTTTTCCCCTCCTCCTATCTCAAAATAGGTTCTGCCCTAGGCCCGCCTGGTTTCTTCGCTGGCCCCAGACCCCAAGCTTCCCCCGGGCTTCCCAGATGTCACCTCCCCGGCCGGACTCGGCCTTCCTCGAGTCCAACTTCCTCGAGGGCGAACCCCCGCCCCAGCCTGGACCCACTGAGCACTGACCCCGCCTCTGCCCGCGGGCCCCGCCCACCTGTCTGCAGTACTCCAGCACGCGCTGCGGGTCCAGGAGACAGCGTCGCGATCGCTGGGGGTCTGGCTCCCAGCGACCGGTGCGCAGGTCCCGATGGAGGGTCAGACGCCCACATAGTCCAGCCACCTGGGCTGACCCCGGAGCCTGGGGGTGGAGGCAGATGGGGCAGTGAGGGACCCGGGGGACGTTGGCGTCTGGGTTATCTGGCCCCCTAAAACCCAGATGCGCGCCTGCCCCCAGGAGCAGATCCTTCTACGCTCTCCTGGGTGCGGGGACCGTTCCCCGGGAAACAGATCCCGCGGGGCGGGAGCTCCCCAGCTCTCCCGTTGCTATGGTGAACCCGGATCCCACTCTCTCCCCTCCCCTCCCCGCCCACACCCCCCTCCCGGGTTCCTCGCGGCCTTGTTGCTGAGAAGACAGGCTCCGCCCCCGCCCCAGCGTCTTGGCTCTGGAGCCCGAAGGGGTTAAACGTGAATCGTGGGGCGGGGGGGCGCAATCCAGGCGTTCTGGCCCCTCCTCCGCCCATCTCCAGTTCGGGTTCCCATTGAGGGGGTGCAAAGACGCAAGGGCCTGGCTTCCCCGAAGGCCTGCACGTCAGGCCCGTAAGGACCAGGGGGCTATATCCGGACGATGGGGGGTGGGCAGGGGGCTCGCGTGGGTCCCGAGGATACGGGGGACCTGGATTCTTAGATCCAAGCGCCTGCTGCCTGGTGGGTCCTACGTTCAGGTGCGCAGGGCTTGGGGCTTTGTCGGCTAGGCTTGAGCTGGATTTCCAGGGCCAGGGGCTCTTGGAAAGACAGGGTCCGACGATGCGGGTGGGAGGGGGCAGGGAAGTCAGGCGATGGAGGGGCCCAGGGAAACCTAGAGTTCGGCGGAGAGCATGGGGGAGGCCACCTGGCTGAAAGGACAGCGCTTTCTGCGGTGGCCGCGCCGCGTCCAGATCCGGAGGCCCGGTCCCGCCCCTTCCCCCATCCCCAGAACCCGGCCGGCCCTCACCTCGGCCGCGCCGGGGCTCCCACCGGCCAGGCTCCCGACGGCGAGCTGCGCGCGCAGAAGCAGCAGCAGCAGCGACAGTGGCAGCAGCAGCGGCAGCGGCGGCGGCGGCGAGCCCTGGCGGCGGCCCTGACCGCGAGCGGCGGGGCTGGCGGGCCCCATGTTCGGGCCTCGCGCCCTCAAGTCCCCTGCGCTCCCGCCCGGCCCAGCCCGGCCCCAGCGGTGACAGGAGCTCCCAGCGCCACCGACGCCGCCGCCTCCTCCTCCTCCCGCCGCCCCCGGGCTGCGCCGGCGCCGCCAGCCCCGCCCCGCGCCGGCCCCGCCTTCCCGGCCAGGACAATAGCGTGGCGGCTCTGCGCACTGAGAGGCTCGGGAACCCCGAGAGGGAGCCTGCGCCAAGCCCCAGCCCCTCGAGATTCCAGGTGTCACACCCCCACGTTAAGGGCCAGGCACCAGGCTCAGTCGTTGGGCTCAGCCTTTTTGGACCGTGAGCTCTCTCTCTCTCTTGGGACTGTCACCTTTCTGGCAAACGCAGACACCCACTATCAGCTTTGTCCTCCAAGGATGCCAAGAATCCACTGGGCGTGGGGGGTGGGGAACTCCTGCGTACGTTCCTCTCTTGAGGTCCCAAGGATGCAGACCTCCAAATTTCCCCAGTCAAAAACATAGAAGCAGCGTGTGGAAGCACGCCTGTAATCGCAGCACTTGACAGGTGGAGGGCAGGAAGGGAGTTTGGGGCTAGCCCGCCTGCCTGAGACCCAGTTTCAAAAGATAAAACAGTAAATTAGACCTGGTTCCCTCTAGGCCTCTTCTGTCTCAGGACCAGAGACCAAGTCCGCGGCCCTTTCATCCTCGGACCTAGGAACTCAGTCTTCCTGCCCTGGTTGCCAAGTGTCTGGACCTTCAAATTCTCCATCCAAAAAAAAAAATCCTTTCTTTAAAGATGACTTGGGTTAGGTGCTGGGTACAGTTACATTCAAAGACCCAACTCCTTAGGATTCACGGTGTGGAGCTCCACTCACTCATTGGGCCAAAACTCAAGCCTTCTCCCTAAAGGGCTCACTGTTTCGTCTCTCGAGGGAGTGTAGACTATTCTCTTTCCCTGGCCGACTGAGGCAGCCCAGCTGTGTGTGGACTTGTAGGTGTGTCTTGTGGGAACCTGCCCACATCTGCCTGACTTCTTGTTTTCAACTGAGTGTGCATGGGTGTGGGTGTGGGTGAGGTAGGGGTGTATTATTAAACGAGCCTAAAGTGGGATGGTGATGTACACCTATAATCCCCGGGGCGGGGGGGGGCTGAGGACGGAAGATCAAGAGCTCCAGGCCAAACTGTATTGAGAGAAGACTTCGTGGCTAAAAACTCTGGCTGCTCTTCTAGGAGACCTGGGTTCAAGTCCCAGCACCCACGCTGTCTGTAACGCCAGTTTCAGGGGATTCGTTGCCCTCTTTTGGCCCAGGGACCAGGAACACGTGTGGTGCAAAGAAATACATGCAGGTAAAACACTAACACATGCAAAACAAAAATCATAAATCCTTAAAAATGAAAAGAAATGAAAATGCCTACATTAGTAAGAATCTAGCAAGGGGTTGAGAAAGGACTTGGGATTTACTCCTACTGACACCCCATGGACCTCTTGTTTTGTTTGTTTGTTTTTCCAGACAGGGTTTCTCTGTATTGTTTTGAAGGCTGTCCTGGAACTCACTCTGTAGACCAGGCTGGCCTCGAACTCACAGAGATTTGCCTGCCTCTGCCTCCCGAGTGCTGGGAATAAAGGCATGTGTCCAGACTCCAGGCTGTCATGGACCTCTTCATTCACAGAAAACACGAGACTCCTCCAAGCATATTTGCCTCTTTGCCCCTTTTTTTTCCTAATTAAACATAAATATTCTTAGCCCATGAATCCCCTTTATCTCTTATTTATACAATGTTCTGTCTGCATGTCTGCCTGCAGGCCAGAAGAGGGCGCCAGATCTCATTACAGATGGTTGTGAGCCACAGAGGGGTTGCTGGAAATGGGTCTCAGGTCCTCTGGAAGAGCAGCCAGCACTCCTCTGAGCCATCTCTCCAGTCCCCACCCCCTTTATCTCTTTTATTCTCACCCTATCCCCACTTCTTGGATTCCATTTTTTCTGTGTCTTTAAGGAAGGAATCAAGACCGTGGTCATTTTGAGTTCTCATGGAATGAACAGCCGTATTGGCTATACTTTTATTGACCAAAGTTCCCCTCCCTGGGAAAGCCAGGACTGGGTGGGGGGATTATTTCTCTCATCTTGATTTGTCTTATGCTATCATTGTTCTTGATGAAGACGGTCATTTTCAAATATCTTTTCTACTGGCTAGAAATGCCTTCCATCCATGTCCCCAACTCCCATCACCTCCTGTCTTTGTCCCTCTGCAAAGAGTTTAGTCACCATTTTGAATGTCTTTCTCCCAGGAGAACAAATGGGCATAATGGTCATATTGCTGCTACTTGGAGCATCCCCTTTGGCGGAGCCTGCTAGGCATCAATGATCCTGACGGCTGTTTCCCTCCTTCGGTGTTCAGATGTGGAGGAGTAGGTCATCGACTTGTTCTGATTCCTCGGAATGCTGGACAGCACATGATGGCAAGTTGGCGATCTCGAGACTCTTCAATTAGAGAGACGCCTTCACACATGAGTCTGGAGACGCTGATGGCTGGGTGGAGACAAGGTAGCATAGGGGAAGGGGGGAGTCCCAGAGCTCAAATCTGGGGGTCCAAAGGATGTAGGCTTCATGTAGCTAGCGAAGGCACGGGGGTGAGGGGTGGTGAGGTAACCAGCCCGTGCTCTGTACAGTCTGCAGGTGGGTACTAAGTCCAAGTGTGGCTTGAAGTCATAGTAAGTAGGAGTCCCTGGAAGTCCAATCGGAGAGGGGGGTGGCAGGAAGAGGCCTCCTCCGGGGGCTTCCCCAAGGCTGAGGCTCACACTGACTCCTCGGACCTTGTAGTAACCGTTGGTTGGATCCTGGGGAAGAAGTGAGACTTGGTACAGAATGTGGGGGTGTAGGAAGGTAAGGATCATGGGTGGAGAGACACACAGAGCTACAGCCAGACCTAGAGAGAGGCGCAATGGCACAAAGAAGAAACAGCGGGAGCAGTGACTCCTCGACAGAGAGATCTGGGCACATAAATGGCAGAGACAGGGTAAGCGCTAGCCTCCTAGAACAAGCACGGTCTGGTTGAAGTCAAGAAGGGAGGGGAGAGGGAGGATTTCAGGTCAAGAGGAAAGCATAATCAAGTGTGGACAAGAGGCTTTAACTGGGGTTAGGGATGTAGTTCCGCCGGCAGGGTGTTTGTCTAGCATGCTCAAGGCCCTCGGTTCAGTTCCCAGTGCACATAAACTCGGTGTGATGGCTCATGCCATCCCAGCACTCGGGAGCATAACCAGGAGTTCTAGATCGTTCTTGGCTACATACTCACTTCACGAGGCTCTGTCTCAAAGAAAAGTCACGGAGGGGGCTTTAGAACAGGAGCCAGGATTGGAATCAATGCATGTATCCTAAGACAGGATTTCAAAGCAGGACTGTCTTTGGGAAATGTGGTGTTAGTGTGGGACCAAGTGGGCGGAAGGCTCCCGGCTGGTAGAGAGCAGCCAAAGAGAACCTAGAGGTATGGAACACGCTTGATGGGGGAACGGAGGCCTGGAGACCACGGAGAAACAATGGGATCACTTAAGCTCTGGAGCCTGGGAGCCATGAGCTGGCCCAGGAGTTAAAGGTAGTGTTCTGTTTTATTTTTCTTTTGAGACAGGGTTTCTCTGTGTAACGGCTGTCCTGGAACTCTCTCTGTAGACCAGGCTGGCCTTGAACTCATAGAGATCCGCCTGCCTCTGCCTCCCGAGTGCTGGGGTTAAAGTCTTGAGCCACCGTCTGGCAAAGGTAGGTCTTAAGACGAGGGGATCAAAAGCAGGAGACTGAATCAGGGAAGCAGCCAGGCGTGGTGCTGAGGTCTGAAGTCCTACTTTGTAATCCCAGCAGTCTAGTGGCGGCAGGAGAAAGACCAAAGCCGGCTACACAGTGTGAGACCCTGACTCCATAAAGCTTTAAAAAAAGAGGAAGTGTGGAGGGGTGGAGATCGGTGATGGATAGTGAGCCCCCCAAAAATACTCACCGCTGTCTCCAGAGCCTCCTTTTCATCCAGAATCAAGTCACTGTGGTCCGTGTGCACACCGGGACCCTGAGGTAGGAAAAACAGCGAGAGGCCATCCTCAGAAGGTCACGCTGTCCCACCTCCACATCCCACAGGCCTGCCTCTGGAGGTCAGGCTGGAGGAAGGACCTGGAGGCCAGACTTAAGGCACAAAGAACGCTATGAGGACATACTGAGTCCAAAGGATAACTGGGGGATAAAACATATTTGCAATTGTGAGGATGCTGTGGGTCTAAGGTCATCATGTTTAAGACTGGAACCAAGCCGGGCGGTGGTGGCGCACGCCTTTAATCCCAGCACTGGGGAGGCAGAGGCAGGCGGATCTCTGTGAGTTCGAGACCAGAACTGGTCTACAAGAGCGAGTTCCAACAAGAGCGAGTTCCAAGACAGCCTCCAAAGACATAGGTACAATGGCGCAAACTTTAGTCTTAGCACTCAGGAGGCAGAGGCTGGAGGATCTCTGATTTGGAGTTTATGCAGTGCTGGGAATCGAACCCAGGGCCTTGAGCACGCTAGACAAAGCGTTCTACCCACTGAACTACATCCCTGACCCCAGTTAAAGCCTCCTGTTTATGTTTGATCATGCTTTTCCCTCGATCTGAAGCCCACCCTCCCTCACTGCCTTCCTCCCGCACTCCAGAACTCAGCCAGACCTTGCCTGTTCTAGGAAGTCAGCCTGGTCTACATAGTGAGCTCTAGAGAACCTAGGGCTACATAGAGAAACCTTGGCTCAAACAACAACAGACAAACAGAAGGCTAGGACTACACTTGAGTTGGGTTAGACTAGGTGACTATTTTGCTCTGGAAACACAGTCGAATACGGATGCCCAGTGTCTTACCCTGTCCTCACGGCTGCCCGGCTCCTCCTCAGGCCCTCGTGAGCTGGAGCCATCGCTGCTTCCTGGGATCCGAACCAGGTTCTTTTGCTTAGAGAAAGAGCCTGAGGCCCGGGATGATGAAAGATGAGAGGCAAATGAGGTCATATTTTGTGAAGACCGATACTTTGGGAACAGAGCTGACTGGGCAAAATGGGCTAGGAAGACTGGAAACAAAGAGAAACCCTCGCCTGGGACCGATGGAAGGGAGATGGGGGACCCGGAGGAAGTGGACTCGGGGCTAGGGAGGAAACTCGAAGCTGGGAGAAGATGAGCCCTGTGCAAGCTTAGAGAGCCAGGGATGGAGGGAGCCAGGTCCCAGGGCTGATACTTGCCATGACGCCAGCAGCAGAGGGTCACTCCAGTGACAACCATAAAGAGAGTGGTGGCTGCAGAGACTGCTCCGGCCACAATCCGTAGAGTGGGCAGCAAGTCTGTAGGAGGAAGGGTGTCCCCAGAAGGCTGGTAACAGGGAAACCGGCTCAGGGTTTGGGATCCCTGCCGAGGTTGGGATTTCCCCAGATTTGCAGTGTGCTTAGGTTTGGTGTCTAAGGACCCCCATGGATTTGGGGATCACAGTCTGAGAGTACGCGAATTTAAAGTCCCTTGGCGAGTCACACCTGTACTCGCAGCACTTGGGACAATGCAGGAGGACTGCCAGCAAGTTCAGTGCCAGCTTGGGCTATCTGAGACCATGTCTCAAAAAACAAAAATACCAATAATAAACTAACAGGGCTGGCAAGACTGGGTGTGTGTGTGTGTGTGTAAAAGGTGCTTGCTACCAAGCCTAAAGGCCTGAGTTCGATCCTGGGGACCCACATGATGGAAGGAGAGAACAGCCTCCTACAGAGTTTGTCCTCTGACTTCCACATATGCACTGTGGCAGGAGCATGCCCCTCTGCAAATAAATAAATAAATAAATTACACAAACACCCTAACTTTAGGATTGCTTGGAATTTGAGTCTTCTGCTTCACAGTTTCCCAGATTTGTGGATTCCTAGTATGGTGTGAGGGTGTCAGACCTCCTAGAACTGGAGTTACAGACAGTTGGGAGCTGTCACATGGGTGCTGGGAATTGAACCCAGGTCCTCTGGAAGAGGTGTCAGTGTTCTTAACCACTGAGCCGTCTCTCCAGCCCCCAGTTTCCCTTTTAAATACATTGCAAATGTTACTCTATGTACATAGGTAGTGGTCTTGCCTGTAACGGTGGCCACACCTCTTTGGTCGTGGCTTCAGGGGGACCAAAAGAGGGAAAGCTTGAGGCCTGGCTCCCCCCTCTTTCGCCCGCCTGAAGCCACGCCCAAAGGGGTGTGGCCACCGTTACAGGCAAGCCCTCTAGGTACACATACATGTGTGTGTGGGTGCATATACTACGGTGTAGGAATGGAGGCCTGAGAACAACTTTTGGGTATTGGTTCTCTTCACCATAGGGGTTCTGAGGGCTGACCTGGGGTCATCAGGCTCGGGGGCAAGTGCCTTTACCTGATGAGCAACCTCACTGACATAGTTCTGAGATTCACTAGGTTGGGGGAGTCTTTGCATCTTGGGAATCACTGTGTCTGTGGGGTTCGGACTCCCCAGGTTTCAGAGTCCTTGGGTCAGTAACTTACCTCTGCGACCCAGGTGGATCTGGATTCGTCCCTCACCCAGCCGGTTCCTGGCACTGCAGTTAAAGCCCCTGGTAAAGTCGGACTCCTGGGTCCCAGAAATGTGTAGCACAGAAATAAGGCCTGGGCCCTGTCCTCCCTCCACTTCCGGGGCTGGGAAGGTCTCCACCAGGAACCTGCCAAGTGAGCCTGCCTCCAGGAAGCCCTCATCCCAAGACCAAACCTAGGGGCCAGAAGCAAAGGAGATCAATTAGGAGCCTGAGGAAGCGGGGGGGACTGGTGGGTTGGGGGAGAGGATGTCAGGGGCAGGAGGGCAGGGATCATGGCTGGTGAGTCAGAGGGGAGAGGGTTCTTCTCCATACCACGGAGTCTGGGGCAGGAGAAGCAAACACCACACACTGGAGGCGAGCGGGGCCCCTGAGGAAGGCTGGCGCAGGGTGCGGGGCCGTCACTCGTGGGGGAGCTGGAACAGAAACCGTGAACCATGAAACAGAGGTCTCAACCTCTCCAAAACCAGTTCTGAATGAGGCCAGGTCACTGTGGTTTCACCCTTTAAAAAACCAGCCCACTTTACAGACTAGGAAAGGCCTGCGCCTCGTCTCCTTCCACGGGTCCAGCTCCAATGCTCAGTCCCACAGCCTACGACTTCCTTTCCGCCCACCTCCTACCCCAAGACCCTCAGGGTCCCTCACCGTTCACTGTCAACCTCGCATGCGCCGTGCCTCCCCCCAGACCGGAGGGCCTCGGCTCGGCCCTACACACATAGTCACCGGCATCCTCCAGCGCCACGGACGGAAGACGCAGCATGGGCCCCGAGCTCAGCACCTGGCACAGGGAAGAGGCGTCAGAGACAAGGCTCTGGGAGGCAGTGCGGACCGATTCCAGCTACCAGCACAGGCCCCAGGTCGGACTTCACCTGCGAGCTGCCCAGGCGGGCCCAGGTAACCCGTGGAAGTGGGTTCCCTCGCCAGGCACAGCTAAAGGAGGCATCTCTCCCCGCGTCCACCGACACGGACTTCGGTTTCGCCTGCAGAACAGGTCCATCTGGAGGAGAGAGGGGAGCGGGTTGGAGTGAGCCCCTGACACAGGAGCAGATACTCCAAAGCACTAGTAGGTACAAGTGTAGGTATCCAGGCAACACCCTCCACCCGCCCCCGCCCCGCCCCACTACCTGCTCTAGCCTCGCCCTTCTAGCACAACCACGCCCACCTCAGCCACACCCACGGCCCCGCCCCTGCTCACACAGCACTTCCAGAGCCGTGCTTCGGTTGGCGCTTCCCACCGCGTTGCTGACCTCGCAGGACACCGGCTCAGTGAGGAACGTGGCGTCTGCTACGATCTCCAGCCTCGGCCCACGTGCCCCGAGCACCGGGGATCCCCCCTTCGCCCACCTGCGGAGGCAGTGACGGTGTTAGCGTCGCCACATCCCTTCGTCAAGCTACCCTGCTAGAGACAGGTGGCGTTTCTGGTCACCTGTAGCCCGTGACAGGAGGCTGGGCGGTGGCTCGACACAGGAAGGTCACCTTCTCTCCCTCCTGCACGGTCTGGGGCTCAGCAGACAGAGTCACCACGGGGGGATCTGTGAGAGGAAGGCAGGTGTCCCAGGGAGTCCCCCTTCTGTCCCCTCCTGTTGTGTTCAGGCCCACCCTGGGCTTTCCAGGACCAACTGCGCTCACACTGCAGGATCAATGTAACAGCTGTGTCCTTCCCTGTGGGCAGGGCCCGGCTCTGGGCTCTGCAGACCAAGGTGGCTCCATCATCATGACTGGAAGGGGTCAGGAATAAAGTGTTTTCCACCGTCCCAGTGGTCTTGTCCTTCAGCGTGGTCTGGAGGTGACAGAGAGACAATAACTATTGCTTTTCCTTACTTTTTTGGACAGAGTCTCACTATGAAGTCAAGGCTGGCCTTGAACTCATGACCCTCCTGCTTCAGTCTCCTGAGTGCTGGGGTTATAGGTGTCTATTACCACACCCCATGTTAACAATGAATTCGTCTATAGTTTACACAGGTCGTGCCTACAATGTATTGGATACTTTTAGACACTCACATGTTTAATTCTCCATATTATCCTATGAGGTAATGCTACTATTTTTTCCATTATATAGATAAGGAAACCGAGGGGCAGAGAGGTTAAATGCCACACAGAAGAGCAAGTAATTAGCACATGACTGAACCAGGAAGTCTGGCTCTTGACCTGAATCATCATATTTCTTTTTTAAAAAAATATTTTATTTAATTATGTATACAATCCTCTGCCTGCATGCCAGCAGAGGGCACCAGAGATCATTCAAGGTGGTTTGTGAGCCACCATGTGGCTGCCAGGAATTGAACTCAGGACCTTTGGAAGAACAGTCAATGCTCTTAACCGCTGAGCCACCTCTCCAGCCCTGAATCATATTTCAACCCCGAATGGCTACCATTCTCTCTAGTCTGTGATCAAAGCAGACCTTGAGTCTCACTGAATAACCAAAGAATGGCAAAGAGATTCAGACCCAACCTGGTGGAAGGTGGTCCCGTCCAGCCTGATCCCGTCTCGGAACCACAGCAGTTCAGGGGCAGGCTGGGCATCCCCTCGACTCCGACAGGTCAGATTCCCAGGAACTCCAGCAACCAGAGACACCGAGGGGCCGCCTAGTACCTGGGGAGCTTCTGGGGGGACTGCGTAGCAGACCCAGAGTCAGAACTGCTTTCTGCAAGCAGGACCCCTGATCCTCTCAGCCCTGCCCACCACTCCCCTAGGGGTTCTAGACTCCCGACACTCCTCCCAAACAGTCCTAGCTGCCCCCACTCCCCATCCCCAGCTCCCAAAGCACAGATGGGCTGGGACCTCTCCCATCCTCACCCATCACACGCAGCTGGGCAGGTCGTGATCGGAGGCCTGCTTGCGAAGCCTGGCACTCGTATGACGCTTCATCTTCCAGTTCCACAGGCTTAATGTGGAGGTCATGCTGGCCACTGGCTGCATTCCCTGATATCCAGTACCGGGACCACCCTGACGACAGAAGAGACTGTACAGAATTCTGGCCTCAAGTCTTCATCTCCAGGAATTCCACCCCAGAGAGCAGAGTAAGAACCACACACCCCATGCTAAAACACTTGTATTAAAATGTATGTGCTGGGGCCAGGTGTGGTGGTGCACATGCTTAAATCCCAGCACTCAGGAGCATGAGAGGCACAGCTCTCTGAGTTCGAGGTCATCCTGATCCATATAGGGAATTCAGGTTGGCCAGAACTACATAGTGAGACACTGTCTCAAAAGAACGAAAGAAAAAAAAGCGTGTGCTGAGTGCAGAGAGATTCTAAGTCTCCTACCAACTTATAGTAGCCACAAATTTGGAAAGCCAAGTTTCCCGTCAAAGTTATGGTAAGCCAGATGTGGGTGGTGCCTGCTTGTGATTCCAGCACTCAAACGGCTGAGGCAGGAGGATTTCGAGTTTGAGGCCAGCCTGCGCTGCAGAGGGAGACCCCAATTCAAACAGCAAAACAAAACAAATAACCAAAAATATTAGAAAAAAACTCTACCTTTCGCCCACCATAGAGGAAAGTTAAAGGGAGCGGGGCTTCTGAAGCGCTCACAATAGCCTGTGCATTAATTACATGACTGTCTGTAATTTTTGGTAAACTGTCTATGCATTTATATGATGCTTTAGAATAAAAATTATAGTCCCCAAACAAAAGGAATCACCCTCCTCCCAAAAAACAATCATTCTAAAACTCCGGATTCCCAATTATTCAGTGGGAGGCCACCAACCTCCAAAGCTGAAACGTCAGAAGCAGCCCGTGCCCAGCCCCTCTGCGAAGTTGCCAGCCCTCCCCAGAGAAGAGGCCAGACTCACCTGGAAGGTCTCTTTCGCCCCCTAGAGCCAGCCCATCCTTAGTCCACTGCACGAGCCCCCGGTATGCACCCAGAGCGCAGGGCAGCCGGGCTTCCGTCCCCAGCAGCACCACCGTGTCCTCTGGCTGTTGCAGAAAGTGGGGCAGCGGGCCTAGGGACAGTACAGCTGAGCTTAGATCAAGAACCCCCTTATGCAAGACCCAGGTGTTCCAGTCTCCAACGCTCTTCCTCAGGTCAGAAGCCGAGGCTTCCAGAGTTCTCTCACACTCAGGACTAGAAGCCCTTAGTCCACTTCTCCCAAACAAGGAGGGAGCGGAGGGGTACCTGCCAGTCCTCTGAAGCAACAGAGGAGGACGAGGAGGGCGGGGCCCAGCATCTCGAGCTTGTGTGCTCCAAGATCCTGCAGACTTAGGGCTGCACTGACTCCTCTCCAACTTCCTCCTTGGCAGCACGCCTCTCACCACGCTGGACTGGATTCTGCACCGCACTCTCTCCCGCCAGGATGGAAGATTCTGAGTCTAGCCCGGAGTCCCTGAATTCGGGCTCATCCACCGTCTCCAACGCTGGGTACCGCACACCCGGTTGCAAGCCCTGGGTCTGCTGGAGACCCGCGGGAGGGCGGGATCCTATTCGCCCCGCCCCCTGGATACCCGCCCTCTTTCCATTGAGAAACTCCCGCGGCTTGCGTGCCGAGACTAGGGGCACTCCGGGTCGTGGGTCGGGCAATAGGAGGGCGCCCCTGAGTTATCAGGGGGTCTGAGAGCTGGAACACTTGGGTCCAAGGAGGAGACCCTTGGACACCTGCGCCCTGCGGAGGTTGAATGGGAGGCGGTCTTGAGGAGAGGGAGGAGGAGAGAACAGAGTGGAAGAAACTTGCTCAGCCCGGACCCAGGAGGGACTGAGCTGAGTGGAAACCGAGCTATAAATGGGAACCCCTGGGACTTCGCCAGTTTCCGAGCCCTGGGGAGGCGGGGCCCAGGCCCCCTTGGGCCTGCGGGTCGGGGAGAGGGCACCCAGGTGCTGAAGGACTATTCGGGAGCCATGAGAAAAGAGGGATGCAGCCCCTGGCTTCCCAGATATGTCCCCTGCTGCCTCGTTATCGCTGAAGGCTGCAACGCACCCTAAACTGTAGGAATCCAGCCCCGCCCCCTGAGGTCCTCCTTTCCCAGAACTCGGCAGTACCCACCCGTCCCCTCTCTCCGCCTAGCGGTCCCGGGCCCCTCGGAGTAGTTGCCAGGCGACGGCTGGGCTGCGGCAATACCCTGACTCTGGCAGGCAGGGAGGCTGGGAACCGCACAGCTTGTCCTGACAGCTCCCGTGCAGCCCAGCTGGGGCGTTCCCACGCTGAGCAGCTGGCAGGGCAGGTGGGAGGGACCCTGAGCCACTGAAGGGCCTGGGGGAGTGTGGCTGGGACCCCGGGCTTTACATTCCTGGACCTATCGGAATTAAACGACATTCAGGGCTCAGAGTGGTGTGTCTAAAAGTCAGGGGGCTGGATTTCCAGGGAAGAAGGGGCCGCTCAGATCTCTACCGGCTGAGAAGCTGGTGGCCCTTGTAGCTCGCAGTATTGGGCCAGGTTCGGAATATCTGGTCTTAAGTCTTAGAGCTACTGGATTTAAGAACCAATCTCATCCTCCCTCGCCCCCACTGGCCCAGGAGGACTGGAAAACCAACAGCTGTGCTGAGTCCTATAGGAGTGGTGGGGGCGGGGGGAGCTGGGGACGAAGGTTCTGGGAGACCCCACGCCTGGCTTCTGTGTTTTGAAATAGGACAGGCTTGAGCCCAGGACTTCTGAGTCTTGGGGAGGAAGTCAGGTGATGAGGTGTTTTTCCAGACACCTGACACAGCTTCCCTTCCTGGCACTCTGGGGCCACCGGCATGGAAAAATGGAGAGCCCAGAGTCCCCAGAGCACTCAGAGCAGGAAAACAGCCAAGGTTAAGCGTAGAAGGTTTGTACTAATTAAAGGTCCCAGCAACTGACAGCGCTACACCTTGGCCTCCGAGGGTATAGCATCTGGGTAAAGGCCCCGTGCCAGACCCTCCATCCGTTAGCTCTGTGTGCAATCCGTTTCCCAGGAGGTGATGGGGGGGGGGGGGGTCAGAGAAGGGGACGTTGAAGGAGGGTAATGAATCAGTAATGGGCGTGGGTGGGAGGGATCGAGAGCAGAGGGCTCAGGCCAGATGCCTGGACTCTCCTGGAGGAGGTGGGGTGGGAGGTTTGTAGGGCATCTGTGGGGTGGGAACAGTTGCAACTCCTGCAGGAGATAAGCAGGCAGAAGGGGCTTATCCCAGACGAATGCAGCTGTGCGCCCCGGGTTGGAAAGGCAGGCCAGTTAACATATGGTTCTAAAATTCAAGTGTCACAATCAGGCCCAGAGCCAGGGACCTGCATGAGAACTCTGACTGCGAACAGAATGTATTGAGTCCCCCGTGACTGAGTGACAGTGGGGGAGGGCAGTAAGAGGGACAGAAACGGGAAGGGGAGGGGGCGGGGAGAGGAGGGAAGAAGGAATCAAAGAGATGGAGAAGAATAAGAAGATAAATCACTGGCTAGAGACACACAGAGGAGGGAGAGATGGAGGGAATGAGAACAGAAGGACTCTCCCTTGGCCTCGGGACTCAGGTGCTCCGGCTCCCAGAGACCTCTGCCCTGTGTTTAACCTTGTGAGCTCTTGAGGTTTGCACACACTGAGGTCTGCTGACACGGTCCTACTGGCTGTCCGGTGCTCTCTGCACTCCCGTATCAGACACTCCCAAGAAGGTTCACAGGTGAGAACCCCCTCTCGCCTCCCCCCTGGAACACCCACACCCTCCCACCCACACGCACACGGCTGGCTCCCCTCCCTCCCACCCAGTCTCATGGTTTCAGACGACACTCGTGCACGTTCACCAGCAGAGGTGTCTGGTGCCACCGAGGGAAAGAAGGGACTGCCGCGGGTGGTGGTGACGCAGGCCTTTAATCCCAGCACTCGGGAGGCAGAGGCAGGCGGATCTCTGTGAGTTCGAGGCCGGGCTGGACCGATAGCCTCCAAAACAATACAGAGAAACCCTGTCTCGTAAAAATAAAAATAAAAAAAAAAGAAGGGACTGCCCCAGTCTGGGCTGCAAAGAGCAAAGGGTGGGCGGTAGGGGTGGGGGTGGTGGGCTGTGGTGGCGTGGGGGTGTCCTTCCCACCCACACAGGCCCGGCTCTGTATCCCGTCCTGAGCTGGGAGATGGCCCTGGTCAGACCTGCTCTCCCAGGCAGGGCCTTAGGGTCACTGGGGCTAGGGAGGCACCAAAGAATGTTCTTGGCATGTGCTGACAGGGGATTTCACTGCCCTGCTGGACAGACTCAGGAGAAGCGGCAGAGCGCACACACTGGATGCACACACTGTGACTGCCCGCTTTGGCTTGCTGGGTTCATGAGCTTGCCGGACCCCCGAGGGGCCTCGAGCAGCCGCGGGCAGCCGTGAGCTCCTCTTTGAGTTCCTGTGACTGGGTGAGAGGGAGGTAGTGATAGGAAGAAGGGACTGTCAGAGGAGAAAGGGAGAGAGAAAGTATGCACTTCTGAGTGCGGGGGTTGGAACTCGGAGAAAGAACCTTTGACAGGGCAGGCTGAGGGCAGAAAGTAAACTCCAAGACACAAAGACTAGACAGTCTAAGGAGAGAGAGAGAGAGAGAAAGAGAGAGAGAGAGAGAGAGACAGACAGACAGAGAGACAGACAGAGAGAGAGACAGAGAGAGAGACAGAGACAGAGAGAGACAGAGACAGAGAGACAGAGACAGACAGAGACAGAGAGAGAGACAGACAGAGAGAGAGAGACAGAGAGAGACAGAGACAGAGAGAGACAGAGACAGAGAGAGAAAGACAGAGAGACAGAGACAGAGACAGACAGAGACAGAGAGACAGAGACAGAGAGAGAGAGAAACAGGGAGGCAGAGAGTGAGGCTCAGACAAGACAACAACAAGCCGAGTGACTGGCGATGAGCACTAAGGAAGTCTCCCTCGGAGGCCCTGGGGAGACCCCAGTGCCCAGAACTTCTGGCTTGGCTCGTTTGATGCTCATGGGAGCATTGGCCGTGGGTGAGTAGGATGCCGGTCTTGCGGTGCCCTGTGGACCTCAAGCGCCATCTTTGTCTCTTACTGTTGACCCCATTGTGTCCCCAGGACTGGCCCAGTCATCAGTCCCCACCTCTGTCCCCCGAGGCTTTTGGGCTCTTTCCGGCAACCTGACCGCCGTGGAAGGGACAACGGTTAAGCTGCGGTGTGGGGTCCGAGCCCCTGGCAGTGTGGTGCAGTGGGCTAAGGATGGACTACTTCTGGGTCCAAACCCCAGGATCCCAGGCTTCCCAAGGTACAGCCTGGAAGGAGATCCTGCCAAAGGTGAGCCACCGGAACCTGAGGTCTTGAGCCGCGCGCAGAGGCTGTGGCTCTGACCTTGGGGGCTCCATCCATCTGTAGGCGAATTCCACCTGCGTATAGAAGCCTGTGACCTCAGTGACGACGCAGAGTATGAATGCCAAGTCGGCCGCTCAGAGACAGGTCCCGAATTCGTGTCTCCCAAAGTAATCCTCTCCATCCTAGGTATGGGTGAGAGGTTCCCCTCCAGGACCCACCAACCTGGGCCCCCCCAGCCTTCCTCTTCCCTCAGACCCGGAAGCCCAAGCTCCCAAGGCCCTCCACCCTGAGCCTTGGGTACAGCCTCAATTTCCTGAACTCTTGGCCAAAAAACGTCACATTGCCTCTCGGCAGCGGCTAACGCCACACCCTTTCTCGAAAGTTCCCCCCAAGGTGCTTCACCTGACCCCTGAGGCAGGAAGCACAGTTACCTGGGTCGCTGGGCAGGAGTATGTGGTCACCTGTGTGTCTGGGGACGCGAAGCCAGCACCTGACATCACCTTCATCCAGGGTGAGTGGGACAGCACAGCGCCACTGAAACAGGTGGGGGTGTTCCTGCCCGGGGGCCCCGAAATGTTATCGCTGAGCACCACCCAGGGGAAGAGGCCAACACAGTGTGCTGGGTAAGAAAAGGGAGCTGTGTGGAGACGCCCAGGAGTATGCAAGCCGCTGATCTGGGGTAGGGAGAGGGTGTCAGCACTCAGGGTGGTGGGTAACAATGGCCGACCAGGAATAAGAAGGTGCAGATGGGGTGGGGTCAGGGGGAAGAGAGGACCCGTGATACAGCCCTGAGAACCCCAGAACTCGGGGGTCCTGAGTGTGTGGGAGGACAGAACTGGTACCCCAGCTTCTTGTCCTCCAGAGCCAATAGAAAGGGGGTGTTACATCCACCCTGAGGACCTCCGGGTCACGATGCTGTACCTTGGAGAAGAGTCCAGCATCTGTCTCCTCCGCTTTCTTGTTGCCCCCAGGTGGACACACCATCCTGGACATCTCCTATGATGTGAACGATGGGTCTGAGGAAAAGCTCTTCATCGCAGAAGCTGAAGTTAGGTGAGCAAGCTGGGGTCTTCTCCCTCTCCCCAGGTTGTCCCACACAGCCCAGTGATGCAAGTATGGGAACTTGAGTTGTAGGAATACCTGGGACCCAGTCTGTAGGTATTGAGTAAAAATAGCAGGCCAGGTGGAGACCTGGGGTACCCTTGTTCTCGGTGTTGAACCTCCAAGTCTCTGCCGGGGGAGTCCAGACCTTGGAATAAGTCAGTAAGGAGACTTGGCTAAATGCAGGAATTTGGGATGCACTCCTCTTTATCCTGGCTCCCAGAATTTCAGACGGTGACTCTGACTCCAGAAACCTGTATTTTTCCAAGCCAGGGTGACACCCCGGAGCTCAGATAACGGACAGTTACTAGTCTGTGAGGGGTCTAGTCCAGCCTTGGACACTCCCATCAAGGCTTCGTTCACCATGAATGTTCTGTGTAAGTGAAGCGTTGGGTACTGTGGCCATGGAGGATGGGCATCCTGGCAGGGTCTGTGAGCATGGGGGATTCAAGAACGGCAGAGGTGAGGGACAATCTCAGCATTTGAGAGGTTGAAGCAGAAGGAACGTAAGGCCTGCCTGGGCTGCTAAGGGCTGGGTATTGCAGCTCAGCGGGAGAATCCAGCCCTGAATGTGCAAGGACTCAGATTTCAAATCCAGCCCTGGAAACAGAAAGCAGACATTCAAGAGAAATTTGGGATTTATTATTATTATTTGTTGTGGTGGTTGTTGCGTGCGTGCGTGTGTGTGTGTGTGTGTGTGCGCGTGCGTGCATGCGTGCGTGTGTGTGTGTGTGTGTGTGTGTGTGTGTGTGTTTGCTGTCTCTTCCTCCAACATTCATGGAGATTGGGAGTGACTGTCTCGCTGGGGCAGTTAATGTGTTTGAGCATCCTCAGAGGTTGGAAACACGACTTCTTGTCACGCTCGTTGCTCCTCCCCCGTGGGGCCACACTGGACGACATCTTCTATAAAGCAGGTCTCGTTGTGCCCCAGCTACGTGACGGAATAGCTAGAACCCGGGTGGGAATGTGCCAGGCATGTGGAGAAGTCAGGGTTAGTTCTCTCCTTCTGCCGTGCAATCCAGGAACTGAAGTCAGGTTGTCGGGTGCGTTGACAAGTGCCCTTATCTCCTGAGCCACCTCCTGAGCCCATAGGAGGAAATTAGAAAGCAGGTTAGGGGATCCGGAGAGAACAGGTGGCTTCCCAGACCCCCTGAGTGGTCTCTGCTCTCCAGTTCCCCCAGGACCTCCTGTCATTGATTGGCCAGGCTTGGACGAGGGGCATGTGCGCGCAGGGCAGAACCTGGAGCTGCCCTGTGTGGCCCGAGGCGGAAATCCACCTGCTACCCTGCAGTGGCTGAAGGTGAGGGTAGTGGTTGACTGGGGGACGGGGAAAGGACAGGGACCACGAGCTGTTGCTGAGATGACTAGGCTTGCTTTTGTGTTCAGAATGGTAAACCAGTGTCCATAGCTTGGGGCACAGAGCATGTCCAGGCAGTGGCCCGCAGCGTGCTGGTGATGACCATGCGACCTGAAGACCACGGAGCTCAGCTCAGCTGTCTGTCCTACAACAGCGTATCTTCAGGGACCCAGGAGCGAAGCATCACCCTGCAGGTCACCTGTGAGTCCGGCTGGCTGCCCCAGTCCATAACCAGAGAGCCCTGTGTGCCCTCACGTCAGGCCTCCCTGATGTCACGGACCTCACTGCCAGTCCCCTCTCCCCATCTGGTCTGGGTTGGTCTGCGAAGACCCCAGCTGGACTCCCAGCTCTCCTTAGTGCGTCTGTCATTCAGTTCCTCCCAGCGCCATCACCATCCTGGGATCTGCATCCCAGTTTGAGAACAAGAATGTGACCCTTTGCTGCCTTACGAAGTCCAGCCGCCCACGGGTCCTGCTGCGATGGTGGCTGGGTGGGCGACAGCTGCAGCCCACGGATGAGACAGTCGTGGATGTGAGGATGTGGGAGATGATGGTTTGGACCCTGAGCAGTCCAGACTGTGGCCCTGACTCCTGGGTCTGACACAGGAGGGTGGGAATGCTTCACATGGCCCTGCGGGGGTCTGGCCAACCCAGGCCTCTGCTACCATGGCTGGAGGCTCCTCAGTCCCTAAATCTGAAGTTCCCTCCTGCCAGGGCCTGCATGGTGGCCACATCTCCATGTCCAATCTGACATTCTTGGTGCGGAGGGAAGACAATGGCTTGTCCCTTACCTGTGAAGCCTTCAGCGATGCCTTTAGCAAGGAGACCTTCAAGAAATCACTCACCTTGAACGTGAAATGTGAGCCCTAGCCTAGAGCCCAGAGGGTCCCCAGGATGCACAGACCTCACCCTGAGGTTCCAGCCCAGACAAAAATGTCTTCTCTTTCTCTGTCTCTCACTAGACCCTGCCCAGAAGCTGTGGATTGAGGGACCCCAAGAGGGGCAATACATTCGGACTGGGACTCGGGTAAGACTGGTGTGTTTAGCCATCGGAGGCAATCCAGACCCCACCCTCACCTGGTTTAAGGTAGGTACCAAGCAAGAGTCCCCCCCCTTCCTGCCTTCTTCCCTTTCCTCCTGTCTTTTTTTCCTGTTTATCTGTTCGTGTGTGTGTGTGTGTGTGTGTGTGTGTGTGTGTGTGTCAGCACACATACTTTACTGACTGAACTATATTCTTAGCCCCTGTTTTCTTCCATAAGGAAAGATAATATGTAGTCCAGGCTGGCCTCAAACTTTTTTTGTTTTGTTTGTTTGTTTGTTTGTTTGAAACAGAGTTTCTCTTTGTAGCCCTGGCTGGCCTAGAGCTCACAGTGTAGACCAGGCTGGCCTCGAGCTCACAGAGATCCACCTGCCTCTACTTGGATTAAAGGCGTGTGCCACCAACCCTGCCCAGCCTTGAGTTTTTTATCCTCATGTGCCCCCCCTCAGAACATGGAGAAACCCATATTTCTTGGAAAATCCTAGAGATTCTGAAAAGACACAAATGCCATGAGAATTATTGAAATGCCAGGGAAGTTCTGGAAAATCTGGAAAAATAATTCCAAGATAAAAGAAGGAACTTTGGGTCAAGATAGAAAATTCTAGAGATAAAGCAATTATAATCCCATTCATATTAAAATTAATAGTAAAGAAAATAAGAAGGGAAGGCAGAGACCGATGAAAAGAGAGAGACGGAGAAGGGAGAGATCTAAGGGGTAATATTGGAGTTAGGGAAAAGGTCTGAGAATCTTTTGGGGAGAGTGGAAAGTTTTTGAAATTTTTAAAGTTTTTTTTTATTGTTGTTCTTTTTTGGTTTTCTGAGACAGGGTTTCACTGTAGCTTTGGAGTCTGTTCTGTAACTCTGCTCTGTAGACCAGGTTGGCCTCAAACTCACAGAGATCCACCTGCCTCTACCTCCTGAGTGCTGGGATTAAAGGCATCCGCCATCACCACCCAGCAAAAATTGTTGAAGGTTTATTTATTACTTTTTATGGGTACTTTACCTGCATATGTGTCTACGAACAACATTTGTGCCTAGTGCATTGGGGAGAAGAGGGTTCAGATTCCCTGGAACTGGAGTTACAGACAGCCGTGAGCTGCCCATGTGGGTGCTGGGAATTGAACCTGGATCCTCTGGAAGAGCTCTTAACCGCTGAGCCGTCTCTCCAGCCCAAGAGTGGACATTTTAAGAAAAACAACTGGCACCGGGCGTTGGTGGCGCATGCCTTTAATCCCAGCACTCAGGAGGCAGAGGCAGGCGGATCTCTGTGAGTTCCAGGCCAGCCTCCAAAACAATGCAGAGAAACCCTGTCTCTAAAAAACAAACAAACAAAAAAAGAAAGAAAAGAAGGAAAGAAAGAAAGAAAGAAAGAAAGAAAAACTGGTGGGTGCGGTGGCTCGCTTGTAATCCTAGCGCTTGGGAGGGGGAAGCAGGAGAATCGGAAGTTCAAGATCACCCTCAGGTACCTAAAGGAATCACTTTGGGGTCATTCTTGGCTACATGAGATCCTGTCTCAAGTAAAACAAGGCAAAAAAAAAAAAAAAAAAAAACAGAGGCAAAGAAAAATGAGACTCCAATACCGGGTCTGGGAATTTCAAGGGAGTTTCCTGGAAGGCAGTGTTCTGTAAATATCACGGTTTGGGGGTGTGGTGCCTGCCGCAGGCGGAGGGCTGGTGAGGTCAGGGCTGGGGGGGGGGTGCACAATAGGCATCAGGGTCCCCAAACCATCAAGGCAGGCAGGAAGACTAGGACTGGGACTACTCAATTCCAGTCCCGACTCCTTTAAGGCAGTGGGGTGCCGGCTCTTCAGGGCGCCTTTATCACACAAGGGCCCTGTCTGTCTGGGCTGGTGGCCACCCACCCTGTTTGGGTCCTCAGGACGCACGAACGGTGAGCGAGCCTAGGCAGCCCCAGGAGCCGCGGCGCGTGCAGCTGGGCAGCCTGGAGAAGTCTGGCAGCACTTTCTCCCGGGAGCTGGTGCTGATCATAGGACCTTCGGACAACCGTGCCAAGTTCTCGTGCAAGGCGGGTCAGCTCAGCGCGTCCACGCAGCTGGTGGTGCAGTGTGAGCACGCAGGGAGGGCGGGTGGAGAGTGTTACGGAGGGAGGGAGCGGTATAGACTCAGAACCCAGTAGCCCAGGCTCTTCAACAGCTGAATCTCTAACCCACTAAGTCCCCCCAACCAACCTGACTATCCTGGCCAACTCATCGGCCCTGCGCCCAGGCGACGCCTTAAACTTGACGTGTGTCAGCATCAGCAGCAACCCCGCGGTCAACTTGTCTTGGGACAAGGAGGGAGAGAGGTGAGCTTACAGGAGGCCCCGCCCCATCCGGGTCCATCCTCTCCCCCTCCCAGCCTGGCCCCCTCCGTGCCCTAAGCTATTGGCCAAGGGCCTCGTTCCTACATCTGAACCAGCCGGGGGTCCTCACCAGACTTTCAAAACTTGCACAGGCTGGAAGATGTGGCTGCACCGCCCCAGAACGCCCCGTTCAAAGGCTCGGCTGCATCCAGGAGTGTTTTCCTTCGGGTGTCATCCCGAGACCACGGCCACCGGGTGACCTGCCGGGCCCACAGCCCCGCCCTTCGTGAAACCGTGAGCTCCTTCTTCCGCCTCAACGTGCTGTGTAAGCGCCAGACCCCGCCCCGTCCCCTCCCAACCCAATCCCCTGGCTAAAGGAGTCTTCTCCTCATTCCAGAGTCTGTAACTTTCCTAGCCTTGTCCCGACCTCAGGCTGCCACCACGGTCTCCCTCCTCGGCTTCACCCTAGCGGCTATCATTTTGCAAAACCGCTTGTCCGTTTGTAAATGTTAAAATTGCTTACTGCATGGTCCTGGCTGACCTGGAACTCAATATGTACAGTATGAAGGCCATGAACTTGCAGCAATCCTCCTGCCTCTGCCTCAGGAGTGCTGGGACTGCAGGCTGGAACTACCTCATCTGGCTCTGCACAATTTTTGCTGTTTTGTTTTTTTGTGACGGGTCTCACTGTATAGCTCTGGCTGGCCTTGAACTCGCAGAGATCCGCCTGCCTCTGCTTCTCGTGTGCTGGGATTAAAGGCGTGCGGCGCGACACCAAGCTTGGATTTCTTTTCTTTTCTTTCTTTCTTTTTTTTTTTTAATTACATTCGCTTGTGTGTGTGTTCCCTCATGCCTGTGCCACGGGAAGAACTTAAGAAAGCTAGCTGGTTCTCACCGTCCGGTATCCCCGGGTATTGAATTCAGGTTTGTCAGCAAGCTCCCTTCCCTGCTGAGTCACCTATCCAGAGCCTTGTCTCCCATCTCAGCTCTGAGTTACCCTGACCGCTCCCCTAGTCCTAGCCACCACGCTAATCCCCGAACTCGTGCCTTAACTCTCCTGGAACCCAACTTTACCCACACTCTTGCCTTCTGGGGCGCCCCCTGTTAAGACCCTCCAGAGTTCCTGGGGGAGCAAGTGCTGGCGGTGACCGTGGTGGAGCAAGGCCAGGCGCTGCTGCCCGTGTCGGTGTCCGCGAACCCCGCCCCGGAGGCTTTCAACTGGACCTTCCGAGGCTACCGCCTCAGCCCAGGTGGGATACGGACCTGGAGAAGGGTGCGGTTCAGGAGGATGGGCGAGCCTTCCAGGCTCCTTACCTGACCTCCCGCAGCTGGCGGTCCCCGGCACCGCATCCTGCCCAGCGGAGCTCTGCAGCTGTGGAATGTGACCCGAGCTGACCATGGCTTCTATCAGCTGCACTGCCAGAACTCAGAGGGCACCGCCGAGGCACTGTTGAAGCTGGACGTGCACTGTGAGCCCCCTCCCCAGAAACCTGGGAAATGAGGGTTTCCAGGAGCTGGTCTTACCGTGGAAATCATGCCCACTCAAGCGCTCTGGCCCATCCTGGAGTCTTCTTGTGAAAGACCCGCCCAACCAAGGATAACTACCCGACCTAGGGCCCTCCTCTTTGGAAAGCTCTTGCTATGCTGGCTAAGGAGACCCTAAGTGGAATCTGCATAGAGAGGGGTCCGTTTGCTTGAGAGCTCCTCCATGCAGGAAACCAAGTTCTCTTGAACCCCACCCCAACACTGTTCTGGCACCCCCCAAATACACACACACACACACACACACACACACACACACACACACACACACACACACACACACACACCCCGGACTCCAATAATCACAAAGGTACAAGAGATACAACGAGGGTGAAGATAGCTTCGTCACCCTGAGAATCCCCCTCCATAAAGAGCAAATTGTACCCATGGGCCTCCATACCATTCCAGACACCTCTAAGATACCCTTCTCCTGGAGCGCCCCCTCCCCCCCCCACCAGGGCCTCTCAGGGTCTAAGTGCCGTCTCCAAGCCCCTGTCTCCCGCTAGATGCTCCCACCATCCGTGCCCTCCGGGACCCTACGGAGGTCAATGTCGGGGGTTCTGTAGACATAGTCTGCACTGTGGATGCCAATCCCATCCTTCCAGAGATGTTCAGCTGGGAGAGATTGGTAAGCACCTTGGGTTTGGTGAATGGAGGTGGAGCTAGGAGGTGCCGTCTCTTGGCTATGAGCGCCTTAGGAGTGGATGATACACATGTGAAGCCATATGTGACTATGCTGGTCCAGGAACTGGTTTTGTTGAATGGCGGGTGCATGGGTGAGTGAGAGAATGGTGTGTGTGTGTGTGTGTGTGTGTGTGTGTGTGTGTGTGAACGTGTGTTCACGAGCTTGAACATGCTGGGTGAGCGAAAGAAGGGATGGATGGTAGGATGGGTGGCCCCGTGCTTGCTTGAGACAGAAGAACGGATCTGTAGAAAGGAGGGGAG
Organism: Mesocricetus auratus; assembly: GCF_017639785.1. NCBI lineage: Eukaryota > Metazoa > Chordata > Mammalia > Rodentia > Cricetidae > Mesocricetus > Mesocricetus auratus. Next base: position 1,567,031 of record NW_024429223.1, read on the forward strand.
TGGAAAGAGCTGGAATGATGGCTGTAGACACATCAGTGGGGGAGGGGCTCGCGTAAGTAAGCAGGGGCGTGTGACTATGAGTACGAGCCCAGAGGGGAGAAAAACATCGCGAATGAGTAGAGAGTTGTAAGGAAGATAGCTTGGTGCCCGGAAGGATGACAAACAGGGCGGGTGAGGAGGGGCAGAGGCTCTCTCTGTGCGAGCATGATGACGTGAGTCAAATCCCCAGGACCCATGTCGGGCAGAGCAAACCGACCCTCCCAAGCAACTCACTTGCACGTCGCTGCACACATGCGCCTGCACATCCACGGTTGATGATAAAGAATGTTTAAAATTGCACACCGCTGCACACACGCGCCTGCACTCATCCGCACACACACCGCGCATGCACACCTGGAGACGGAGTTTCTGTTCCTCCTGGTCCCACAGCTGTCTAGGCCCAAATAAGCACACAGAGACATATTAATTATAAACCGTTTGGCCAACAGCTTAGGCTTCCTACTGGCTTGCTCTCTCTTAATTACTGACCCATTTCTGTTAAGCTGTGTATTGCTACAAGGCTGTGACTTACCCATAACCAGGCATGTTACTCTCTTGGCAGCACGGTGTCTCCCTGGCAACTCCTCTCCCCAGCCTTCTCCTTGTCTGGTAGCCCCGCCTATCCTTCCTGCCTGGCTATTGGCCAATCAGTGTTTTATTCATCAGCCGATAAGAGAAACATATATACAGAAGGACCTCCCCCATCACACACCCATGATTGATAATAAAGAATGTCGAAGACTGTAAAGGAAGACAGCAAAGTGTTTGTTGAGTGGTGGCTGAGTGGATGGAAAGATTAGTGAGTGGGTAGGCAGGTTTTGGGTTTTGTTCATTTTGTTGCCTCTGCTTTAAATTTATCTATTGTGTGTGTATACTGCCTGTGTGCCGTAGTGTGCATGTGAAGGTCAAAAGACAAGTGTGAAAATCACTGCTTCCCAACAACTGGCTCCCAGGGAACAAATTCCCACCATTAGGCTCAGCTGCAGGTGTCTTTACCCACGACCATCTTGAAGGCCCATTGTTGTTTGTTTGGTTGGTTTTGGGTTTTTCAAGACAGGGTTTCTCTGTATTGTTTTGGAGCCTACCCTGGAACTCACTCTGTAGACCAGGCTGGCCTTGAACTCACAGAGATCTGCCTGCCTCTGCCTCCCACGTGCTGGGATCAAAGGCGTGCGCCACCAACACCTGGCTCCATTGTTTTTGAGATGGGGTTTGACGCAGTGGCCCCTCAGCCTTCCTAATGCTGCAACCCTTTAGTACAGTTCCTTGCGTTGTGGTGACCTCCAACCATGACACTATTTCACTGCTGCTTCGTAACAGTAATTTTACTACTGTTATGGATCCTAGTTGAGTATCTGATATGCAGGATGATATGCAAGATTGGGAACCGCTGGTGATGTAACCCATGTTGGTCTCAAGCACGCTATGTGGCTGAGGCTACCCTCAAAGAATTGAATTACTCCTCACCTTCCTGCCCCCAGGCTTCGAGTGCTAGGATGACAGACCCGTACTACCATATTTGAGAGAGGGTCTTGATATGTAGTCTAGGCTGTCCTGGAACCTGCCATGTAGCCCAGGTTGACTCTGAACTTGGGATTCTCTTGCCTCTTCCTCCCCAGCACACGAACCACTACACAAAGCCCAGTCAGTTTATTTTTTAGCGCTTGAGACTGAATCCCGGGTGTTGAGCACACTAAGCAAATGCTTTCCCACTAAGCTGCACCCTGAGTCTACAGGTGGTTCCAAGCACGATGAGCACGTAGACGGACGGACGGATGGATGGACGGATGGATGGATGGTTGGCTGAGTTGGTGGGCGAATGGGTGGACTAGATCAATGGTTGTGTGGATGACAAGAAGCATCAGTACTTGGTTGACTTTGTGGAAGGAGATGGTAGCCAGGAGAATGAAGCCGCGGGTGGGATACGGTTTGGGGGATGGTCTGAGGACAGGCGGGGAACAAGCTCCTGTGTGTCGGGGATGCTAGGGGGAAGATGAGGATGATCTGAGCCTGGATGACATGGAGAAGATGTCAAAGGGATCCACCGGACGTCTGCGGATTCACCAGGCCAAGCTGTCACAGGCTGGTGCTTACCAGTGCATCGTGGACAATGGGGTGGCGCCAGTCGCCAGAGGGCTGGTCCGTCTTGTTGTCAGATGTGCGTAACGTCGACGAATGCCCATGGCCCGCAGCTCTCGCACACTTCCCCGCCCCCCACATTGATCCTCCCGCCTGTTCCAGTTGCCCCCCAGGTGGATCATCCAACGCCCCTAACCAAAGTGGCTGCAGCTGGGGACAGCACCAGTTCAGCCACCCTCCACTGCCGGGCCCGAGGTGTCCCCAACATCGACTTTGCCTGGACCAAAAATGGGGTCCCCCTGGATCTCCAGGATCCCAGGTGAACCTGGGTTTAGCCAGGTCGTGCCCCAGCTCTGGTCGGCCAAGCCTGGTTGTCCTTCCTGAGCCCTGCCGCGCCCTCTCTCCAGGTACACAGAGCACAGGTACCACCAGGGTGTCGTCCACAGCAGCCTCTTGACCATTGCCAATGTGTCTGCAGCCCAAGACTACGCCCTCTTCACATGCACGGCCACCAACGCCCTCGGCTCAGACCACACCGACATCCAGCTCGTCAGCATTGGTACGATGTGAGCAGCTGTGGGGGACGCTGGGGACTGCACGTTGACAAATTCCTGCTTGACCAGAGCCAGGGAGTGTTTCTGACCTCTGAGAGGTGTTATGAGTGAGAATGGGGTTTTGTTTTGTTGAAACAAGGTCTTGCTATGTAACCCAGGTTAACCCTCAGACTTGCTATGCAGCCCAGGCTAACCTCAGACTTGGTATGGAGCCAAACCTGCCTCAAAATGGCAATCTTTCTGCCTTCACTACCAAAGGATTACAGTTGAAAGTTCACCAGGCCTAGCTGGTTTGCTTTATTTGGGGGGTAAGGGGGTCGCAGGGTGTCAGATCTAGGGCATTGAGTGCCTTGGGTGAGTTCCTTATCACTGAGTTACGCCTTAACTGGGAACACAGCTCTTTCTCGTCTAATGACAGTGAGATATTAGATTTGCACCTCAGTGGCTTCACACTGACTGACAAGCCTAGTCACATGACCCTCCTGCGAGGAGGGAGGTACTTTCCATCAGAAGCATGTGTGTCTGTGAACTACGTGTGTGCCAGGTCCCTGCAGAGTTAGTGGTGGTTGTGAGCTGCACATGGGTGCTGGGAATTAAAAACAATCCTCTGGCCAGGTGTTGGTGGCGCACGCCTGTAATCCCAGCACTCGGGAGGCAGAGGCAGGCGGATCTCTGTGAGTTTGAGGCCGGGCTGGACCGACAGCCTCTAAAACAATACAGAGAAACCCTGTCTCGTAAAGCCAAAAATAAATAAATAAAAATAAAAGAAATAAAAACAATCCTCTGAAAGAATAGCCAGTGCTATTAACCGCCTCACCCCCTGAGGTGAACTTCCTAAGCATGGCAACCACGGACAAGAACCAAGCATCTGACACACGCATCATTCTTAGGAGTCCCTTCTAGACTCCTTGGTGCCCACTAACAACCCCCTCCCTTCTCTTCCTAGGGCGCCCTGACCCTCCTTTGGGACTGAAGGTTGTAAGCTTGACCCCCCACTCGGTAGGGCTGGAGTGGAAGCCTGGCTTTGACGGGGGTCTGCCTCAGCGGTTTCAAATCAGGTGGGGCCTCCACCCCGGCAGATGGAACGGGCCAGACAGTGGAGAGACTGAACTGACTGTTCTTGGCACACAGGTATGAGACACTCGAGACTCCAGGATTCCTCTACGTTGATGTCCTGCCCCCCCAGGCCACCACCTTCACGCTGACTGGGCTGAAGCCTTCCACACGATACAGGCTCTGGCTGCTGGCCAGCAATGCCCTGGGGGACAGTGGATTGACTCACAAAGGAATCCAGGTCTCCGTCACTACCCCAGGTGGGAAGAGGCAGTCCCAGGCAGGAGAGAGTTTTGTGTGTGTATAGGGGGGGGTTTGAACAATTTTGGGGATGGTATAGCAAAGCAGACACTGATATTTCTTCTACTCACAGATGGCAGAACTGAGGCCCAGAGCTTATCGGCCTCGAACTCAGGCGGATAGGCCCTAGGGACCAACTATTAGCCACTGATCCGTAACGATTGGAGAATGAGAAAATAACGGGATTTTTCTTTTGTCTAACTGTGTACTTCGGGCTAACTCAGAACCCACCGTGCAGACCAGGCTGGCCTTGAACTCACAGAGATCCACCTGCCATTGCCTCGTGAGTGCTGGGACTAAAGGTGTGTGCTCGGCACACTCAGCAGAAGATAGCTGAGTCGGTGTGTAGCATCAACAGCATAGCATATTACATATTATAGCAGTTCATATTAGAGTTAAAAAAAACCAGTAAGGTAGAGCAGCAAGATGGCCCAGTGGTTAAAGGTGCTTGCAGCCAAACCAGACAGCGTGAGTTCGATTCCCAGGACTCACATAACGGAAGGACAGAGCGGACTCCCGCAAGTTGTCCTCGCTCCTCCAAGTGTGCTCTCACCCACACAGAACCAGCAAGTAAGTAAATGTGAAAGGTAGACAGACAGCCCAGCAAAGCAGAAACGCCTTGCAGGGTGTTCTGTGCATTATATCCGACGTCGGGAGGGAGACAGAAATAAGTGGGGGAGTGAGCAGAAGCAGCCAGAAAAACCAGGGAATCCGGGAGCTGACTCCTTTCGGGGATCCAGAGAATTTATAAAGCCAATTAATGCATGGCGTCACACGCCATCCATCTCAGCACTCGGGAGGCCGAGCCAGGTGGATATTTGTGCATTTGAGGTCTACGTAGCAAATTCTAAATTACCCAGAGTACACAGTGAGACCCTGTCTCAAAAAAAAAATAAAAAACAAACAAACAACATCCCCAAAAGAAACTGATTAAGAGGAGAAAGATTAGCTGGGCAGTGGTGGTGCCCGCCTTTAACCCTGGCACTCTGGAGGTAGAGGCAAGTGGATCTCTGTGAGTTCAAGGCCAGCCTGGTCTACAGAGGTGTTCTGTAGAGGCATAATAAGATGCCACTACAGTGTTGCAGGAACACCAAAGGAAGAAGGAGAAAGAGAAGAGAGATTAAGAGGGGCTGGAGAGATAGTTAAGAATTAAGAATACTGGTTGCTCTTCCAGAGGACTGGGTTCAAGTCCCAGAACCCATATGGTGGTTCACAGCCATCTATAACCCCAGTAGGAAGACATCCACTGTCCTTTTCTGGCTGGAGGGCACCAAACATGTATGTGGTGAACAGACATGCATGCAGACAGAACACTCATAACATAACATAAAACGAACCTTAAGAAAGAGAAATTCTCTCAGGGAGAGAGAGACACACACACAGAGACAGAAACAGAGAGTGAACTTTCTAGAAATGAAGAGTTACCATCACCTTTGGCTTCACAGACACAAAGAGAATTCTGAAGGAGTAATGTGGTTGATCTAGGTCACCACACACAGTAACTTTGAAAACACAGACAACTTATTTGAAAGTGAGCCATGAGGTTAGGGATATAGAGATAGTAGAGCACATATGGTTATGAATTAACAGTAGAGTGTTTGTCTAGAATCCCCCAGTGAGGGGCTGTGGGTGTGGCTCAGAGGTAGAGCCCCTGCCTAGAATCCCCCAGTGAGGGGCTAGGGTGTGGCTGCACAGTAGAGCTCTTGTCTCAGACGCAAGAGACCCACCATCAACCCACAGCATCACAAGAAAATGACCAGGGAGTATACTGAGATCTGACAGGCATTGTCGCACACGCGTTAACTTTACATGGCTTGGTTTACAGACGCCTGAAACTTCCTGGTTTTGTAGCCTTAAGCAAATACCTGCTTCTAAAAGTCGTTTTTATTTGTCCTTTTGTTCTTTGATTATTGAGACAGGATCTCATCCTGTAATGCACACCGGCCTGGAAATGCTTGCGCAGTCCAGGCTGGCTTTCCTCTTGTGAGGGCTGGGACTGCGGGTGTAGGCCACCACCCCAGCTAGAAACAGACTTGTCTCTGAAAGTAGGTCCCTCTCACGGCTGTGAGGGCTAAAGGAGGTGACGCCCCCCCCTTCCCTTCCTTCTGCCCCACCCCCACCCCCCACGATGGCTCCTTACATTCCAACCCTTACCCTTGAGTACAAAAACACAAACTGTGTTCCACTCCCTTGCTCTGATTGCCTTTCTGCCTTTTTTTTTTTCCTTTTGGTTTTTTGAGACAGGGTTTCTCTGTGTAACTGTGGAGGCCGTCCTGGAACTCGCTGTGTAGGCTGGTCTCGAACTCACAGAGATCTGCTTGCCTCTGCCTCCTGAGTGCTGGGATCAAAGGCGTGCGCCACCAATGCCCTGCCAACACCCTTTTTAAAAATTAATTTAACAAATTGGCAATTCCCGTTAAGGGAACATACACACTACAAAACACCAATTAGTAACTCATTGTTGTTATTGGCACAGAACTGCTGTCATGTATTTTTGCCTTTACAATGCCACCAAGAGGGGCAGGGAGTTGACTCAGTCACTAAGAGCACCTGCTACTCTTGCTGAAGGTCTGAGTTTGGTCCCAGCATCCACGGGGTGAACCACAACCATCTGAGCACCGCGTATGCACACGGTACACACACATACATGTAGGCACAACACTGACCCACACAAAGAACACATCTCTTTTTCAGAAAGCAATAAAATAGAATGTCCCGAAGAAGCCACGTGCCATCTCCATGATCTTTTAAGTCTCCCGAGAGCTTGAGAAGTGCAGGGATCCTTCGGGCTTATCCGATTCTTGGTATTAACGTAATCTCTCTCCACCCACAGGCCTGGACCAGGCTCCTGAAGACACAGACCACCAGCTGCCCACAGAGCAGCCTCCAGGCAAGTGCCCTTCCCAGGGCCCCTCCTCCCTACTCTTCCCACTCAGTCCCTTGTCGTCATCGCTGCCAAAGACTTAGCTGAATCCCTGGAGACCCCCACAGGTCCCTTTCTGTTCTTGCTGGAAGCAATTCCTTTTCTCCTTCCCTAAGCTGATTTAACTCGGTTTTTGCAATTCCGGGACCGAACCCAGGGCTGTGCCCGTGCGTGTTACACAAGAGGCACTCTGCTCCTAAGGTACAATCTCGGCCCCACCTTTTCTTTTTGTCTTTGAGACAGGGTCTCGCTGTGAATTTGCAGCACTTTTCTTACTCCAACCTTCCAAGTGCTGGATTTACAAGTAGGAACCATTGTGCCTGGCATAATTTAGTTTAATGCTCTCCTCCCTCCCTCCCTCCCTCCCTCCCTCCCTCCCTCCGTCTCTCTCTCTCTCTCTCTCTCTCTCTCTCTCTCTCTCTCTCTCTCTCTCTCTCTCTCTCTCTCTGTGTCCTCTTGCACGAGCACGAGGAAGACACTGGGTGTCCTCCATCACTCTCTGCCTTGGTCCCCTGAGGCAGGGTCTGTCTGTGAATCTAGACATCTCCGTTTTATTCTCTTAAGATGCAATCATCATCATCACCATCATCATCATTATTTTAAGATGTGTGTGTGTATAAATGACAGGTATGTATAGGTGCCCACAAAGGCCAAAAGAGGGCATTGGATCCCCTGGAGCTGGTGTCACCGGAAGGTGTGGACCATGAAATGTGGGTGCTTTGAAACCAAACTCAAGTCCGCTGAGCCATCTCTCTAGACCCCTCTGTCTGAATTTTTTTTTAGCTAGACTGCTCCGCTAGCAAACCTGACTGCCTCCCCCCCCCTCTCTCTCTCTCTCTCACACACACACACACACACACACACACCCCATAGCCAGCTTTCGTGTGGATGCTGCAGGATCCCAACTCAGGCCTTCATGCTTGTATAGCAAATGCTCTTACTCCTGAACCATCTTCCCAGCCCCGTCTTGATTTGAAAACAATGGGCTAGCTAGTATTCCAGAGGCTGACAGGTGAATGGCAAGTTTGAAGTGAGACACTCCCATCTGCAAAAGCAAACAGCGACAGCCAAAAGGAACTGGCTACATTCATGCTCTGTCTCTGTGAGGAGGCTGCATCTGTTAGCTTCAGCCGTGTAACAAACTACCCCAAGCATGGAGGCACTTAGCAACATACACTATTTCCCATGACACTCTGAGCCGGCTGGGACAGCTCTGGCCTGGCTCGTTGAAATCCTCTCTGTGGCAGCTGACCAGTAGACTGTGACTGGTCTCAATGGCTTCCTCCCCATATATGTGGCAGTCATCTTGGCTTATGGTTGGGACAAGGGCGCTAACTGTTCCTTAGCCTGCTCGTAAGGACACGGGCCAGGGCTCCAAGAACAGCAAGAAAGGTGAGCTCTGATATCTCGATTAGCTACTGCCCCCCACTGGCAAATGGCATGCCTTAACATGGAGCCTGACAGGACTCGGGTGGAGCGAGGACCCACGGCTGACAGTTTGATTGAGGAAGAAGCCCTCAGGTGGAAAGAAGGATGCAGGGACTGGGGAAATGTCTCCGTGGGTGAAGCACCCGCCGAACAGGCGCGAGGACCCAAGTCCACATCTCCAGCAGCTGCATAAAAGCCTGATGTCACCTGGGGCTGGGGAGAGAGACAGGCGGATCCCAAAGGCTTGCCGGATAGCCAGCCTCGCCGAAGCAGCAGCTCCAGGCTCAGTGAGACACTGTCCCCTTAAAAAAAAAAGCAAGACAGAGGAGCCAGGGAGACAGTAGAGGACCCGAGTTCAGTTCCTGGCACCACATCAGACATCTCACAACTGCCTGTGTTCAGCTGCAGAGGATCCAGTGCCCTCTTCTGGCCCCTGTACACACACGCATGCACATGCACAAACACTTTAAATTTTAAGTAAATCTTTAGGGACTGGTCAGCAGTTAAGAGTGTCTGGCCTGCCTTTGGGACTCTGACAGGATACATCCTCAGCTGCTGCCACGGCAGTTGCTGTATTTTCAGCAGATCCGGGTTCAGTTCTCAGCACCCACATCGGGGACTTACAGCCATCCATATCTCCAGTTCCAGGGGATCTGATACCCTCTTCTGGCCTCCTGGGGGCACTGCACACCCATTGTGTACATATTTACATGCAGGCAAAATACTCATCCACATAAACAAAAATAAATACGTAGTAAAAATTAAACCGGGCTCTGTGGTTAAGATCACTGACTGCTCTTCCAGAGGACCTGGATTTGGCCCCAGAACCCACATGGTGGCTCACAATCATCCGTGACTCTAGTTCTGGGGGATCTGATGCCTTCTTCTGACCTCCACAGGCACAAGGCACACACATTATGTGCATGCATATGTGCAGGCAAAACATTTAAACAAATGAAGTGGATAAACTAATCTAATCTAATACGTGTGTGTATGTATGTAGGCATACGTGTGTGTGAGTATATATATGTGTGTACATGTATATATGTGTGTATATGTACTTATATATGTGTATATGTATATATATATATGTCATATGTGTATGTTACACATATATGTTATATTTGTTATGTTATGTATATGTATATGTGTATATATATACATATGTGTGTGTGTGTGTTTTAGAAATAAGGCACCAGGGCCGGGCATTGGTGGTGCACGCCTTTAATCCCAGCACTCGGGAGGCAGAGGCAGGCGGATCTCTGTGAGTTTGAGGCCAGCCTGGTCTACAAAGTGAGTTCCAGGACAGCCTCCAAAGCCACAGAAAAACCCTGTCTCGAAAAACCAAAAAAAAAAAAAAAAGAAATAAAGCACCAGAGGAAGACACCCAACCCTGACCCCCAGCTGCACTTGGACACGCATGTATACGCTCCCACACATTACAGATAAATGCTTTTTTGAGGACGGGTACGGCTGGAGTCATGGGCCTGTTTGCTCCTTTGACCTGGGAGGAGAACTCATTTGGTGTCAGGGTGCCACCTCTGTCATCTCTTGGCTTCCGAGGAGGAAGGATTTCCTCAGCTCATGGCTTCCGAGGTGTCTGTCCACCATGGCGGCAGCACAGCTCAGCTCACACCATGGTGGACAAAACACCGGGGGAGACTGCCCACGCTCAGGCCAGCTCTCTCCTTCTCCCTACGGATCCTCTCTGTGTTCCCAGCCCAGGGGATGGTGCCAGCCACATGTAGGCCGGGCCCTCCCCTCTGGGTGCAAAGTGCACTGTGACTCAGGCTCAGTGAAGTTAACCCTGAGGGTTACCCATCAGCCGTGGACAGGCTTTCTCAGAACCCCGCTCCCAGCCTGCCTCCAGGTGTTGGGGTTCACCAAGGAACGTCTTCCATTCCCAGGAGCCCCGAGGCTGCCCCTGCTGCCCGTGCTGTCTGCAGCTGGTGGTCTTCTATTGCTCTCCAACGCCTGCTGTGTTGGGGGGCTCCTCTGGCGGAGAAGACTGAGGCGCCTTGCTGAGGGTGAGGAGAGGTCTCCCCCACTGCCAAGCTGGAGACCCGATGGGTGGGACCCTGGGATGGCCTCACAGCATAGCTCTGCCTGGGTCCAGGCGGGCGTGAGCAGAGTCTCTGAAACCATTTCCTGTTTCCCTCAGAGACCTCAGAGAAGACAGAGGCAGGGTAAGTGGGAGAGGCTCAGGAGTGACGGGTGGCAGACTCAGTGCCCGCTTTCAACCACGCTTTCACCTTGGAAGGTCTGAGGAGGACCGGATCAGGAATGAGTATGAGGAGAGTCAGTGGACTGGGGACCAGGACACAAGAAGCTCCATGGTAAGTGAGCCCAGGGTGGCCCAGCAGCCTCCAGCCTCAGCTTCAAGCTGATCTCTGTCATCTCCTGGAACCAGCAAATCAAGAGAAATGACCTTGTCTCCTGGCTGTGTGTGTGCTCACGTGTGTGTATGTGTGTATTCATGTGTGTTCATATGTACATTGTGTGTTCATATGTACATTGTGTGTTCATATGTGTGTGCAAACTCATGTATGTGGTCATGTGTGTGTGCATGTGCACGTGTGTTCTCGTTTGCGTTCATGTGTGTGCATTGTGCGTTCATGTGCATGTGTGTTCTCGTGTGTGTGTGTGTGTGTGTGTCTGTGTGTTCATGTGTTTGTGTACAGGTTAGCACAGCAGAAGTGGAACCACATTACCACTCCATGAGGGACTTCAGCCCCCAGCTTCCCCCCACATTGGAAGAGGCGCCTTATCTCCAAGGTGAGTCATGACCACACCACTATTCCCCGTTTCCAGACACCCTGACACCTGAATTGGGCCCTCTTGATAGCCTTCCCTTCTAAGCTATGTTAGTTACCTCTGTATTACTGTGACCAAAATACCCCAGAGAGCAGCCTGAGGAGGCCACATTCTATTGCCTCATGGCAGAGGGTCCTGTCCATGGCTGCTTGGTTACATGCTTGTGTGGCAGGGGAGATCTGCTCATTTCGTGGTGGAAGGAAACAGTGAGCCAGACAGGAAGGGGACCAGAGGCAAGAGACCCTCCAGGGACACACCCCAATGACCTACTTTGTCCCCTGAAGTTTCCAGAACCTCCCAGACTAGCACCGCTAGCAGTGAGCCTTGATGGAGATCCTTTTCCATCCCAATGTTAATGCCTACCACCTCCAGCCTTCACAGGTATTGAAGATGAAGACATGGCCTTCCCTGGACATCTGTATGATGAGGTGGAGAGAGCCTATGGCCCACCCGGAGCCTGGGGACCCCTCTATGATGAAGTCCAAATGGTGAGGAGATTCTTATCATCACTTTGTCTAGGCCAGAAACCCACCTCCCACTGTGTGTATCAGCTAGCGTAGGTCACTGTGACAAAGAGACCCAGCCTCAGAGTGTCGGGAAGAGCAAAAATGATACACCTTGATCCAGGAGTGGTGGGGCATGCCAGAGAGGAGGAGGAGGGAAGGGGGTGAGTTCAAAGCCAGCCTTGACTGCACAGTGAGATCCTGTCTCCTCCAAGCAAGTAATGAGATCTTCCCTTCTCACATAGTGGGGTCCTGCTGCAGCTAGTGATTTGGAACCCAGAGTTCTCTCCCTCTATTCCTCTGTCGTTGTCTGACACACCCATTGCCGGGGGCTGCGGCATAGGTCGGTTTAGGGGGGGTAGGGAGCGAGGGGTGGGGGGGGAGGACCAATCAGATAGAGCAGGACAGAGAAAGAAGGTGCCGGAGAGACCCAGAAATGTTCCCCCCTCTGCTCTCTTCTGATTGATGGGAGCATAGTCACATGGCTGTGTCTAGTCAGATTCTGGGAGTTGTTGTCTACAGTCCTGCCGCTGTGGGAGAAGGAAGGGGTGCGCTTCCTTGGATAGTGAGCCATCTCCACCACACTGGTTAAACTGCTAGAGAGAGAGTTTTTAAAAACTAGTTTACGCCGGGCATTGGTGGTGCACGCCTTTAATCCCAGCACTAGGGAGGCAGAGGCAGGCGGATCTCTGTGAGTTCGAGGCCAGCCTGGTCTACAAAGCGAGTTTCAGGACAGCTTCCAAGACAATACAGAGAAACCCTGTCTCGAAAAAACCAAAAACAAAAAACAAAAAAACCTAGTTTACTTATTGTCCTGTCACATGCATGATGTGTGTGACAGTGCATGCATGATATGCATGTATGGGTGTGCATGTACACATGTGCCTGCATGATGTGTGTGAAAGTGCATGCATGAGTGTGCATGTATGGGTGTGCATGCATGATGTGCATGCATGGGCATGCATGTACATGCATACATGCATGATGTGTGTAAGAGTACATGCATGATGTGCATGTACAGGTGTGCATGTATGCATGTGCATGCATGATGTGTGTGAGAGTGCATGCATGGTGTGCATGTACGGGTGTGCATGCATGATGTGCATGTATGGGCATGCATGCACATGCATACATGCATGATGTGTGTAAGAGTACATGCATGATGTGCATGTACAGGTGTGCATGTATGCATGTGCATGCATGATGTGTGCGAGTGTGCATGCATGATGTGCATGTATGTGTGTGCATGCATGATGTGTGTGAGAGTGCATGCATGGTGTACATGTACGGGTATGCATGCATGATGGGCATGTATGGGTGTGCATGTGAACATCAGAGGACAGTTTTCTGGAAACCTTTGTGTGTGTTGTGGGGAGTCAAACTCCTGCTACCAGACTTTCATGACTTGTGGCATCCTGTTGGTCTGAAAAAGAATGTTTTGATCCACTCAGCTGAAAAGCCACATGCTGGAATTGTCTTCAGGCACAAATAGACCCAGAATTCCTCCCTAAACCTTTCCTGGTAGAGTCAACTTTCCATCCTGTTACACTTGAAACCTTCAAAACAAAGAGAATGCCTCTTTTCCAAGTGGCTCCCAATGCACAGTGCGGTACTCTGCCTTTGGCCACACACACAGTGTTGAGCCAAGCACCGAGACATGATAGAATATACATGCCACTTGATTTTGGAGATTTTGTTTTGTTTGAGCCCAGACCGGACTCAAGCTTACTATGTAGCTGAAGATGGCTTTGAACTCCTGATTTCTCTGTCTCCTTCTCCCGTGGGATGGCATTATCCATGTGAGCCACCACATCTAGCACATTATGGACCATTTGGATAAGCCTGGGTGGGTGCTCATCTACAGGGCCAGAGATTGCAGGCCAGCACTGTTCAATACTCTCGACTGAGAGTGGCAGAGGCGGGGAACTCAGAATGGAGTGATGATGCGGGCTGGGCAGGTGCCAATGACAGGCAGGCGCCTCAGCCTCTCACCCACCCATTGCATCATGCCTGATGTGCAAACTGAGTACGGAGGCACCTGCCTGTTTTCCAGCACTAAGGAGGATTAGGAGTTCAAAGGTTCTGTCTCAAAAAAACAAAAAGCTATCAACACAAAACCAAAAGCCTGGCTTCCCTGAGCCTGACCAATGCTCTCTGGACTGTGGGTTTCCCTTGGTGACAATGTCAACCCAAGGTGCTGGGCTCAGATTCTGCTCTCCCACCTCTGAAGACAGGGCGGCTGGAGAGCTGTCCGTGGTGCTGGACTGAATGTTCCCTGGGAAACGCTGGTGGAGTCTGCAGGGTGCCGGCACAGAGACCCGGAGAAGGAATATTTTGGGCTTTTCCCAAAAACACCTTCCTCTAAGCTATTTATCATTGTCTTAGGGTAGAAGCAGACACCGCGCATGCGTGTATGAACACACCAGGCTCTGTTCCAAGGAGACTTTATATTAGTTTTGGTTTTGGTTTTTGGTTTTCTTTGTTTTTCAAGACAGGATTTCTCTGTGTAACAGCCCTGGCTGTCCTGGAACTCACTCTGATCGTCCTGCCTCTATCTCCAGAGTGCTGGGATTAAAGGTGTGTGTCACCACCACCCATGGAATTCTAGTTAATTTTTATACAGCACACATGCTATCATTCTCTGAATCTTCCCCTGACAATCTATAATTATCAACCCATTTGTAGCTCCGGGGTAACACAAAAGCAGACAAGGTCAGCTGTATTTGCCTCATGGGTCATTGCTACTTCAAGGTTTGTTGAACTAATCATCCACTTTTTTCCAAGTTCTAGAACAAAGCACACCTCCAAAAAGAACCACCCTATATGGCCTGTCCCTCCCTCGTCCATTTAAAATTAATTAATTATACGTGTGCATGCGTGTGAGGAAGCCAGAGAGCAGCTTGTAAAGATTAGCCCTCGCCTTCCACCATGTGAGCCCTGAGGGTTGAACACAGGTTGTCAGGCTCGGTGACAAGTGTCTTTGCTTCCTGCTATCCCATGGTTCCATACTTCTTTAAAAATCTGAAGTCTCACTATATAGCAAAGACTAACCTTGGACTGGCAGTCCCCTGCCTCAGCTTCAGAGAGTGCTGGGACCACAGGCACCAGACTGTCTTCCATTTTGATGGGGAAAGGTGTTGGGAGCCATGAGACTCACATCCCACAGAGGCCATAGCTGACATAATGAGGGTTGCTCTTACTATTTGCTTTATTAATTCCTTTGTTTGTTTGCTTATTGAGGCAGCAAGGTCTTTCTCACTCTGTAACCCAGGTTGACCTTGAACCAATGCCAATTCTCCTGCCTCAGCCTTCAAAATACTGGGATTACAGCTTGAGCTGTATCATCTGGATCTCAGTTATTATTATTATTATTATTAATGGGTGTTTTGCCTGTGTTTTATCCATCTGTTTATCTTTTATCTCACTGTGTAGAGGGGAGGGTTGCTCTTAACTCAAGATCCTCCTGTCTCAGACTCCTAGGTGTAAGATAATAGACATATGCTAGCACACCCAGTTTTAAAGCCCCATTATACAGAAGGCCCCACCCGCACAGGGAAGCGATTATAATGAGCCATTTTCACAAACTCCTGTCTGTTTATCTCCTAACTGGAACAGAATCCTCCCCCCACCTGGACTTTTCTTAAATTCCGTGTTCAGACAGATAGACAGGTAGAGAACTTTTGTTCTAAGGTGGGTGGCTATGTAGCCCTGGCTAGTCTAGAACTCACTATGTAGCCAAGGCTTTCTTCAAACTCAAAGCAAGAGCCTCAGTGACTC